>NC_091264.1:59518385-59846385 GCF_042477335.2 Ovis canadensis | reverse complement strand
TAATTTTGGCACAGAGATGCCTTCAGAGTGAATTCCTAATCCAGGTTTTGATCAAATAATGTGGCATTTTGCCCACCTGTCTATACTCAGTGGATTTTGATGAGCTGGGGAGGGGGACAGGATTTGGGGGCATAAATGGAATAGAGACAGAAATGGATTTAAAAGCATAGAATTTTGAGCATGAGTATAGGGAGGGAGAAAAAAGTGCCTTAGCGGTGAGTTCACTTAAAAATTTATTTATTGGAGAATAGCTGATTGACAATATCGTGTTAGTTTCAGGTATATAGCCATGTGAATCAGTTATACATATATCCACTTGTTAAGTTTTCTTTCCCCATGTAGGCCATTAGAGTGTTGAGTAGAGTTCCCTGTACTATACAACAAGTTATTATTTGTCTGTTGTATATATATTAATAGTGCTGTGTATAAATCAGTCTTAATTTATCCCCTGCCCCACTGACCTCTGGGACATTTCTTCCATGGACTGTTGGAGAAAAGTTTGCTTTAGGAGGTGGATGACCCAATCAAATGCAAATATTTGTCTGATTTGAGATAAAAGAAAATCACCTGGAACTTAATAGAGCTTCCAAACGTTGCTGTACCTTAGAATCGCCTAGAGAGCTTTGAGACATCATGTGAAGGTCTCATTGCCAGAGATTCTGACTTACTGGGTCTGCAGTGGTCTCACTCATGAGAGCATTTTAAAGCTCCTCAGGATTTCCTAATGTGCAGCCAAGATTGAGAGCTGATGGGTTCATCCATGGCCTTTGGATGGTACCTCGGTTCTTGACTCGAAAGTGGAGAGTTTCCAAGGCCCCACTCCTGTAAGAGAATGCCTCATCACAAACTCATGTCACCAACTTCTTGTTCAGTTGATTTCTGACTATGCATGCCAGGATTTTCTTTCTTTTTTTTTTTTTTTTAATAAAAGTGTCTAGTCTCTGCAAAAACATCCAAAGATGGCCTTTGCTTCATTGAATAAATATATTCTAGAGAGGTTTATGGGCTTCCCAGGTGGCTCAGTGATAAAGAATCTGCCTGCCCATGCAGGAGACATGTGTTTGATCCCTGGGTTGGGAAGATCTCCTGGAGGAGGGCATGGCAACCCACTCCAATATTCTTGCCTGGAGAATCCCATGGACAGAGGAGCCTGGCGGGCTCAGTTTGTGGGGTCGCAAAGAGTTGGAGACAGCTGAGCATCTGAGCGTACACAGAGCGCAGGGAGGTTTATACAAGTTAATTAAATCACACCAATTCTAGCTTCGTAATATAAACTTGGATAGATGTTCCTATGGGATGAAGGGTGGTGGTGAGGGGTGGGGATCTCCAATTAGCTGGAAGCTTCTGGCAGAAGAAAGGAAGGAAGGAACGTGGCCGGGCCTGTGTCCTGCACTGGCCCACTTCTGGAGAGCTCTCTGGAATCTGCTGTCCTTTGATGTTGGATGGCTTGTTTTCTGTAACCTCCGGGATTACAGGAATGAGGAATTTCTCCTGCGTTCTCTTGACCACTCTCTAGCCCCTTTATAAGGCTTCCTGGTGTGGATGATCCTGGCAAAGTCTCCGGTTCTTGCTGGTATCAGAACTTACTGCAACTCTGTAGTGGTCTGAGTCCATTCTGGAGTGGTCTAGATGAAGACTTCAGGACCAGACCTAATCGAATGGAAAGAGGTCTTTAAAATGATAGAGTTGTGAAATTTTATCAGATGGGGAGTAGAGATTTAGTCCTAGAGATTGTATAAGTATTTCTTTTATTGTGTACATGGTTTCCTGGTTTGAAAGAACAGTGGAATTTCTGACCATGGCAGACCTAGCCTCAGACACATCTCTGAAGAACGCGACAGAAGACTTCTTTGACACAGCCTTGGTAAGGATGGGGGCAGGCGCTTTAGTGAGCAGATAGCGTTGGTAATTTGCAGGAATCTTCAAGTTGTTTATAAAGCTTGTGTTTTTCCAAGAGGTGGATTTTACTAAAAGACTCATTTTATTATTAGAAATGTTATATGAAATAGTAACAAACAGTATTATGTAACCAACGTTATAGAAAAATAAGGTGATTTATTATCAAATATATTGTTCACCTGATTGGAGGTAATAAGCTGATTTTAATACAGTGGATTGAAGGTCAAATAGGATTTCTCTATAATTTTTTTCTATGGTAGTTAAAGCCAACTTCTGCCTGTTAGAGAATTATCAGCCTTAATACATTAATGTTACAGTTGATAATGCTTTTAAAAAATAATAGAAGTTTTACTTTTTCTTTTCATTAGATTATTTCCAGACGTAGTAGTCAAGGTAAGTGTATTATTTACTACTAACTGGCCACTGACCTCTCATTACTCAAATATTCTTGAATAGAGAAGAATATTTACCTAAATGATGGGAAAAGTGCTGTGGGTCTAACTGTTATAGTTGGATTAGCTGACCGTCTTGTGGCAGGCAGATTGTGGTGCTGCAGTGAGTTTTGCTATCAAGTGTGCCTCACTTGCCTCTGGTGCATCTTTATTTCGCTGCTTCTACCACTGTTTGGTCCTTCACTTCCGATCAGGGACGGAGAGGCACTTCTGTCATCCGAACCAGCAAAATTACCTAATACTGATTTAACTTGAAATCAATTCCATGCCTCTCTCTGTCTTTCAAGCACACAAAAGGTAGATTATTTGGCTGTTCGGGTGATATTGTTCCGCTTAGCTCACGTTAAAGGTAATTCCACATTTTCAACTATGAAACCATGCATTCAAAGACACACAGAGCGGTGGGGTGGGCTTGGGTGGGGGAGGTAAAGAGGGAGGGGCTAATTTGTGCCTAATTTGTGCCATGTATACTTACAGCTAATTCACGATGTTGTATGCCAGAAACGAACACAACATTGTAAAGCAATTATCCTCCACTTAAAAATAAAGAAGACAAAGATAGATAGATATCGGGGCCATTTTAATGTCCTCTCCCTATTTTCCATCTTTTTCATTCTTCTGAAAAGCTACTACTAAATTCACACTACATTCTACAGTGAATGTGCTGTGCTGTGCTTAGTTGCTCAGCTGTGTCCGACTCTTTGCGACCCCATGGATTATAGTCTGCCAGGCTCCTCTGTCCATGGGATTCTCCAAGCAAGAATCCTGGAGTGGGTTTCCATTCCCATCTCCAGAGTATCTTCCTGATCCAGGGATTGAACCTGGGTCTTCCGCATTGCAGGCAGAGATTCTTTACCATCTGAGACACCAGGGAAGCCGCCCAAGACCTTTATAAAATGTTTGCTTTTATAAAATTCACAAATGTGAAAAATGCATAGAAACAATGGGAAACTGTGTTCAGGAGCCGCCCTTGCACGTTGCTCACTCTGGATACCGAAGCAGCTTTGCCTGAGATGTGAAGAGCACAGTCAGACTCCGCATGGACTGCTGCTGCTTATCTCCATGGGTGTCCAGGTCGTGCAGGACAAGGAAACCTGGTGCGCTGCAGTGCATGGGGTCGCAGAGAGTCTGACATGACTTAGCAACTGAACAACAAGGCCCTGCAGATCTACTGTGGCCTGGGGCTTTCTAGAACTTGCAGTAGGCTAGCATGTGTCCCTTATCCACCCTAGGTAGTTTCGGAAACATTTGCTGCCCTTGGCTTTTCAGCCTTTGCTTCTCCTGCTGTGTACAATCATTTCCTTATTCTTTTATTTTTATTTTTTTAGCATCAGTGTGATTCTTTGAAAATTCTGCTTTCAGGGAAAATTCAGCTGTTGAATTCCTTCATATTTACCTTGGGATTTCTAGTGACAGAAGCAGCTGTAAATCCTTTGATCCAACGGGAGGTGAGTTGCTGACACCAGTGGCCCTAGGCCCCATGGAGAAGTTTGTGCCTCGTCCTGTCTTTGTCTCTTCCTCTGAAAACCTTTCCCAACTCCCAACAGGCACTGAAGACCTTGAATGGCATTCTGCAAGCTGTACCTCGGGAAGAGAGAAAACGTCTCCTCTTGTTGGAAGGCCCTTGTCGTCTTATGTACGTGACCTTGACCTGATCTGGTGGTCATGTAAGGGCAAAATCTCTGAACTGTACTACCCCAATTTGTTGCGCTTCCCTGGTGGCTCAGATGGTAAAGAATCTGCCTGCAATACAGGAGATTGGGGCTATATACCTGGGTCGGGAAGATCCCCTGGAGAAGGGCATGGCAACCCACTCCAGGATTCTTGTCTGGAGAATCCCATGGACAGAGGAGCCTGATGGGCTACAGTCCATGGGGTCACAAAGAGCCAGACACAACTGGGCAACTAACACACAGACAGTCTTTGTTCTGTTTAGGTGTTTGTGGTGGTGGATTTTTTTTTTCTTCTGGTTCTATGACATTTGTGAGGTGAAATACTTTCTCAGGCTTTAGATTATTTTTCTCTGTGAATGTGAACTGAATTAGTGACTCATGGGAGAATGTTAAGAATACAGACCTGGTGCCAGGCTTTAGCCTTCCAACCCTGGTTTCACCACTTACACTGGTTGTTCCTCTAGAGCACAGTTTTAACTCACTACACCTCAGTCTGCTCACCTGTAAAATGGAACCAACATTAATACCTGATCGATAGAGTACAGGTCAAATCAGGCAATCCATTGAAAGTGATTAGCATATCACCTGGTAGAGAGCAGATATTCACAGGTTACCAGCTATTAGCTGTCCCAGTACAGCGTGTATTGCTTTCCACGGGATGGATTTTGGGGGGTTTGGTGACCTGCTCACAGTTACATAGTTCCTGGGACATTGACATTTGGAGGTAAGGTGGTCGTGTCGACCATGGGAAGCAACACTAGTACCTTGTTTTGAGATTTGAGCCTGAATCTGTGTGCTGAGCACCAGTCAGCATCAGAGACATCATTATGGCCCTCCATTGTTCAAGTGACACTCAGCCATGCCTGCAAGAGGAGGGGATCCAGCTGATCACAGTGAGGGCTTCCCTGGGGGCTCAGATGGTAAAGGATCCCCTTGCAATGCAGGAGACATGGGCTCGATCTCTGGGTCGGGAAGATCCCCTGGAGGAGGCATGGCAACCTACTCCAGTATTCTTGCCTGGAGAATCCCATGGACAGAGGAGCCCGGCAGGCCACAGTCCATAGGGTCGCAAAGAGTCGGACACGACTGAGCAACTGAGCACAGCACAGACTGAAGGAGGTGATTGGAGACTGTGGAGCTCACTGTGTTTGTCCGCTTACCTCTTTGCAGGATACAGTGTTTCCTCTGAATTTTTCCTGCTGTGTTTCTTTGAATACATTAGTTTAATTATTGCCCTTAGTCATGTGTTTAGATCTGGAGAGAAGTCGACCTGATGGACTCTGCTCAGTTTTCAGCCTAATGCACTTAACGTTTGAGTGTTCTCATCTGGAATGTTCTGCATTTCTAGTCAAATGTAAAACCTGCAAACATAAAATTAAGTAGAACTCTTGATAAGACAATTCTAAGACTTCTATTAAATTGTGACAAATCCATCCACTTATTATGAGAAACTGAACTGTTGGCAAAATTTCTAAAATCCATTCTTTAGCTTTGGAGTTATGACATTAAAAAAGATCAGCATCACACTTGTCAGCATTTAATTGAAATTCTTAAATGAACATGAAGTTTGGGAATCTCTGGTCACAGTAATGTGATAACTTAACCCCATTACATCTGTAGCTTTATCAGTTTTAAAAATTCATTCCAAACAGTGATAGGAAAGACTCCATGGACTGCAGCCCACCAGGCTCTTCCATCCATGGGATTTTCCAGGCAAGAGTACTGGAGTGGGGTGCCATTGCCTTCTCCAGGAAAGACCCACAGCACCTACTATATCATTTCTTCCAGGGTAAAGCTAGGTAATAATAATAATAAAAAAGAATATATATCTTCACAGGCTGGTGAGGTGATTATAGAGTTCCCGAATCTTAGCATTTGATAAATTCTTTGGGGAGGATCAAACTCATTTACAGAAGAACTAGAATCTCAGAATGTGTAGTAGTTCTAGTTTCTCTTTAAAAAAGTATATTTAAGTCAATATATAAATTTGAGACTTTTCCCATAAACATATGTTCTTAACATCGAGGACATTCTGATAATGAGTTTGAAATACTTTCAAAAAAATATACATCTCGGTTTAAAATTTTAATGCCAATGTAGTAAAGTTTTACTTATTTATGTTCATCCCAGTAAAATGAAATTTATCTAAATATTTCAGGAAAGACCTTGCAAGGACAATCTTGACTGTGGGTGGTAAGAAGCATTTAGAATTTTAAATATGAGAATATTAAATACTGGATGTGGGTTTAATGAGCATCTTGGAACTATGGGAAATAAAGTATGGTCAAATTGAAATTAGGAAGTAGAATTTTATTTTTAATTTATGATTGAAGCATTAAGCATGCTGAAACCATAAATAGTTAATGAATATTCCTTTACTCTCCAATGAGATGAGTCAAATTTGATCATTTTTCCATATTTGCTTCAAATTATTTTTTAAGTAAATCAGAGTTACAGGTAAAGCCCCATGTCCAAATTCCCATCACATTCCCCTCTTTAATCTGTAGAGATAATCCTTGACTTGGACTTGTTTTCCATTTTCACGAATATGTTTATACTTTAATACATATATTCACAAGCAACATACACTGTTATTTTGCAAATTTTAAGTTTGCATATCCAGTTGCCATTTGGTTTTTACCTTTAATATTGTCTAAAATCTAAATATGTTGGGATATATAGTTTTGTTTATCTGCTCTGAAAAACCACAATTTATCTTGAGATTTTGTTATAGTAGAAATATTTCTTAAGACTGGGGAAAAAAATCTTTTTTTTTTTTAATTGAGGTCTAGTTGATGTATAATGTTATATAAGTTACAGGTATACAATATAGTAATTCACAATTTTTAAAGGTTATACTCAGCTTATAGCTACTGTAAAATTCTTTCTGTACTCCCCATGCTGAGCAGTGTATCCTTATAGCTAATTTTATACCCAACACTTTGTACCTCCTACTTTCTCACTCCTATCTTGCCCCTTTCCCCTTCCCTCTTCCCACTGGTAACCACTAATTTGTTCTCTGTGTCTGCAAGTCTTAGACATAGTTGGTTTTAAGTGTTTTAATATATCTGAAATATCGAATGCAGAAGTAACATTTAGTTTTTTTTTAGAAATTGTTGCATATTGACCTATTGTTTGGATTTTTCTCCTAAAATTTCTTATAGATGAATTTAAATGATTATTGGGGCTTCCCTGGTGGCTCAGATTGTAAAGAATCTGCCTGCAATGCAGGAGACCTGGGTTTGAACCCTAGGTCGGGAAGATCCTCCAGAGAAGGGAATGGCAAGCCACTCTTGTATTCTTACATGGAGAATTGCATAGACAGAGGAGCCTGGCGGGCTGCAGTCCATGGGGTTGCAAAGGGTCAGGCATGACTGAGCAACTAACACTTTCACACTTTAAATGATTGTAATTGCTCCAGGATATAGCTTGCTGCTTAACACTAGAAGCCCCGTGCTAGTCGTCTAAGCTGGAGCTTCTTAGAACAAATGCTGGTCTGTGGAACTCGTTGTTGCTTTTGCTTGGTGCCCAGAATCATCCCTGTCTGCCATGTCTTTAATCTCTAGATTATGACCAGCAGGTGGCTCTTTGTGAAGCGCTGTGTAGACTGACGACGAGACAATCCAGGGAGGACTTTGTCCCTCAGTGGTTTGAAGATGACACCGTTGCTAAGGCTTTCAAAGAAATTAACGACCGAGAATTTGAGACGGTGAGATCTGTGGTCATGAAAATTCTATTTAAGCAATACTCATGAAGCATCTTCTCAGAGCCTTCCAGTATGTTGGGCTTAGGGGAGGGTTTTTTTCCTCGAGTGTGATTGTGTTGCCATTTTGAAGCTTCCTGTTTCCCACTTATGTGAAAATAACTTGAGGACAACAGCAATAGAGTATGTGTGGAGCAAATACCAGCTTAGAGTTAGGACATCTTTATAGGACATCTTTATTGGAGACAGGACTGTGTGCATTTGATGGATCCAGTCAGAGACCATGTCGTGGAGCCGGAAGCGACTTTCAACAAATCTTGACGGGCAGGGAGAGTCAGAGGAGAAAAGGATGTGTCTTGCAGAGGCACCTGGGGTGATGGTGGAGGCTGAAGCTGGCCTGGGGGCTCTGCTGGCAGAGGAGTATCGTGGGGTGCTTATGACGTGAGCCCTCCAGCCTCTGTAGCTTGAAGTGAAGTGAAAGCGCTCAGTTGTGTCCAACTCTTTGCGACCCCATGGTCTATACAGTCCATGGAATTTTTCAGGCCAGAGTACTGGAGTGAGTAGCCTTTCCCTTCACCAGGGGATCTTCCCAACCCAGAGTTAGAACCCAGGTCTCCCACATTGCAGGCAGATTCTTTACCAGCTGAGCCACAAGGAAAGCCAATAACTTTTGGTGTCTTTCATGCAACCTGCTTCCCTTTTAGCTCAGTTGGTAAAGAATCCGCTTGCAATGCAGGAGACCTCGGTTTGATTCCTGGATCAGGAAGATCCGCAGGAGGATGAATAGGCTACCCACTCCAGTCTTCTGGCCTGGAGAATTCCATGCCCTGTGTAATCCATGTGGTCACAAAGAGTCAGACACGACTGAGTGACTTCACTTTCACTTTTCACTTTCAGTTTTGCAAAACAAAAGTAATTATCTTGTTTCTCAAATCATTTTCTGTCACAGCCGTCAGTTTCTTAGTGGAATTGCTTTTAGAGGAAGGCTCACATCCGTGTCCCAGACATGGAGTGCAAGGACTGTTTACAACATACATCCCCCGCCAACAAGGGGGAAAAAAACCTCGATCACTATTTCTCTAGTTTTAGAATTTGGGGGGTAACAAGTTTGCCTCCCTAATGGTTTTTGATTAGGAGAATTCTAGACATATTCTTTATTCTTAGAACCTATAGCAGGAGAGAGATTCCAGGAAGGAGCAGGAGAGAGAACTCCTGATTAGGAAAATTGACAGTGGATAAAAACCCCTAGTTGTGGGGGTTTGTGGTTGGCTTGTGCTGGGGAGATGGATGCCCAAGGGCTAGTCAAATATTACAGTCTAGGTCATCAGTAAGAGGTATTCCTCTTGATCACTCTTTTAATCCAGGGAAACATAATTGCACATAAAGTATTCCTCAGCTGGGGGTTCAGAACTTGAGCGTGGAGCCTCCTCTTTCTGATACAAAGCTTTGTTACAGTTACCATGGTTAATAATGAGTCCTTATGGAGTCTTGATGTCACTGGATCCTGAAAATGTAGAAGCAAACACTGGTCCCTGTTATGCTGCAAAGGGTAGTACTTAAATTGAATATCTTGGTTTGTTTAACAAAAAGTTTGCATTATTTACTTTGAAGGATTGTAGACGGTTTGTCAATCACCTAAATGACAGGCTTGGTGACCAAAGAAGGTAAGACGTTTCTCTGAGCTTTACTTTGTTGACTAGTTCTATTCTGAATGTCTTTTTAAAAATTTATTTGATTTTTGGTTGCTCTGGGTCTTTGTTTCTGCACGCGGGCTTTCTCTATAGTTGCGGCAAGTAGGGGCTCCTCTTCATTGTGGTGCACGGCTTTCTCTTGGGGTGGTTTCTCTTGCTGCAGAGCAGGGGCTGTGGGGTGCGTGGGTTTCAGTAGCTGTGGCTCATGGGCGTAGCTGTTCCGAGGCATGTAGGATCTTCCCTGGGCTAGGGATCGAACCTGTATCTCCTGCATTGGCAGGCAGATTCTTATCCCCTGTACTACCAGAGAAATCACTGAATGTCTAATGTTTTTTAAGAAATCTAGAATCCGTTTTATTTTAGGGGAGAATACAGAATTTACTGGGCATCACTGGGTTATCCATTGAGTAGAACCCTCAGAAGAGAAGACTCATTGTGCCTAGTGATTCATTAGCGTGTGTGTAAAATGGTTTCATTCAGTCTGTAACATATTTACTTGTGATTTAGAGCAGTTGTAACATTATATCCTCCAGAGAGATTTTATGAAGAATGATTTCCTGTAGGTCTGAGGATAACTAGGGAAAGATGTATTATGGACAGTTAAGTCTCTGAGAAAATATTGGCTAAATTCACTCCTTTCATTAGGACTCTTGCCAGGCAGCTGGGTTGAGGTGTATGTAGTACTGGAAAACCTGGCTTGTAACCTGCCAGGTGGGATTTGAATTCTGCCCATGGTACCAAATCTCCATTTGCAGCTTGAGAGCCTCTTCCATACTTTGTACCAAGGGACTTACCAGCACACCTAGTTATCCATATTTGTTTGTAGAATGTCTGTAGCTTGTGTGTGGGGTCCATCCATATTTTATTTTACTTTTTAATTGTGAGATGTTTTGCAGGGTCTATTCATTTCCGTGCATTGCTGCTTTTGCTGGTGATCATGAGGTATGTGTGTCTTTGGGGTTGTGAAGTTGGCTGCTATATAGTGAGATCCATAGGTAGATGTACATCAGACCAAACTGCTCTTGCTACACAGAAGGGTGGTTTTTGTTTTTTTTTTTTTAAGAAATCTTGCTTTTCTTCCTAGAGGCCTCAGCTCTGAAGCTTATTATTTAAGAGCCCTGCTGTCACTACTTGATAAATGAATTTTTGAGTTTATATACTTTGTTCATGAGGTCAGTCGCAGGACCCCTGCCTTACTTTATCCTGTTGATGGGCATCATTGTTCACACCTGGACTGGAGGGAACAGGGCAGGTCCCTTGCTTCTTTCCTTCCAGTAGGTACCTCCCGCTCTGTCCTCAGCAACTGAGATCACTCTCCTTTCTCTAGGTCATTCTACCTTGTACTTCATAGTCCAAAACTGTATAGTCTCTTTTCACCCTCTTCTTTGGCTCCTAGAGGAACAAGATCCTTCATGTAAAAGTGCTCCAACCTGTACCATCTCAGGTTTTTTGTTTTGGGTAAAATTTTCAAAAGCCTCTGAACCTGGACTTTGCTGAGGTTTCCTGGATCATGTCTCTTGAATGTCCTAGTGAACCCTTTCTTTGTTTGGGTCTAGCGTGCCCTTCTTGGCCTCTGTGAGCTGAACTGTTAAATCATGACTACATAAATTCTTTCTCTCTCGAACTGATTTTGGTAGCTTGATTCCTGCGTCTCAGGTCTGTCTGTTTTTCCTTCTGGTTGTCTGAGGACTCCAATCCCTGCTTGCTTTACTTCTTTCTAAGACTTCTAAATTTCCATCATCTTCAGTAGGGGGTCCATACATTGGCTTTCCACGCCACAGACATGTGTTAACACCTTTGCTCAACTTTGTAGCTGTCGTTAATAAAAAGTGGACATGCCTGATGGAATGGTGGCCAAGAAATACTGTTTTTTGGAGAAGCAAGTGGGAGAATAGTAAGTCTAGTGTTTGTCCCACTTGCTGAGGAATAGAAACTTTATATATGCTTGCTGAGTGTGTGTAACATATCTGGGAAGAAACAAAGGCATTGTTAATGGTTCCCATGAAAAGGGACCTCTGTGAAGTTGGGGGACAAAGAAGGAGATATTTACTCTTTCTATAAGCACCATACACACACATTTATACACATAAGTACCATACTATTTTAATCTAGCTTTCTTTCCTTCTTTCTCCTTTCTGTAAGAGCATATATTTATTTTGTAATACAGTCGTTTCTTGGTACCTATAGGGGGCCAGGCCCAGGACCCCTTGTGGATGCCAAAATCTGCGGACACCCAAGTCCCTTATCTAAAATAGCTTAGTATTTGCATACAATGAACACACACTCTCCCACATACTTAAAATCATCTCTAGATTACTTACAATGCCTAACACAATGCAAATGCTATGCAAATAGTTGTAGATAGTAATACAATATGTTATGTAAATAACTGTCAGCATGTGGCAAAAATCAAGGTTTGCTTTTTAGAACTTTCTGAATCAATCCACATTTGCTTTAATGAACCCATGGATATGGAGGAGTGACTGTAATCAATGAAAATGAGAATAATGTGAAATCTTCAGGTCTTAGCCTTCTTCCAACATGTGGCAAGTTAGACAGCCAACCACCATTTTTATTTGATCACAGTACCTCCTTGCTAGAAGTTTCTATCCATTGCCATGTGGATTGTTACTGCTTTCACATAGAACTATTTCCTCTGTGACTTGCACTAGGAAAAAAAATGGTGTGGATAGTTATCTGACACATTTAAACATCTATTGCTAAGTATAGAGTTTTTATAAGTTTTTATAAGTATATACAGTTTTTTCAGAAATAGGTGAGCTATTAAAATTGAATCCCTCTTCCTGTTTTGCAGAAGTGAGAGACAGTAAGAGACCCTGTAATCTTAAAGTAGGATTGTTCTAGGGAAAAACGTTCTGTTTTTAGTGGAATTTTCATTTGACTCTTTCACATATTAATGCTGAAATTATATCTTACAGATGAGAAAACCTGCAGATGAAAAATTAGAGAAATTTTGGATCGATTTCAACCTAGGGAGTCAGAGTGTAACTTTTTATATAAACAATCCTGAGGTAATCATGTTTGATTCCTGTTTAGACCTCAGTGCTTAGAGAATGTTGATATCCAAGTGTGTGTTAAGTGCTCATGAATTTCACTTATTTATTTTTTTTCCAAGAGTGATCTGTGGGACTCAGTAAGACTTGTGAAGGAAGCAGTGATGAATTTCAGCATACTAGGTAAGATGTTCATTCTAAACCACTCCACGTTTTACTGCTGAGTGCTATTTCTGTTTACACTAAGCTGTGTGTGCTTAGTTAATTCAGGGCGAACTTTGCTTGCACTTGAGGTAGAGGGAGCTGGTGAGTGGGGTGGAAGCCGGGCTGTGCTCGGGGGCAAGGACCGGTGACTCCTCCAGTCTGTAATGTTAGGGTTCAGCGACTTGCCTGATTTTCTCATTGTAAAAAATGGCTGTAGTTCCTGAACAAATTGAAAATAGAGTCACCATGGGATCCAGCAGTTCCACTTCTGGATTTATATCCAGAAGAATTGAAAGTTGGACTTGAATAGATTTGCCAATATTCATGGCACGCTTATTCACAGTAGCCAAGAAATTGAAGACACCCAAGTGTTCATCGACCGATGAATGGATAAAGTAGATGTAATCTGTACATACACTGGACTGTTATTTACCTTAAAAAAAAGGAGATTCTGGCACATGCTCCAACACAGATGAACCCTGAGGATGTCATGCTAAGTAGTAAACGCTAGTCACAAAAAAGACGAATACTGTATGATTCCACTAAAATGAAGTGTCTGAAGTCAAGTCAAGTTGATAGAGACAGAGAGCAGAATGGTGGTTACCAGGGGCTGTGGGGAGGGGGAAATGGAGAGCTGTTCAGTGGGTGCAGAGTTTCAGATCTCTAAGATGAGAAAGTTCTGGAGATCTTTTCCACAACCATGTGAATATAGTTAATACCACTGAACTCTACACCTAAGAAAGATTAACAAGTTAAGTGTTATATTTTGTATCACAATTTTAAGAAGTGGTTATGTTAAAATGGCTGTCTGGGGAGGCCTTACAAATAGCTGTGGAAAGAAGAGAAGCGAAAAGCAAAGGAGAAAAGTAAAGATAAAAGCATCTGAATGCAGAGTTCCAAAGAATAGCAAGGAGAGATAAGAAAGCCTTCCTCAGCTATCAGTGCAAAGAAATAGAGGAAAACAATAGAATGGGAAAGACTAGAGATCTCTTCAAGAAAATTAGAGATACCAAGGGAACATTTCATGCAAAGATGGGCTTAATAAAGGACAGAAATGGTATGGACCTAACAGAAGCAGAAGATATTAAGAAGAGGTGGCAAGAATACACAGAAGAACTGTACAAAAAAGATCTTCACAACCACGATAATCACGATGGTGTGATCACTCACCTAGAGCCAGACATTCTGGAATGTGAAGTCAAGTGGGCCTTAGGAAGCATCACTACGAACAAAGCTAGTGGAGGTGATGGAATTCCAGTGGAGCTATTTCAAATGCTGAAAGATGATGCTGTGAAAGTGCTGCACTCAGTATGCCAGCAAATTTGGACAACTCAGCAGTGGCCACAGGACTGGAAAAGGTCAGTTTTCATTCCAATCCCAAAGAAATGCAATGCCAAAGAATACTCAAACTACTGCTCAATTGCACTCATCTCACACGCTAGTAAAATAATGCTCAAAATTCTCCAAGCCAGGCTTCAGCAATACTTGAACTGTGAACTTCCAGATGTTCAAGCTGGTTTTAGAAAAGGCAGAGGAACCATAGATCAAATTGCCAACATCCACTGGATCATTGAAAAAGCAAGAGAGTTCCAGAAAAAATATCTACTGCAGCTTTATTGACTATGCCAAAGCCTTTGACTGTGTGGATCACAAAAAACTGTGGGAAATTCTGAAAGAGATGGGAATACCAGACCACCTGACCTGCCTCTTGAGGAACCTTTATGCAGGTGAGGAAACAACAGTAGGAACTGGACATGGAACAACAGACTGGTTCCAAATAGGAAAAGGAGTACATCAAGGCTGTATATTGTCACCCTGCTTATTTAACTTATATGCAGGGTACATCATGAGAAACACTGGGCTGGAAGAAGCATAAGCTGGAATCAAGATTGCCGGGAGAAATGTCAATCACCTCAGATATGCAGGTGACACCATCCTTATGGCAGAAAGTGAAGAGGAACTAAAGAGCCTCTTGATGAAAGTGAAAGAGGAGAGTGAAAAAATTGGCTTAAAGCTCAACATTCAGAAAACGAAGATCATGGCATCTGGTCCCATCACTTCATGGGAAATAGATGGAGAAACAGTGGAAACAGTGTCAGACTTTATTTTTGGGGGCTCCAAAATCACTGCAGATGAAATTAAAAGACACTTACTTTATTTTGGGGGGCTCCAAAATCACTGCAGCCATGAAATTAAAAGACGCTTACTCCTTGGAAGGAAAGTTATGACCAACCTAGATAGCAAATTAAAAAGCAGAGACATTACTTTGTCAACAAAGGTCCGTCTAGTCAAGGCTATGGTTTTTCTAGTGGTCATGTATGGATGTGAGACTTGGACTGTGAAGAAGGCTGAGCGCCGAAGAATTGATGCTTTTGAACTGTGGTGTTGGAGAAGACTCTTGAGAGTCCCTTGGACTGCAAAGAGATCCAACCAGTCCATTTTGAAGATTAGCCCTGGGATTTCTTTGGAGGGAATGATGCTAAAGCTGAAACTCCAGTACTTTGGTCACCTCATGTGAAGAGTTGACTCATTGGAAATGACTCTGATGCTGGGAGGGATTGGGGGCAGGAGGAGAAGGGGATGACAGAGGATGAGAAGGCTGGATGGCATCACCGACTTGATGGATGTGAGTCTGAGTGAACTCCGGGAGTTGGTGATGGACAGGGAGGCCTGGCGTGCTGCGATTCATGGGGTCGCAAAGAGTTGGACCCAGCTGAGTGACTGGACTGAACTGAACTGACTGATGCTTACTTCACAAAGAATCTAGGGCGGCTTGCCTATTTATACCAAAATAATAGAAATAGAAAATTGAAACCACAGACAAGAAGGACAGTGTCTGTCATGCCGGCTGAATTGAACTTGACCACCGTGGAGGTTCACATTGGGGTGAAAAGTGAGACCATGTGTAATATGATTCTCACCTCACAAGCCCTGGAGAGAGCAGATCCATCCTTCCCAGCGTTGAACTCACACTGGAGGTTCTCCCATGGGGCTCCTGCGGGTAAGGCGGGCCTTCCTCAGCCCCCAGTGTTCCTTGCTGGAATTTCCTGGATACATAAATTAACTTCAGTGTTTTGTTAAAGGATAATTTTTGAAAAGGTGAAATGGTGACCCTCATAAAAATACATTAATAAAACTTGGATTAAAGGCCACATTAATGAGAGAATTGGTAAGATGTAATAACCAGGAACTGATGCAAAGAACTACACAAATAGGTTTGTAAATAGAATAGTTGCATTTCATAAACACAATTTGAGTTTCTATGAACAAGAATCACTTGCATTATTTAATTTCTTCTGTTAAATATTATTAGAAAAAGAGGGAAATTGGGGCATGAGGAGGCAGTAGAGGAGGAGGCAGAAGGAGAGCTTTCACGGCGCAGCTGGGAGAAGGAAAGGGTGGTAAAGACCGCCCATCATTCAGATACTAATTGCAAGTCGATTACAGGTTGACACCTGTATGCCTGACCAACCGGGTACCACTCAGGCTCCCACAAGCTCCTCCTCAGCTTTCATAATTTGCTATAATGGTTCACAGAACTCAGGGAAACATGTTTGTTTACATTTATCAGTTTATTATAGGGGACATACATAATAAAGGATCCAGAGGGTCCATAGTACAGGGGTCTGTCTTTCTGAGGAGGTGGGCTGCATCACCCTCCTGGAATGTTTGTGTTCACCAGCCTGACAGCTCTGTGAACCCTGAACCCCATAGTTCAAGGATTTTTATGGAAGCATTATCATGTAGGCATGATCCAATATTAACTCCATCTCTGGCCTTTTCTCCCCTCCCTGAAGGTTGGGGAGATGGAAGTTCCAACCCTCTAACCATGCCTTGGTCTTTCTGGGGACCAGTCTGAATCCTGAAGTTGTCTAGGCTCCTTAAGCCCCCAGTTACCTCAAAACACACTCATCACTCAGGAGATGCCAAGGATTGTTAGAAGCTCCGGTGTCAGGAACCAAGGTCAGAGACCAAATATGAGAGCAAAAGATGCTTCTAGCAACCCGTTGCTTAAAATGGATTTTAGAAGTTCTGTGTCAGAAACCGAGGCCAAGATCAAATGTATATTTTTTATGGTGACACAGATGGGAAGGAGCAGAAGCCAGCGGTTCTATAGTCACAGAATTGGAAAGGCAGTATATGCTGAACTGGAAGTGCCCCCTCTCTCTAGGAAAGGGGTTTATAAACATCTCACTAAAAATGTAAATATAAGTATAAATTAAGAGTAACTCTTTGCAAATCCATGGACTATAGCCTGCCAGGCTCCTCTGTCCATGAGATTCTCCAAGCAAGAATACTGGAGTGGGTTGCTATGCCCTCCTCCAGGGGATCTCCCCAGCCCAGGGATCCAACCCAGATCCCCATATGCAGGCAGATTCTTTACTGTCTGAGTGACCAGGGAAACTATATAGTCACTACCTGTTACTATTTAAGATATATAACATATCATTGGTGTTTACTCTGAAGTCAATATTTTATAGAGACTTCCCATGGATCTGACTGTGGTCAGATCCTAATGTTACTTTGCATATTGTAAGTTTCTGAACCCTGAACTTTGCTTCTGAGGTGGTTTTCAGTAACCCACTTGCCAAGTCAATACCCTGTACTTCATAAATATATCACCTTTTGGGGAGACTCTAAGATTCATAAAGTGCTTCATAGGAGCTGGAGGAGGTAGCTGTGACGTGGGGTAGTTTTATAGTCGAGGAAACTGAGGCTTGTATAGCAAACTCGGTGAGCAAGACTTGCCTTTTGCGTGCACAGCCCTTCCTGCTAAGAGGTTGGTAGTGCTTTAGGAGCCTGTTGAGGGTTTGGTATAGCTCTTGGGCTATTTCTTCTCAGCCTTGTATCTTTGCATTTAGCTCCACAGCCCAGTTCAGTTCAGTCACTCAGTTGTGTCTGATTCTTTGTGACCCCATGGACTGCAGCACACTAGGCTTCCCTGTCTACCATCAGCTCCCAGAGCTTGCTAAAACTCATCCATTGATTCGGTAATGCCGTCCAACCATCTCATCATCTGCTGTCCCCTTCTGCCTTCAGTCTTTCCCAGCATCAGGGTCTTTTCCAGTGAGTCAACTCTCTACATCAGGTGGCCAGAGGATTGGAGTTTCAGCTTCAACATCAGTCCATCTAATGAATATTCAGGACTGATCTCCTTTAGGATGGACTGGTTTGATCTCCATGCAGTTCAAGGGACTCTCAAGAGTCTTCTCCAACACCACAGTTAGCTATTTACTTTTTCAGATATTGTTTAAAATTGTTTTTGCTGCAGAGTTTGAGACTTACCCTGCCAGAGACTGAATGTCCAGTATGATCAGCCTTTGGGGAATTGTTGAATTTCACTAGAGGCCAGCACTATCCTATGGAAATATGATCTGAACCATATATTTAATTAAAAATTTGCTGCTGCTGCTAAGTCACTTCAGTTGTGTCTAACTCTGTGCGACCCCATAGACGGCAGCCCACCAGGCTCCACCATCCCTGGAATTCTCCAGGCAAGAACACTGGAGTGGGTTGCCATGCTAGTAACCTCATTAAAGTTTTTTTTTTTTTCAAGTGGACTAATTTTAATGTGTATTTCACTCAGTATGTCCAAAATATTCACAGTTTAACATGTAATCAGTATAAACAATTAATGAAATACTTTACCTTCTCTTTTTGGTGCCAGTCTTTATAAGCTGTAGTTTTGTGCTTATAACGCATCTCATGTTGTACTAGCCGTATTTCGAGTATCAGGGGCTAAAGATCTGGATCCAGATGTGTGTCTTTTTTTCCTTTTTCCGTTCTCATCAGTTTGTGAAAGAGCTTTGCCTGCTCTCGTGAGTTTTTGTTCCTGCTGCTTCTAATGCAGCCTGTACTCACTGCGGCTTATGTTTGGACTTGCTGTAAATTGTGGTCTGAACTAGTTCCTCTATTAAAACCAACTACTGTTTGTCAGTAAAGAGCTGGTGTCCTGGTTGGAGACCCTCAAGGAGACTATTGTCTGAGAAGCAGGCCTCTCCGAGGATGTTTCCATTTCTCTTCAAGTGGAGTCTGTTGAGATGAGTGTGGATTATTTCAGTTTGTAGATTGAAAACAGTGCATTTTATTTTGAACTGTAGAAATGGGTGGGATCTAAGAGAAAGAATGAGAATGAAGGTTGTGCTTAATATATTGAGAAGTAAAATACCTGTCAGAGATGATAGCTTTGTATTCACAAGTGTTCTTTAAAAAAATGGATTGAATTTTAGAAGACCCATCTCAATTGCTGTGCTGCTAAATTACTTCTGTTTCTGCAAGATTAACTACTTAAACATAATATTTGTATATAAAAACACATGTGTACTTGATAAAAACAATTTCAGGGTAACTTCATTTAAATCATATCTTTTCAACTTCTCATTGCAGGAAAATCTGGACAGTGAGCAAACATCCCAGTCATTTAAAATTATAAAATTTAAAAACACAACCCCTTTCAGTTTGTTGATCTACATTGACTTTATTTTTTGCTAGAAACTGAGATGAAGATGCTTGAAATTTACCTGAAGAAGCCTATTAATATCAGAAACAAAGAAGTGACGAAAGTAGAAATCCGTTTTGAGCTGCAATTCAACATATCACAAGCTTCCATGAAAGCTTTAGGAGAAGAGAAACAGGTGACGCATTTAATTCCTCTGTTTCATTCCCATATTGGGGTTTTATAAATTGAAATATAATTGACATAAAACATTATTTGTTTCAGGTATAAATCATAGCGATTCCATTTTGTATATATTGTGAAATAATTGCCATAATGAGACTCGTTGATAGTCTTCACCATTGTTAGAGGTTTTTTCTTCTTGTGAAAACTTTTACTTTCTTAGCAACTTCAACTAGGCAGTATAGTATTAACTATAGTCACGATGCTATACATTAAATCCCCTTGACATACTCATGTTATAGCAGGAAACTTGTACCCTCCGACCCCCTTCACTCACTTCGTTTACCCTCCACCCCCTCCTCTGGAATCACCAATCTGCTGTTTGTATCTGTGAGCTTATTTTTGTTGTTGGCGTTTTTAAGGTTGCACATGCAAGTGAGATCATACGGAATTTCTCTTTCTCTGTGTGACTTGCCTCAGTTTGCATAAGGCCCTCACAGTGCCTCCATATTGTTGCAAACGGCAAATTTGCTTCTTTTTAATGGCGGTATAATATTTTGTGTAAAAATACATATGTGACTCCAGAGAAATATTTGTCAGTTTTGTTTATATTTTCAAAGCAATAGCTCTTAGTTTTGTTGATCTTTTCTTTCTTTCTTTCTTTTTTTTTTGCCTCCACTTTGTTTATTTCCATTCTTTTTTCTTCGTTGTACTAACTGGGTTAATTTATTTTCGTTTTCTAGTTCCTTCAAGTGTAAAGATATGTTGTTTATTTGAGATCTTTCTTCTTTGTTTTTTGATGTGGGCGTTTATCACTACAATTTTCCTCTTAGAACTGCTCTTGCTGCATCGCATAAGTTTGGTCTGTTTTATTTCCATTTTCATTTGCCAAAAGGTATTTTTAAGCTCTCTTTTGCTTTCTTCATTGACCCATTGGTTTTTCAGAAGTGTGTCATTTAGTCGCCACATATGCATGAATTTCCCAGTTTTTCTCTTGTAATTGATTTCTGGTTTCACATCACTGTGGTCGGTAAGGGTGCGTAATATGATTTCAGTCTTAAATTTATTAAGACTTGTTTTGTGACCTAATATGTAAGTGTTTCCTGGATTCTATGTGTGTTGAAAGAATGTGTATTCTGTTGCTTTTGGGTAGAACGTTATGTGTATGTCAAGTCCATCTGATCTAACATTAATTTAAGGCTGATGTCTTCACATTAGTTTTCCATCTAAGTAATATATCCATTGATGTAAGTGGGGTATTAAAGTCCCTTGTGTGTGCTCAGTCATGTCCGACTCTTTGCAGCCCCATGTTCTGTAGCTCTCCAGGCTCCTCTGCCCATGGAATTTTCCAGGCAAGAAACTGGAGTGGGTAGCCATTCCCTTCTCCAGGGGATCTTCCCGACCCAGGGATGGAACCCACGTCTCTTGCATCTCCTGCCTTGGCAGGTGTATTCTTTACCCCAGCTCTACCTGGGAAGCCCCCATTTAAGTCCCTTACTATTATCATAGCTTCCCTGGTGGCTTAGATGGTAAAGCATCTGCCTGCAATGTGAGAGACCCGGGTTCGATCCCTGGGTTGCGAAGATCTGGAGAAGGGAACGGCAACCCACTCCAGTACTCTTGCCTGGAGAATCCCACGGATGGAGGAGCCTGGTAGGCTACAGTCCATGGGGTCGCAAAGAGTCGGACACGACTGAGTGACTTCACTTTCACTATTATCATATTGCTGTCTATTTCTCTCTATATATGTTAATGTTAAATTTATGAAAGAATTACTGCTTTTAAAAACTGTGTGGTTTTGGTGTGCATTTCAGGTCATGCATGACCAGACAAAAATCTCAGCCGTTTTTGGTGAATTAGAGAAAGAAGACACTGAGATTCCTGGCAGCCACAAAACAGAGACAGGTATATTGGGAAACAGCAAAATTTCTTACCTGGATTCCCTGTAGAAGCAGTGATAAAATGTTTCTTAAAAGCAGTTACTGAAAACCTGTGGTCATATAAGAGTAATTAATGTGTTACACCTTTGGAGAAAAAGTTGCAAATTAAATTTGAATTATTTTGTCCACCTGATATAGTCTCTTTGGGGATCAGTTAAAAATGACAAAGAACTAATGATGGGGTGGCTGGAGGCAAATGCTAGGGGTGTGTAGGGGCCTGTCTGCCCGCAAAGCTGGCCCTGCACAGGTGAAATATTTCTTATGAGTTAGACCCAAAGGCCAAGATGCCTCTAGATTTTTGGTGTTTGAGGCAGGTCCCAATTACCAGTTCTTACCAGAAGATGGCGCTGTACCAGATGTGGCTGTACCAGTATGGATCCTGTGATGAGCATTTGCAGGGTGTATGCAGCATTTTGTATGGTCATTGTTACCAATTTTTTATTGCTCTTTCCTTCATGCGTATAGACCAAGCAAAGGACTCTACCGAGCCGGCAGAGTTAACCAGGGCTGAAGATGACCACCGCCTAATAACTCTCCCCTTAAATAACCAGTCTGAGCCTGCTGTAAGTACAAGGACCTGAGGGCAGGATTCTGAACCGTGGCCACTGGGGTGCTGGCAGGTGGAAGCTGACTCTCCCGGGTGGTTCTCCACTTTCTCCTGGCCAGCCATGGCTGTCTTTTTTTCTGACGATCCCCTCCTCTAAATTAGGTTTATCAGTTGTACTTATTTTTCCTTGCCTTTCCCTCAACTTGGCTCTCCAGTGGAATGTGTGACTTGGCTGGCTTTGCCTCATTCCCTCATTTGGGATTTGGAGACTGCGCTTAGGAGAAGCAGCACCATTTCTGGAATCAGACATGGCATTTAGTTACTGACTGTGGGAACTTGAGGAAATGACGTAACATCACTGGGACTGAGGCTTCTCATCTAAAGAACAAAGCTGCGTTGGGCTTCCCTGGTGGCTCGGTGATAAAGAATCCACCTGCCAGTGCAGGAGACGTAGGTTCAGTCGTTGGATCTGGAAGATCCCAAGAAGAAGGACATGGCAACCCACTCTGGGATTCTTGCCTGGAGAATCCCCTGGACAGAGGAGCCTGGCAGGCTGCAGTCCATGGGGTCGTAAAGAGCTGGATATGACTTAAGTGACTAAAGAAAACAAACAATACCTGGCTTATAGTGTGGCCCTCTTAGGGCCACATATAAAAACATATGTAAAGTGCCTAACACAAGGCTTGGCATGTATTGATGTTCAGTCCGTTTTCTTATGTTTGATCACATGGACAGATTATAGAGAAGTGTGATGATAGTGTCATATTTTTTAAACAAATATACACCAAAGATTATTTCTACAGATATCTTTTGGGGAACTTGATCTCAACAGTTATGATGCTGTTGACATTTTTGTGAGTCTTCCTTTGATGTTTCCCTTAGTAACTGTGAGACACTCTTGATTATCTTTGATGTGGTAAGCCTTCTCCTGTGGGTGGGTATCTTTTTTTTTTTTAATAGCCAATAGTCACTTGGAACCAAATTTAATGAAGAAAGAGCCTGATATCTTAGTATTTAAATGCTTTTCTTTGGAGGTGTAGAATGATCCCCAAAAGTCTCAGAGGCACCCTAATTAAGCAGATGTTTATATATGCATTTCCTGCAGCAAACAAATACAGCTGATAATTCACCCCAAAAATCAAAACTGGATGATACACAAAAAGGTCAGATTTTTTTTTTCTATCGTAAGACCTGAATGGTATATTTCAATGTCTACTTCACATGCTTAACAGTTTTTGTTTTCCATTTTTATGCTTGGAATTTACTTCAGAACGCGAATATTCTGTAGATTTACAAGAATCATCAGCAACAACTCAGTTTCCTACCTTAAATGATGCATCTAGGTAAGTGATTTTCAGAAGTCGTAAACCACGTGAAGTCGCTCAGTTGTGTCCGACTCTTTGCAACCCCATGAACTGCAGCCTACCAGGGTCCTCTGTCCATGGGATTTTCCGGGCAGGAATACTGGAGTGGGTTGCTATTTCCTTCTCCAGGGTATCTTCCCAACCCAGGGATCGAACTCCTGGTCTCCTGCATTGCGGGCAGACGCTTTACCATCTGAGCCACCAGGGAAGCCCGTAAACCACGTGGATTGTTGTTAATGTGACTCATTAATTGCAATTTGACTGTCTGGGTTTTCCCCTTTCCTGCCTGTGGCCATGCCCCACACAAGGCGAGAGCGTTGTGTGCAGTTTTCGGTGAATAATTTCAGCAGAGCTGGAGTGTTCTCTTGTCCTGTGGGTCTCTACCCCTTTCAAAGATCACAGCCTTGTCATGGCCACGGGGCCTGCATCACTCAGTGAAGCTATGATCCATGCTATACAGGGGCCCCCAAGACGGACGGGTCATGGTGGAGAGTTCTGACAAAGCATGGTCCACTGGGGCAGGAAATCGTAGTCCCAAAGTTATCTTTGGTGATGTAGTTTTCCCTAGCAGAACACTGGATACTCCTAGACAGAAAGTGCGTGTCGCTTGGCGATAATTTATTTGCCACTTTTCTATGTAGGCCTCTGAAGAATGGGCCATACATGTGATTTTTTTTTTTTTACAGCTTTGTTGAGACATAATTGAAATAACATGTACCTATATAGAGAGTGTACAGTTTGAGTTTTGACATTTGTCTACACCTGGGAGCCATCACCACAATCAAGATAAGGACCATACCCATCATTTCCAAGAATTTCTTTCTGCCCCTTGGAAATCCCTCCCTCTTTCTCCATGCCCACCCCCACCCTTGGCAATCACTGATCTGCTTTGTCACTATAGATGAGTTTGTAGTTTTAAAAATCTTACTTAAATGGAATCAAACTGGAGAAATTCTTTTTTTTTTCTTTCCTAGCATCTTTCATTCATTGTAATTATTGGGATTGGCCAAGAAGTTTGTTTGGTTTTCTCATCACTTATAGAAAAATCTGAACAAAAACTTTTTGGCCAACCTAGTATTTTGAGATTCTTCGCGTTGTATCAGCAGTTCATTCTTTTATGTTATTGAGTGCTGTGGAGAATAGTGGACCCATTGTATGGATATACCACAACTTGTCTGTCCATTCTCCTCTTGATGGACACTTGAGTTTCCAGTTTTTTTGTTGTCACAAGTAAAGCCCTTAGGCTTCATGTATAAGCCTCTGTGTGGAAGTGGAGGTGGTTTAGCTGCTAAGTCATGTCCAGCTCTCTGCAGCTGCGTGGACTGTAGCCCGTCAGCCTCCTCTGTCCATGGGATTCTCCAGGCAAGAATACTGCAGTGGTTTTTCATTTCCTCTCCAGGAGATCTTCCTGACCCAGGAATCCTGCATTCCTGGTCTCCAGTCTCCTGCATTGCAGGCAGGTTCTTTACCACTGTGCCACCTGGGAAACTCCTCTGTATGGAAATTATGTTATCTTTTCTCTGGGGTGAATATATAGGAGTGGGATAGCTGGATCATCACTGATGTATATTTAACTTTTTAAAAAACTGCCAAGATGTTTTCCAGTATCTTTAGAGCATTCCACGTTACCACCAACAGTCTTTGAGGGTTCTGGTTGCTAGACTTTCTCATTAGTAGGTTCAGTAATATAATTTCATTGATGGATGAAGTAAGAAATGAATGAACAAATCCAGTACTGATGTGGGCTGCTTCTTTATCTTTCTACCGGAACCACACAGTCCCACATAGGATCCTCAGTGAGTGAAATTTCCTTTATTTACTTCATTAATTTTTATATATTGTTATGACTCTACCTCCCAAACACCATTCTTCTTTGAATTATTAGATATCTTTCTGTGTTGTGTATCTGTGTCAGCATTTATTATTAGGGGGCTTCAAGGGTTTACCATTTATACATAATTGTAAATTACATATGCAATTTACATATGCAAATTCCAAGTTGTAAATTACATATGCAGCTCTAGGACCTGCATTTGTGCCCAATCGTGTCCGACTCTTTGCGACCCCGTGGACTGCAGCCTGCCAGGCTCCTCTATCCATGGGATTCTCCAGGCATGCATACTGATGTGGGTTGCTGTTTCCTGCTGTTTTCCCAGGAGATCTTCCTTACCCAGGGATCGGACTGGTGTCTCCTACATTGCAGGCGGATGCTTTACCAATGAACAGCTCTATTTCTCCTTTAATACTGTTAGTTTAAAGTACTCTTTGTCACCCTGTGAAACCTGTTCCTGCCTGACCTTAAAAAATGAAAGTTCGAAGCCAGAAATAGAGCCTACATGTGTCAGGCTGTCCAGGAACTAAAAAGGAGTGTTTTTATATCATCGCTGAAGCTAGCCATTTCCTGGTCAAAGGTCTCTTTCAATTAGAAGAGAGCAGAGACCTACCCCACCACTCCACTTCCTTCTCGTCATGCTTTCTTGTCCAGGCATCTAGTGTTTCATCATTTCAGATCTGTAGAGTTATCCAGGTGTCTTGCGGCTTTACTTCTTCCTCTCATGCCCGCCGAAGCAGGAGTGGGAGCTGGTTTGGAAGTGTGCCGCGCTCAGGCGACCCTGCAGCCTTCTTCTGGGGCTCTGTTCCTCCCAGAAACTTGCCCTTCTCTGCGCCTGTCTGATCCTCTATTCAGCAGTGAGAACTTCCCAGCCCTGCTTGAATCTGAGAATCCTTTGTCTCCTTCTGGGAAGTGTGGAACATTGTTGCTGCTGCTCTGAGAAGTCTAGATTTGCCTTTGGGAAGGGGCTGCTCACTTCGTCTTCCGGAGGGTACTCATTCCCCGAGAACATCTAGCAAAACCACCGCAGACTCTGAGCTAAGGATTCCAGACTGGAGTAATCTGTTCATCGCCAGGTCTCTGTTTCTCTGTCTGTAAATGAGTACCTCAATTAAAAGGGACATTCAGAAACCTTTACGGCAAAGAAATCTTGGGTACTGCTCACAGCTTTTTAGCTCTTTGGTGTTGCAATAAGTGAAACAGCACGTACAACTGCTTTTATATTCAGACTGAAACCGCAGAATGCAATTCAGGGCTCAGAAGAGCACAGGTTTTTCTGTCTCAATGCATAAGGAACTTAATGAGAAGCAGAGTGGCAGGTAAGGAGTTTATTAGTTCTTGCCTGGAAAATTCCCTGGATAGAGGGCTACAGTCTGTGGGGTCCCAAAGAGTCAGAAATGGCTGAGCATGCTCTTGCTAAAAAGGTGCGAGTTGCAGGCAGATGAGAGGGTTTTGAGCGCTTCGCAGGTTACATTTTATAATTAACGGAACAGCAGGGAGAAAACCATCATCTTCCTTATTTTTGAGTTAAGCTTCCGTCATCGGCTCTTCTTCCACGTCAGGCTGGGAAATTTTCTTGTCTCTACGTGGTCAAACTGGGACCATCATGGCACTATTCAAATCAGCAGAAGAATGGTTATGCATGCTAGACTATGGTAAATCATGTCAGCTATCAGTCTAACGGGGCTTCCCAGGTGAGTCAGTCAGTAAGGAATCTGCCTGCCAATGCAGGAGACGCAGGTTCGATCCCTGGGTCGGGAAGATCCCCCTGGAAAAGGAGATGGCAACCCATTCCAGTGTTCTCACCTGGAGAATTCCATGGATGGAGGGAGGGGCCTGGCAGCTACAGTCCACGGGGTCGCCAAGAGTTGGACACAACTTAGTGACTAAACAATAGCAATCAGTATGATGAGGGTTTTCTACTTCGGAATGTCACCTTTCCCCTGTATTTTTGTTTTTAATGTATGCAGAGGAGCATGTCCTAGGAATCATTAACCTAGTGACCTCAGCCGGCAGGATGCAAACATCGTTGACTTGATGTGTATTTTTGTTGTTGGTTTCATTGTTAAGCAAGCCTGCTTTGCTTCATGATTTTCCATTTGCTTCCTGGGGTGATCATTAACTTACGTTGGTCTCCCAAAGTTCCTTAAAGTTCCCCCTCTACCTATAGTCTCCAAGTGGGATTTTAAACTAGCTCTTTGATTATCCTATTCTATCCCTGTTCAGACTACACACACATGCACAATAACATTTAGTATAGGGCTGACTTTTTAAACAATTGTGGTAAAATGAGCGTCATGTAAAGTTTGCCATCTCCACCATTGTGAGTGTATGTTCCGGGCATTAAGCTCTCTCACGTTGTTGTACGTACAGTCATCACCTCCGTCCATCTCCTGAGCATTTTCCATCTTCCCGGTCTGAAATGCTGTCCCCATTAAACAATTCCCCAATTTAACAAAATTGAAAGATACAAGAGCCCTAAAGGACACACCAAATGGTAAAGTACTTGTGATTATGAATCCCTTTGTTTGTGGCTCCTTGTGTGTTTTGGTTTCCTGTTATAAATGTGGTAACTTTTAAGAAATAAGTGTTATTTTAAAAACCTTAAAAAAAGATTGGGATACAAAAATCTAATTTCTTTCTGTATGCTAGCAAATAGATAATAGCAAACCATGTTATCTGATAAGAAGTTAATATCCAAAATATATAAGGAATGCCTACATTTAATAGCCCCCCCCCCCGCCCCCGCCGAAAAAAATCATTTGGTTAAAAAAGAAGGGGAAAGGCTTTCAACAGACATTTCTCCAAAAGAGATATGCAAATGGTCAAGAAGTGTGTGAGAAGATGCTTGATGTCACTAATCATCCGGAAAGGCTTTTGTAGCGCCCAGCTGAGTCTAAGACAGAACCGGGTAGGAAACTCTGCTGCTTTGCTCATTTTGTCCTGCCACCCTCGTCATTATATGCCTCACGGAGATGGGCTCAACAAAGGTTTTGTTTTCAATAGTGAATCGTTGGCAGGCAGAAGACGTACGGACATGGATTGCAAGACGAGAAGTTTGCCACAGAATGGGGTGCTTTCCGTGCACTGGGCTCACAGCATGCAAAGGGCACACGGCAGAAAAAAGAAGGGTGAAGCTGTCGGTGCCACAGTTCCACTAATTCAATGTATTTTGCTTTCAGGAAAGATTCTGCTTTTGAGGATAATAGAAAGCAAGAAACAAGGATGTCGGTAATGGAGCCACTTTCACTGTTTCGGGCAGTCCTTCCCGTCTTAGTTATTTGCATACCATCTTAGAACTTTGCCTTGGCTCCGCACCTTTATGTTTCTCAGTTAAATTTATTTTAAGGTTTTTTTTAAAAGGAAGTATTTCACTGTCAAGTGGAAAATCAGGGTTAATTCTAACAAATAGTTGGTAAAGCCCCCAAGTAAGTACAACAGAGAATAGCAAAGTTATATCGAATTGTGATACTTTTCCTTGGATTAGGCTTTGAGCCAAAAGTCTGTCCTTGCTTTGTCAAAAAAGACACATGTATACTTAAGGCTGATTCACGTTGTTGTATGGCAGAAACCAACACCACATTGTAAAGCAATTATCCTCCAAATTAAAAGTAAATTTAAAAGAAGATTATGAAGTAAAAGAGAAGTGTTAAAGGCTTTCTAGCAGCTGAGATTTCCTCTGACTAGAATCAGAAGTGTTAATGAATTGAAAAGAAATTTTTTTGCCCTAAGTCAATGATGTTTTGTTCTACATTGCCTGCTTCTCTCTCTCTGTTGCTCTTCCTTTGGGAAACAGAGTGCCTTAAGTCTATCATCAGTGCATTGGAAAAGAAATCTGTATGGGAACAGGAAATGAGATTTTTGTTCCTAAAATTGAGATCATGGATTCCAAACAAGCAAAGTTCCTTCTGGCTGTCTTTTAACTGTAGTTCTCAGTCCTATGGGCTAGCGTTTTGAAGTTGGTGATAGCTCAGTAATCAGGCGCACCAGCTTTTGGAAAGTTCCCTACCATCTCTACAGTTATGATTAGAGAGGCTTTTATTATCTTTTACAATAGCAGCTGCCTAAGGATATAATCATCTTCTTTTTCTCCCTTTTCTGTACTTGGGTGCCCTTTTATTATGTAAGACAGTCCAGTCTTCTCAAGGAGGTACTTCTCTTTCGCCTAACTTCATAGTCATGTGTTTAATTGTGCATAAATGCTACCAGCATCCTTTGAGCAGTTCTCATGTATCACCTGTGTTTGTAAAAGTCTGATTATAGGAAACACCTTTTCTCGGAGAGTGATCAGGATTCAAGTAGTAGTGGCAGTGAGCTGTCTTGGGCCGGTGACCGAAAGCGGAAATCCTTGAAGTCGTATCCCAGTAGGAAAAAGACAAGAACCAGAAGGAGCAGCCTAAGAAGTAAGTCTGGTAATGTGTTTTCTTTCCAGTAGCTTTTCAAGTGAATCAGTAGGTATTACTTTTGTGGGATGTGATGGGAAAGGGCATCAACGAGATATATGACCAAGTGATCCTGCTGCTGTTACACGGGAAAGGGAAAGTGTTGATATGTGAAACAGTACTAAAGAATATGGAATTGACCAATAATTGTGAAATATGAACTACAGATAAATGGAGTAATGAGTTCAGATAAGAGGAGTTTGATGTAAGCTGACATAAGCTGAAATCTTCAGGAAAAGCTTTGAGGAAGGCTGGGTGGGACCTCAGCTGATCCTTGGGAAAAGAATAGGATTTGAAGAAGTATGGAGAAGAGGAAGCATTCTGGTTAGGTAAAACCAGAAGAACATGGGCCGGTCCCTGGGCAAGATGGCAGCCCAAAGGAGAAGAGGGTGGCAGAGAACGAGATGGTTAGGTGGCCTCACCGACTCTATGGACACGAGTTTGAGCAAACTCCGAGAGACAGTGAAGGACAGGGAAGCCTGGCGTGCTACAGTCCGTGGGGTCGCAAAGAGTCGGACACGACTTAGCGACCGAACAGCAGCAAGAACATGGGAAGAGTGTTCAGAAACAGTATCTGGAGCAAAGAATTCATGCTGGCCAGAGGAACAAAGCTGAATAATTAGAGAGTTAGACATTTCAGCGCGGGAAGTGGGGGTTGCTTCTAGAGTGTATTTTGTGTTTCTCATAAGTAAATTCTCCACTGGGCTCTTGTTTCCTTTCATTCTAGTCTTGCCTCCTTTTCCTCCCAGTGGTGGCAGTGACCTTAAGAAAGATCAAGTGAGTAAATGCCTTCTGTGGTGCCCTGTGCCCTTTATGGGGTAAGTTTGAAACAAGTTGATCTGTTTAGGTTTGAATGACCTTTATTTAAAAAAACCTCCTTTCTGGAATCGAAAAATGACAAACCAGTGGTTTACTAGTATGTAAACTACTTTCGGTAGAACTTCAAGGAGTTCCACACATTTAGTATGAATCTTGGGCAAAGATTTAGGATCTTTTTTCTTTGGTTGAAAATTTATTGAAAGATGGTTATTATGAAGTATGGTTGAAATCTGGGCTATTCTGATTTCCTACAAATAGGTGCTCTTTTGAATTTGTATTAAAATAAACTTCTTGATTTAATTCTTCTCTCAGTTTTCAGTTTGTGGACATGTTATTCACAAAGATTTTAATTATTTGAATCTTTATGTTGCCAGAGGTTGAACTACCTTCAGGCTTACATAAATATTGAATAAACCCTGAAGGTTTCTTAAATTCTTTCAGTTATACTTGTTTTATAGAAAGCAGTTAAGAACATGGACATGAGTGTCCTCCAGACCAATTTAAAGATTACTTTACCATGTTTTTAGCTGAATTACCTCTCTCAGCAGTTGGCTTTTGTCCTTTGTTGAATGAAATGAGATATAGTGAATATAGTATAGTATGTGTGTATATGATTATATTTTATATAATATGTCATGTGTATAAATATATATATCATATGCTATATGTATATGATTATATATCACATATGCTGTATATAAAACATATACACATGATTATGTATTATATATATAATCATGTATATATGTAACATATTTTATATGTGTGTGTGTATGCAGACACACAGAAAGAGACACACTACAGAATTTGTGCAGTGTTCAAGAATTTTCTAGTTTCACTTTTCACTTTCACTGTATAACATATAATCATGTATATATGAAATATATTTTATATAGGGTATATAATATGATATATAATGTGTGTATAGTGTGTGATGTATATTATATATAATTTGTACATATATATAGAATACATACATTTATGTATAAATATATATATTTTATATGTATGGGTATATACGCACGAAAACACAGACACACTACAGAATATAGTGTGAAGTGTTTAAGGATTTTCTACAGGCAGCGCTGGGATTCTGAGGACATCAACAGCACCCTGCTCGCCTGTACACAAATACAATGTGTTTAGCGTTCTAATGGGATCTGGCCGTGGCGCTAGTGGTAAAGAACCTGCCTGCCAATGCAGGAGCCGTGGGTTTGATCCCTGGGTCGGGAAGGTCCCCTGGAGAAGGAAATGGCAACCCACTCCAGTATTCTTGCCTGGGAAATCCCATGGACAGAGGAGCCTGGCGGGCTACAGTACAGGGGATCGCACAGAGTCGGACACGACCGAAGCGACTTAGCGCAGCGCAGCGCTCTAATCATACCTTGTTGTCTGCCCTCCCCTACCAGCCTTCTTCCATCTGCCCAGGGGGACTCTTATGTTCTGCAATGACAGGGAGTGTTTATAGCTCAAACTCTAAGCCAGAGCAAGTACCTAAATATTTGTTGAGTAGTTCAACCTGAGATAAGGAGTTATCAGTTGGAAATAGACCACAGAAGGACTTCCCTGTTGGTCCAGTGCTTAAGACTTGGCTTTCCAGGGCAACGGGTGCAGGTTTGATCCCTGTTTGAGGAGCTAGGATCCCATATGTTTCTGAGCCAAAAACATAAAACAGAAGCAATATGTAACAAATTCAATAAAGACTTTAAAAAATAGTCCACATCAAAAAAACTTAAAAAAAATAAGAGAATAAAGAAATAGGCTCAAAGAACAGTTTTTAACAATATACAACTTTAAAAAAAATTAGGTACCAAAAAACATCAAAGCTCTGAGAATCCACAGATTTACGATATGCAGCTGCCAGCCAGTCTGTGGTGATTCTCAGTGAGGGCATTGCTGACTTTATAGAGACATTGATAGCTGACACTGACGTCTCTGTGCTGGAGTTTAAGAGAATAACTTAGAGCAAGGGTTGGCAAACCTTTTCTCTGGAGGGTCAGGTAGTAAATATTTTGGTCTCTCCGGGTGGGTGGTTTCTATGGCAACTGTTCAACCCTGCCATTGTAGCATGCAGGCATCCACATGTGCAGTACTCAAATGCATGGATGTGTTGGGTTCCAGTTAAACTTTATTTACGAAAACTTTATTCCCATTGAACTGTAGAGCTGTAGTTGGTTGACTCCTGGTTTAGAGGAGTGGCTCTCAGACTTTGGTGATCATCAGAATGACCAGAATGGTCACCAGAAATGCAGATCGCTGGGACCTGTCCCCAGAGTTTTTGACTGAGTGCGTTGTCAGTGGGGCTTAAGAATTTGCATTTCCATCAAGTTCTCAGGTGCTGCTGAGGCTGTGGTCTGGGACCACACTTTGAGAACTTAGAGTCAGCTTTGAGTTAGTTTATTGATTCATGACCTAATGTGCTTCTAGCCTTGGGATCTTATGGTCTTAAAGTTTCTTTTTTCAAATGGATCATGTCCAATTCTTAAACATTTTTAAAAAGGATATTGGAAGTGTCTTGGAATGTTTTAATAACTTGCTGTGAGTGATTGTGACTGTTGGCACTTTGTAAAAAGTACTATGTTTTAGGTTAAAATTCTAACACCCTTATGGAAAGATTCCTCCAGGCAAAATAATGTCACACCTCCCAAAATTTCTGGAACCGAATTTCAGAGTAGTTCTGCCTTTTTAACTCCTGAAGATTCTGCCCAGAAAACAGGTATATGATTTTCTGTTGATTTACATAGAAAAAAATTCTATTTTGGAAATGGTAGTTTAAAAAAGCAAAATATGTTTCAGTTAGTATCTGTTGAAGAAAGTGTGAGGGTATGATCGATTAATCTTCTCTTTCTTGTCCTGATTAACAAAAGACAGAGGACTTTGTGTTTTAATTCCATTTAACATTTGAGATCACCTTGTGTGTAAGAATTGTTGGTGTTCATCTGCTTTTAAAATAGCAACAAATGGTGGTTGATTGCAGGGTTTGGTAAACTTTTTCTGTAGAGGAACAGGTAGTATTTATTTTTTGCTTTTTTGGCCCCTAGAGTTTCTGTTGCAACTATTCAACTCTGCATTCGTAGTCCCAAATCAGTCACAGACAAGATGTAAACTAATGGCTGTATCTGTGTTTCCATAAAACTTTATTTATAAAACCAAGTGACAGACGGGATTTGACCTGAGGGGTCAGGGTGTGCCGACCTTTGACTTATAAGGTTTTTCTCAGCCCCCACGGTATTCTGTTGAAACAATTCACATCTTTTAAATTGGTGAGAATCAGGATATTGTTTTCTTCACCTTTATCATTCTACAACTCAGCACGTTGGCAGGCACTTAGCAGGCACAAGTGCCAGCCTCTTAATTTGGCTGCCACTGGAAGAAAAGAAGTGGGGAAAGAAGAATAGGATCGAGGGAGACAGAGCATTAGAGAGGAGGGGAACAAAGGGACAGATCTGAGAGAGGCAAGAGGGCTACAGCGGTGAGGTGATAGAGTTCCTGCCGCGTGTTTGGGGCCACATGGGCAGCTACGAAAGGTGCTGACCTACTGGAGGTAACTGGCTACTCATTTTATCTGCAAACCTGTAAACCTAATACCCATGTATACTTTGAAAGATACGAAGTGTTTTTTGGTTTGAGTTTTTTTTAAATAACTGTATCCCTTACAGGGGGCAGGGTATGTTGAAGTTTAATTTATAGATTGATAGAGAAATGTCATTTCCTCATTTGCTTCTTAGCATGTTTATTCTGTTATAACTATTCATTTTCTCCAATACTCAGAACTTCACAGCCCCGGCCAGCTGAGCAATCTCTCTTTCCTGGAGCACTCAGATGTTGAAGAAAATGAATCTAAGGTACTGTTTAATTGTTGGTTATTTATCTGTTTTCCAGAATTGATATTATACTTAATATACTGGCTTATTCCTTCTTAAGGGATGATGTAATACCATGTGTTGCTTATTTTGACATAAATACATGTATTTCTGACCACCTGTTTTTTTTTTTTTTTTAAGACTATGGCCCCAGAGTCATTGATGAAAAGTACTAGTTTCAAACATAAACTGCAAAACGTGGAAGACAGAGGTGAGAGAATTCTAAACTTTTTTATTTTTTTGCAGAATTAAGCAAAATTAATCTGATTTTGGCTGACAGGACTGTTATTCAAATTGAGGCAGATATAATCACTATACAGAGTGACAGTTGCCAGACCTTGGAGAGGGCAGTGCCGTCTGCTTCCCTGCTCCAAGTGGTAAGCTGGTACGGGAGGAGCAGGGGTTTCACTCCCGAAACTGGAAGGTCTGTGTCAGGAAGTGAGTAGCCTGGGATCCGAGTCCCGTCACCCAGCGCGCCTCCTCTCTGACCCCAGGGGTGGTATTGAAGTCCTGCACTATTATAGCATTGTTGCTTTGTCCCTTCAAATCTGTTAATGTTTGCGTAAAATAGGTGCCACGATATTGGGTGCATATATATTTACAGTTTGTTACCTTCTTTTTATGAATTGATCCTTTTGTCATTGTGTAATGACCCTGTTTTCTCATTACACTTTTTAACCTAAAGTCCATTTTTCTGATAATCTATAGTAGATACATAAAAGATAAAGCAAAGGGAATCAAAACATACCACTGTAGAAAATGGACCGCAAAAGCAAACAGCAAAGGAGGGACTACAAAAGAGCCAGAAAGCAAGTAATACAAAGGCATTAGTAGGTCCTTAAAAATCAGTGACCACTTTAAGTGTAAATAGATTAAACTGTCCAATCAAACGATGAAGAGTGGCTTCATGGATAAAAATAACAAGACCCAGCTATATGCTGTCTACAGAGACTCAGCTCAGCTTTGAGGATGCACAAAGGCTCAAAGTGATAGAATGGAAAAGCGTACTCTCTGCAAGTGGACGGGGCTCCCCTGGTAGCTCAGTTGGTAAAGAATCCACCTGCAATGCAGAAGAGCCAGGTTCGATCCCTGCGCGGGGAAGATCCCCTGAAGAAGGACATGGCAACTCACTCCAGTATACTTGCCTGGAGAATCCCATGGACAGAGGAGCCTGGTGGACTACAAGGGGTCACAAAGAGTCAGACGAGACTTAGGAGCTAAAACCAAGGGTCCCCTTGTATATGAGGAATTCTTTTCCACTGCTTTTGAAATTCTCTCCGTGTGTTTGATTTTAGACAGTTTTGTTATAGTGTGTCTTATAGAAGATCTTTGTGAGGGAATCTTTTGGGAGTTTATGAGCTTCCTGAACTGGGATGTCCAAATTTCTCCCCAGATTTTGGAAGTTCTCAGCCATTATTATTTTCTTAAATTTTATTTATTTATTTTTGGCTGTACCTGGGTCTTCGTTGCTGCAGGGGCCTTTCCATAGCTGTGGTGAGCAGGGCTTACTCTTGGTTGCAGTACCTGGGCTTCTTATTGTGGTGGCTTCTCTTGTTGTGATGGACAGGCTTTTGTAGTTGCTGCACGTGGGCTCAGTACTTGTGGTCCCCAGGCTCTAGAGCACAGGCTCAATAGTTGTAACGCACAGGCTTGGTTGCTCTGCGGCATGTAGAATCTTCCCAGACCAGGCATTGAACCCACGTCCCCTGCATTGGTAGGCAGACTCTTTACCAACTGAGCCACCCAGGAAGCCTGCCATTATTTTCTTAAATAGCTTTCTGCTCCTTTTCCCTCTTTTCTCCTTCTGGGACTCTAAAAGAGTGTAGACTGTTTCCTTTTTTAAAAAAATTGGGATATCATTGACAGGTAACATATTAACTTCAAGTGTACAGCATAATCATTAGCTATTCATGCATGCTGTCAAATGATCACAATGAATGTGGTTAACACCTGCCCCACACATAATGAGTCTTGTTCTTGTGATGAGAACTTCTAAGGTCTACTCTCTCAGAAACTTTCAAATGTGCAATAAAGTCTTAACTGTAGTCACCACACTGCCTGTATATTTCATTCCCAGGGCTTAACTTGTTTTGTCACTGGAAGTTTGCACCTTTGAGTGTTCTTATAGCTAACTGACTTCCTTAGAGCAACTGTTTTGCATTCCTTTTTAGGCAAATTGCAGAGCTCCTTTTTTTAAATTTTTTTGTGGAGGTCAGTCGCTGTATCTTTTTTTGAAAGTCACTCAGTCATATCTGACTCTTTGTGACCCCATGGACTATACACTCCATGGAATTCTCCAGGCCAGAATACTGTATAATTGTTGTGTTTTTTTTTTTTTGGAGGGGTAGCGTTTCCTTGAGTTCACGTCCCTTGAGGTTTCGTGTTGCTGTCTTCATATTTAGTCTATAGTGATTGGCTTCAGGAGAGAAATGCATCTTGTCTACTAGGGATCCTGAAGCCTTCCCAGGCCTTTTCTAGGGATATGCCTGCTCCACGCTTTTCTTTCTCCGGGGAACCTCTGCGGACTACATTTTCTCTGCAACCTGCACAGCCAGGCTGGGTGCTGACAGCCTCCAGTCGCTTCCTCTGGGGCTGGTGGGTGCTTCCTCCCAGTCCTGCCGAATAGGCCTGGCTGTCTTACGAATGCTGACAGTCAGTGCCCTTTGTTGTTGCTTAGGCGCTCAGTTGTGTCTGCCTCTTTGTGACCCCGTGGACTGTAGCCCACCAGGCTCCTCTGTCCTGTGGGATTTCCCAGGCTGGAATCCTGGAGTGCTCTTGGGAGTGTACAAAATGAACCAGCCCCAGGTTGGGCTTGTGTGTAGGCAAGGCGTCCTGGTTGTTTGTGGTGTCCGTGGACCAGCTGTGGGGTGATCCTGTAGGTGATGTGTGCCCAGCAGCTCTTGAGAAAGCCTCCTTACGGGGCCCCTGAAGGCTCCCTTATGGGGTGCCTGAGGCAGGTAGCAGGATCTGTGTCCCTTCAGTGCTCCCTGAGAACCCTGGATGCTGTTCTCCAAGCCCCTCCCCACCCCAGGCCGTGTAGTGCACCTCAGGATTCTGGATGGAGCAAGAAAGAAGTTGTCTTCTTTGCCTGGGGTGAGCACTCGCCCAGACGCCCTCGCCTTCCCCCGAGGGAGAAAGCTTGAACTCAGAGGGTTTCTCTCGGTGCTGAGCTGGGCTGCCCTGAGCACACGCTGGTGTGGCTCAAGTGACAGTCCGTGTTATCCTCTCGGATGCGTCCAGTCATATATTTTCCCTTGTCCAGCAACGTGTCAGGTCTTTACACTGGACTCAGACTTCCACAAAGCTCCTTTATCAGGTGATTTCCAAAACCCGGTGTCCTTTGGGGAAAGACAGTAGGAGACTCCTGTTTGGCTCTTTTTGCTCATGGGCTGCTGTTTTAATGTTTTCTCTGGAATTTTGGGTGTGCTGGGCTCCCCGAGCTGTGAGCAGACAGGATGACTGATTCCTCATGATTTTGCACTTTGCCCTCATCCTGTACCTTCTTTGAAAGGGGCTTCCCAGGTGGCTCAGTAGTGAAGAATCTGCCTCCAATGCAGGAGACCCTGAGTCAGGAAGATCCCCTGGAGAAGCAAATAGCAACCCACTCCAGTATTCTTGCCTGGAAAATCACATGGACAGAGGAGCCTGGCAGGCTACAGTCCGTGTGGTCACAAAGTCAGACATGGCTTAGCAACTAAACGGCAACAACACAACTTAGAAAGTAAGAATAAGAAATTTAGAAAATGAATAAGAACCTTAGAAAATGCTGTCATGTAGTGATGAACCTCTGCAGAATTCTGTGTTTGAATAATTATCTGTACATACTCACAAATCAGTATTTATTATTAATTGGTTTCTGTGTGTGTTCTCAGTTGTGTCTGACTCTTTGCGACCTCATTGACCACCAGGTTCCTCTGTCCATGGGATTTTCCAGGCAAGAATACTGGAGTGGGTTGCCATACCCTCCTCCAGGGGATCTTCCCAAACCAGGGATCAAACCCGCATCTCTTGAGTCTCCTGCATTGGCAAGCAAAATGCATTCCTCCAGACAAAAGATTTTTCAGTGGTCTCCATCAGGCTGATAAATTCAATAATAAAGATGGTCTTTAACTTTTCAGATTCTTAGCATAGTACACATTGGTAGAATAAACAGAGGAATTGGCATTAGGAAAGTGTTAGGTAAAAGACCAGGACACCTCTAACGGGCTTTTTAATGGTGAAGCGCTCCCAGGCAGGGTCCCCGGACCCGAACGAGGCAGGTCGAGGGAGTCCGTGCCCGGACCGTGTTGGGGGTGGTTTTTATACGTTCGATGCAAGGGATGGTCAGGCTAGATGGACGGGGCTTCGGATAGGTCACCAGGCCGAGGCGTTGCGGGCTGACAGGTCCTTCTATGTGGCTGGGGTGGGGCGGCTTTAGCTGGCGAAGTGTGGTGTCATTGGTCCCTGGGATCTGGGAGGCTCCTTCCGTTGGGGACTTCCCCCGCAGGCAGGAGGGAGAGGAGGGGCGGCCCATCATGGCCCCCAGGGTCTGGCCTTACAGAAAGTACCTCCATAAGAAGGGTATTTTGATAAAAATGACTTTTCTTGTCCCAGTGAAGGCTCTTGACCTTTATCATTTATAGCCACATGGTGTCACTTCAGAGTAAGATATTTTTTAATGCCTCAACTTGGGAGAACTTGGCTGTTCATCATAGGGTTGGTTCTGTGTGGCACTAGAAACTGTTTCCATCAGAACTATGAGTAAATAAATGCAATATGGACACCAAATTATTCACTACATACAACCTGTGCCCAAAATAAGTTCAGAAGCTCCTCAGATTGCAAAAGCTGTCAACTTTCACAGTGATGAAGACACCTGTGTCCGAAAGCAAGTGGACACTCCTTTAGCAGCCACCAAGAGAACCAACATTCATTCGAGATCACCTTAGTTTCAGCCACGGTGTGTTTACTGCCTATGTTCATTTTTTAAGTGCTGCGTGTACATAGTTTTAGCCCCTTTATGAGAATGTCCAAAAGTCCTGGTTCAAAGAGGCATGCAGTTGCCGTGGAAACAAAGCTGAGTCAGCTGCATCACTTAGTACCTGCATGCTTTAAGGAGTGGGCTGGTTTCCCTAGAGGAGCTTGTTCTCCCTGAAGAGCTGCTCCTCTATTTCAGGTAAAGTAATTTACAAGAGTGCCCCTTCCACACTCTTGTGCCAGATTATTTCCATGTCACTGAAGTGGGCCTCTGGGATGAGCCCCATTGAATAGGTTCACAATCCAAGCAGCTTGTTTAGGGAACCATCACATTATTTACACAGTGTTCCTGGATTCCTCTCTCCACTGGAGCTAACTATTATATCATCTATGCCAGTAGATGCTTTGATTTTCCATGGGTGGGGCATGAACATTCAAGGCCATGCTTTGAGCTATTGCTACAAATGTTGTCAGGAGAGGGGGAAAAAAAACCCAGAAGAGGCAAAACAGGCAGAAAGAAGAGAAATGTAACAAAACATAGTAGTTGTTCATGGGTATCTAACTGGGGCTAGCTAGAATTCTAAGTGGTTTCTTTGGGTCTTGACTGGGGTGTAGGCACTATGTGAGATTTAAGCCTGAGTGCTGTTTGGGAAGGCAATGGCATCCCACTCCAGTATGCTTGCCTGGAAAATCCCATGGATGGAGGAGCCTGGTAGGCTGCAGTCCATGGGGTCGCTAGGAGTTGGACATGACTGAGCGACTTCCCTTTCACTTTTCACTTTAATGCATTGGAGAAGGAAATGGCAACCCACTCCAGTGTTCTTGCCTGGAGAATCCTGGGGACAGGGGAGCCTGGTGGGCTGCCGTCTATGGGGTCGCACCGAGTCGGACATGACTGAAGCAACTTAGCAGCAGCAGCTGTTTGTTTTGAGGCTGAAAGAGGACTGGCTGTGTCTGGATTCTTTCCTGGATTAAAAAAAAATCATTTTAGTCTTGAAACAGTGCAACTCCCTAACAAATACCCATCCGACTCGATGGACATGAGTTTGAGCAAGCTCCAGGAGTTGGTGATGGACAGAGAAGCCTCGTGTCCTGCCGTCTATGGGGTCCCAAGGAGTCGGATACAACTGAGCCACTGAACTGAACTGATACTTTTCAAACAAAGGAACACACCTGAATCTTAGAGCAGTGAAAAGAGATAGTTGCACCTCTCCAGGTTGAGAGTATTGCTTATGCTCTTCACTTTTTAAAAAAAGCGAGAGAAGCCGGATGTGAGCTCTTTGAGGTTCCGAGTGAGAATGTGATCACTCACACTAGTGAGGCCCTGGGTCAGACAGCCCTCAGTCTGGTGCTGAGGCTTCATGTCACCAGCAGGTGGTGCCCTCCTTGAGCTGATCTGATCAGCTTCCAAGGGCCAGTCGGCCTGGAAACCTTGCTACCTTGCCCTTTAGCCAGAAGCCCTGGTTGATGCCAACCATTACTGCTTTCCACCTGAGCCAGCCCGTATCCTGGTAAGGAGAGTGCTCTTACATGTCACTGAGCTCATCAAAGCGTGCTCGGGTCCTCTCTCAGGCATGAGCACACCTAGCGCTTTGAGACGTGTCCTTAGTCGACGTGCCAAATGATAAGCAATTTGTAACAAGGCGGGAACACGTTTCACTTGCCACTCATCACGGCTAGATATTCGCTGGTAAAAAGAGAGCAAGATAAATCTAGGAACAAGGAGACGTGTGTGTGTGATGATCAGTGTGTTCCGCTTGCCTTCAGACAGAGCCCACCGTCACGGCACTAAGTGGAAACAGCCACGGCTGGAAGATGGTGGTGAACCAGGGGCCCTTTCCTTGGTGGCAGAAGAAGCTGAGTTGGCAGGTAATGCCGGGTACCCGGATGTTTCAGATGTGTGAGCACTGAGGGTCCCAATGTGAACTACAAGGCAGCTAGAGTTTTAAGATCATAATGGCTGCAGGAACCAAAAAACAAAGTGCTTTGTCTTCAGACATAAGCAAATCATCGCACAAACTGTAGATAAGAGCAAGTACTATCTCCTTCTGGCATTTTGATTTCTGCCTCTTAAGTCTTTGTAGCAATTTCCAGGCCCCAAGTGTTCTTAAACTTACAGGTATCTGCTTTAGTATAGCCAAATGTTTGTGTTAGAAATATCCACTCCACAGATGAAGGAGAATGATCTGAAATGTCTACATACGTGGGGTTGGCCTTCTGGATGAGCGACATGCCTATCCTTTGAAACAAAAGGCTCTAAGAAGGCAAATTTGGAGGCCCCCAGGTACTCAAAGTGGGTGGTGAGAGCCGGGCAGCCCTGCATTCCGATCCTGGAGCTGTTGGTGTGAGCACGTACCAGTTGTGTGATCTGTGTGAAAAGTGGACGTGAACAGTGCCTGCTTCACTTGGATTTTCTGAGAATTAAATGAGTTGATCCACACAGTGCCAGACCCTTTGTGAGCCCTTGTAAAGCCTCTTGGCACCCAGAAGCTGTTAAACGCCAGTCCCTAGAATGTCGTACCCATCACGTTATCCTAGAGCCCTCTACTAACACCTCAGCCTGCTTCTTAGACATGCTCTGATTTAAGGTGCAATCAGTTGCTCTGATTTAAGGTGCTGGGAAAGTTTGTTGAAGTGAGCCCTTGCCGGACAGTTTTGGTGGGAAGCTGCGTGAAGCATCGGCTGAGGACTCTTGGCTCAAGCTGGTCTGGTCAGTCACGGTTGGAGTCAGTCTTGCTGCAGCCACGGAAGTCCGTGATCCACAGAAGCCAGCGGGTCTTCTCTGGGTCATGCCTGAGTTTCTAAAGGACTTTCCATGCTCTGGGCAGCAGGAAGGCTGAGCACACCTACTTTGAGCCCTTTGTTAGTTTTCCTTAATGTTCTATTCTTCTTGTGCAGAGAGCATTTCAACTTCATCCTTAAACGTTACGCCAGAGAACTTAAAAGGTTCTGTGATGATCACTGCTTTTGAAAACTTCACTAGAGAACTGAAAAGAAACTATGAGGTAATGGCCCGGTAAAAATGCAAAGCTAGCTCGTTATGCATGTGAAGTAACAGGCTCACATTCCTAAATACCGCTGTGGTCCTTCCTGTGTGAAGGTGTGCCCGAGTCTCTGGGGAGGTACATTGTCCTAGCTGTGGTTGCTGAATTTAGTGTCTTTGTGAATTGTGGTTTGTATTTATAAGACAGCTGTTCTGGGGACTTCCCTGGTGGTCCGGGGGTCCAGTGGTTAAGAATCTGAGCTTCTGCTGCAGGGGGTATGGGTTCGATCCCTGGTTGGGGAACTAAGATCCCACATGCTGCATGATGTGACTCTCCGCCAAAAACCCAAAATCAAAACCCCAGCTTAAACCAGGTCAGCTGTTCCATGTCCATTTGCTCTCCTGGGACCAGATGGACCTGTACGGAAAGGCTTTGGTTTTTGTTGATTGCAGTCTCAGAAAACTGGACAAGCGGAAAGCAACGATTTGGTCACAGTGATAGACAAGGAAGGGAGGGCCAGGGGACCGTGTGGATGAGAGAGGCGTCTGGGGCAGAGAGGCAGGTGGGCTGGGTGGTCAGCTGACTAGGGCGAATCTTCGAGACGCCACACATGCAGGCTGTCACGGAACCTTGTCTGCAAGAGGACTTTGAAACCATTTGCGTCGCCTCCATTTCCGTACTGTTTATAAATCCCTAAGGAGTTATTAGCACGTTTGAGAAAAGTACTTATGGTCTCACCCTAACGTATATTCATTGAACTAACTTGAAAGATCTCCAGTCTTATTTTCTGCAATACTAATGTAAGCTGATTTATAATGGAAATTTGTCTGTGATATTCAATATGTGTATCAGTGGCATGAATATAAGGTTTCCTGTTTTAGCTTATTGTCCTTTATTGATATCAAACCTGAGGTAATAACATATGAAATGTGTAGCATGGTGTCTTATTACAGTACTTTAGTGATGATGTTCTCTGTGAATATTATGTGCGGGCAACATCTTTTTAATACAAAGCCTACACCCTATTTATGTAGTTATGTTTAACCCGGATGTGCTCATTTTGTTGTTGTTATGGTTTAGCTTAGGTACAGAAGGAGCCCACTTTATTCAAAAAATGCAAACGACGTACCAGATTGCCTGATAGAACTGTTAAACCAGATACATCATCGCAGGTAAGTGTTGGGTTTCAGTGCAAGTTTATGGAATTGTGATTCCTCAAAACAACATTTCCAAGGGGAAAGAAGAGAAAGGAGATGTATATTCTTAAGACAAGAAACATCTAGAGAAAAATGTGGAGTATGTCTGCAATAAGAATAGAGATGTCTTTGTCACATCCAGCAGTCTGGTGAAGCTTGTTGCTCTTGTTTTTTCTCAGACTGAATAAACTAGAACAGTTTCACAGTTTTGTTCTTCAAGAGCTGAGCAGTCTTGACAAGGATTTCGAGGTTCTTCAACACCTTGAGGACAATGTTCTGGTAAGTTCTTTTTGTTTGGAACATTCTCTGTGACTTAAGAAGATGTGTTCTGGTGTAGAAATACTGTCAACCGCTTCAACCAACCCACGTCTTGTCCAATTTTAGGAATTTTGGGGGAAGCAGTCAGCTGACCTAAAATCATTCTGTGAACTGCAGTTCCAGAGGTATTATTATTTTTTTTAAACAAGTATCTTTCCTAGAAGTATCTTCGTTGAAGTAGGAGGTATTTAGCTAAAGCATGAGTGATTGATGTTGGTAAAACCTTTCTTAGGTAGCTAATTAGCTGCGTCTTTTCTAACCAGCCGCTTCTGTGGGACTCCCTGGGCATAGAGTATGGCTTACAATACTGATCAAGACATATACATTTTGAAAAGCATAAGCAGGATCATGCAAACTTCATTTTCTTTTAGGATACACATTGTTTTCTTTTTAAGCAAGATTTTTAAAAATTAAAACAGATTTTGAGAAAAATATCAAGGTTTCTGAGTGAACAGTTGATTTTCAGTTGTGTACTTGGTAGAATATATTCTACACACCTTATATACATAGTGTATGTATACATTTTTTTATTTTTCAATTTTATTTACGTAGTTTATTTTTGGCTGCGCTGGGTCTTTTGCTGCAGCAAAGTTTCTCTGGTTGTGGCGAGGGAAAGCTGCTCTTCGTTGCTGGGGGCAGGCTTCTCATTGTGGTGGCTTTCTCGTGGCAGAGCAGGGGCTCTAGGCATGCGGGCTTCCGTAGTTGTCGAGCGTAGGCTCAGTGGTTGTGGTGCATGGACTCAGTTGCCCCCAAGGTGTAATAAATGTTTACCTATTGATATAAATAACAGATTTTTATGAAAAATAACCAGATTTTTCAAAACAAGAACTTTGAAAAGATTAGTGTTGTTTTGTGCTTTTGCAGATCTCTAATGTTTGGCTTAATCAGTTCGGTCGCTCAGTCGTGTCCGACTCTTTGCGACCCCAAAGAATGCAGCACACCAGGCTTCCCTGTCCATCAGCAACTCTCAGAGTTTACTTCAACTCATGTCCATCAACTCGGTGATGCCATCCAACCATCTCATCCTCTGTTGTCCCTTCTTCTCCTGCCTTCAGTCTTTCCCAGCATCAGGGTCTTTTCAAATGAGTCAGTTATTCGCATGAGGTGGCCAAAGTATTGGAGTTTCAGCTTTAGCATCAGTCCTTCCAATGAACACCCAGGGCTAATCTCCTTTAGGATGGACTGGTTGGATCCCCTTGCAGTCCAAGGGACTCTCAAAAGTCTTCTCCCACACCACAGTTCAAAAGCATCAATTCTTCAGCACTCAGCTTTCTTTATAGTCCAACTCTCACATCCATACATGACCACTGGAAAAACCATAGTTTTGACTAGAGGGACCTTTGTTGGCAAAAAAATGTCTCTGCTTTTTAATATGCTATCTAGATTGGTCATAACTTTTCTTCCAAGGAGCAAGCATCTTTTAATTTCATAACTGCAGTCACTATTTGCAGTGATTTTGAAGCCCAAGAAAATAAAGTCTGTCAGTATTTCCATTGTTTCCCCATCCATTTGCCATGAAGCGATGGGACTGGATGCCATGATCTTAGTTTTCTGAATGTTAGTTTTAAGCCAGCTTTTTCACTCTCCTCTTTCACTTTCATCAAGAGGCTCTTTAGTTCTTCATTTTCTGCCATAAGGGTGGTGTCATCTGCATATCTTAGGTTATTGATATTTCTCCCGGAAGTCTTGATTCCAGCTTGTGCTTCTTCCAGCCCAGCGTTTCTCATGATGTACTCTGCATATAAGTTAAATAAGCAGGGTGACAATATACAGACTTGATGTACTCCTTTTACTATTTGGAACCAGTCTGTTGTTCCGTGTCCAGTTCTAACTGTTGCTTCTTGATCTGTGTACAGGTTTCTCAGGAGGCAAGTCAGGTGGTCTGGTTTTCCCATCTCTTTAAGAATTTTCCACAATTTGTTGTGATCCACACAGTTTGCCTTAATAAGGGACTCTATATCTGCTTCTGAATTCCATCCATCATGACACCACACGTCAGGTAGCCTCTGAAAAGCTCCACTGTATGTTTGTAGAGACAGTAGGAATGAAGGAAGCAACTTTTGTGCTGGTTTTCATCACAGTATTACCAGAATAGTTTTGACCTCACAGAATCTTTGAAAACTTAGACATCCCAAAGGCTCACACTTCGGGAACTGCTGGTAGTGGTGTATGTGTGTATGTGTATATGTGTAGACTGGGAAAGTTCTGCTTTTATTGGTGGAGGGAGAAGGAGAAGGGTGTGGCTGGATCTTAAAGGCTGGATGTGAGATGTACATTAGATTTGTGGTTTCAGCATCTGAATGGAGCTGTCAAGTGGGTAACCAGATAGTCAAGACTGAAACTCATGGTGGAGGGTCTGACAATGAGACCGGATGAGTTGACTTAGGGACCAGTTACAGAGAGCAATTGTTCCAGGACAGAATCCTCAGGATGCTGCAGGGAGCTGAAGTTTGATAAGGGAGAGGAAGCCAGCAGAAGAGGGCGAGAGGATTGTGCAAGGAGGGGGTGGGTGGTGTTACAGAGGATGAGAAGATGTGTGCACATGCATATGTAGTGAGAGGTCTGGATTCTAGGAGATTCTCATCAAAATGTCAACCATGGTTATTTCTGTGTGGTGACATTTTAGGTGACTTGACTTTTCTAACTTAGGCTGTTCTGTATTTTTTTTAGATTAAGTGCAAGATATAAATGACTTTGGGCTTCCCTCGTGGCTAAGATGGTAAGGAGTCCACCTGCAGTGCAGGAGACCTGGGTTTGATCCCTGGGTCAGGAAGATCCCCTGGAGCAGGGAATGGCAACCCATTCCAGTACTTTTGCCTGGAGAATTCCATGCAACAGTCTGGTGGGCTCCAGTCCATAGGGTCGCAAAGAGTTGGACACAACTGAGCTACGAACACTTTCACTTTCACAAATGACTCTTGTGTAATAAACTCAAACAACATAACATTTATCAAGTAAGTGAATTTTCCTCTCTCCCTAACCTTCGCTCTTTTTTATGATCCAGAGAGAACTATCTCTTTACTGTTTAGTATATATACTTCTTGATTTTTTTTCTGTTTCAGTTGAGTCGCCCAGTCGTGTCCGACTCTTTGTGACCCCATGGACTGCAGCACGCCAGGCTTCCCTGTCCATCACCAACTCGTGGAGCTTGCTCAAACTCACATCCATTGAGTTGGTGATGCCATCCAGCCATCTCATCCTCTATCGTCTCCTTCTCCTCCTGCCTTCAATCTTTCCCAGCATCAGGGTCTTTTCCACTGAGTCAGTTCTTTGCATCAGGTAGCCAAAGTATTGGAGTTTCAGCTTCAGCATCAGTCCTTCCAATGGATATTCAGGACTGATTTCCTTTAAGATGGACTGGTTGGATCTCCTTGCAGTCCAAGGGACTCTCAAGAGTCTTCTCCAACACCACAGTTTAAAAGCATCAATTTCTCGGTGCTCAGCTATGTTTCTATGTTTACATAAGAATATATACAAACATCTTGATAAGTTTCAGTATGTGTATTTTAAGTAACATAAATGATATATTAAATTTTATGTGCATTGTTCTTCGTTTGCTCCCTCAGTAACAGAAGTAGGATTTCTTTCCAAGTGAGTAATAAGGATCTGCTAATTTTTAAAATAACTGTAGCTATTCTAGTTTATGGGTCTCTTATACTTTCACATTTGATTTCCTGTTGATGAGCATTCAGATTATTTTAAATTATCACAAACAAATCTTAGTGAATACCCTTGTATCTTGAATGACTTTCAGTACCAGGGAAACGTTACTGTTTTACTTGGGGAAAACAAAAATAACAAAATCTCCAAGTCAAAATAGTACTAAAAGAGGATATGGATAAAAGCCTAATCTGGGCTAAGTATATTAGAATCCCAGCCCTAGTGGGGAATTGGATCTAATGTGAATTAAATGTATGTGTTACAGTCATTCATGTATAAGAGAAATCAGACTCCAGCAGCTGAACCAAATAGAGGTTTTGTTTGAACCCTGTGAGCAGTAGCCCAGAGGGATTTTGTCCAAGGCTGGTGCTGAGCTCAGTCATGTCTGACTCTTTGAGACCCCCATGGACTATAGCCTCCTAGGCTTCTCTGCCCATGGGATTCTCCAGGGCAAGAATACGGGAGTGGGTTGCCATTTCCTTCTCCAGGGGATCTTCCCAACCCAAGGATCAAACCTGCATCTCCTGTGTCTCCTGCCTTGCAGGCAGATTCTTCACTGGCTGAGTCATCGGGGAAACCCATCCAAGGCTGGAACGGCAGCTCTGAGTGCCAGTTAGGGATGCGGGTTCCTTTTGCTTCCTACTCTGTTATCTTTCCTTTCGCTTTGGGTTTCATGGTCACAGAATAGCAGCTCTACCTCCAAGCACATCTGCTCTCTAGGCAGGGAGGGGCAGATGGTGAAGGATTTGGTAAAAGATGTGTGCCAGTAGAGCCTCTCTTCTTTTTTAAAAATTAGGGAAATAGTTTTCATGGAAGCCAAATCAGTAGACTTTTGTCTCCATATTATTGGCCAGAACTGAATCACATGAAGCTTTGTTAGTTACGAGGGAATCTGGGGCTGCAGATTTAAACTGAGCTTGTTACTGTCCTCCCGCAAAGTGGGGTTCTGTTAATAAGGAGAAAGGGGAGTATAGATGTTGGGTAGGTAACCAATAATGTGTGTCATGCCTGAATTAAATTGTAAGATTGAGAAATAAATCACAGAGGTGATTCTGTCTGTTCTCAATGAGCATGCGCCCTAGTGTTCGCTTTAGGATGGGAGAATGTGGTCCCACTGACTTCTTGTTTTGTGAACCTCCAACTGCACTCAGTCTGCTTATTAACAATGGGCATTTTCCCAAAGGCCAGACCAGCCACTTTAACTGGCCCTCCTCCTTAGAAATAGCTGTCTTTTCTCCAACACCAAAGGGGGGAAAATCATGCATTAGACTATGGAGAGACGACATGTGAGTCTTGAAAGCAGCACACGTTTAAGAGATTTTTGAGAGTGATTTTGACCCTGGGCAGTTCCCTCCAGTGCGGTGGCCTTAGCTCCCTGTGGAGCTAAGTTATTATCTGAGTTAGGGAGGTAGCTGATGACAGGGAGTGACATTCACGTTGGTTCCCTGAGTTCTAGGGACTAGGAGGGGGATAGTTCAGGCTTCACTAACTGCTGTTCTCCTGCTCCCTTTCTGCCAGCCTGAGCCACGGGGAGAAGACAAAGCAGCCTCCAGCCACACAGGCCGTGCCTTAGTGTTCTGTGCGCGTCCACAGCAAACGGAGTTCCTGAGACCTGCCAAGTCGGGACAGACTGTAATATGTTGGTCGTTTGTCCATTTGTTCACAAAGGTTTACCTTTGGTATTTAAATTTGGTCAGAAAATAAGAAGTTCAGGATGTTTAGCATCTTGAAGTGATGTTGCCCTTTTTTTTTTTTTAATTTTTGAAAGTAAAATTGATTTTTACTTGAGAAGTGTCTTCAAGTTATTTGGGAGAAGGGAAACCTCAACATCTGTGTATATATATATATATACTACATAGTGTGTCTCTTTAAGGGAGAGCTTACTTTGGGATGAAAATAGGTCAGATGAAAATGGTGTTGTATTTTGAAATAGTTATTCTTCTGTTTGGCAGATATTCTGGTTTCTCTGAAACTTTAACAAAACTTCCAGCTTTTGCAGAGGAGAAATATTCATCTTTTGATAATTACTAAATGCTCTAATAAAGTCTGGTGTGTGGAGTTGTATATACAGCTGATTGGGTTTATTTTAGAAAAGTGAAACCTACATAAGTTAAAGCAACTATAAAGTACATGATTGGATAACTGCAGTTAAAGACTACACTGAAGGCCAGATTATACATTATATAATTGTTATATAATATAGCTTAGTTATAGTTTAATATGCCTAAAGCAGTCTTTATAACCCAAATTTGTCATTTTTCTTGAATGTTTTAATGAGCTATGTTTTAGTATGTTGTAAGCTATAAGAGTATCAGAGCACTTATTTAATAGCTTCTTTTTTTAAGATGTGATTAACATTAAAATCAGTAGACTTTGAGTAAAGCAGATTACCTGCCATAAAGTGGGTGGGCCTCGCCTAATCAGTTGAACACCTTAAGAGTCAAGACAGGTTGCTGAAAGAAGGGATTTCTGTTTCAAGATTACAGCCTAGAAACCCTGCCTGAGTTTCCAGTCTGATGGCCAGCCCTTCAGATTTCACACCGGCCAGCTCCCACAATTTTGGGAGCCAGTTGCTGAATGATATCTCCCTCTCTCTTTATATACAATTTATATGTCTGTATGTTATATATATGTGTATCAGAGAAGGCAATGGCATCCCACTCCAGTATGCTTGCCTGGAAAATCCCATGGATGGAGGAGCCTGGTAGGCTGCAGTCCATGGGGTCATTAAGAGTCGGACACGACCGAGTGACTTCACTTTCACTTTTCACTCATGCATTGGAGAAGGAAATGGCAACCCACTCCAGTGTTCTTGCCTGGAGAATCGCAGAGACGGGGAAGCCTGATGGGCTGCCGTCTATGGGGTAGCAGTGTCAATACACGACTGAAGTGACTTAGCAGCATGTTATATATATGTGTATATGTTATATACACATATAAATTGTATATCAAGATATTTATCAGTTCAGTTCAGTCGTTCAGTTGTGTCCGACTCTTTGTGACCCCATGAATCGCAGCACGCCAGGCCTCTCTTTCCATCACCAACTCCCGGAGTTCACTCACACTCAAGTCCATCGAGTCAGTGATGCCATCCAGCCGTCTCATCCTCTGTCGTCCCCTTCTCCTCCTGCCTCCAATCCCTCCCAGCATCAGAGTCTTTTCCAATGAGTCAACTCTTCGCATGAGGTGGCCAAAGTACTGGAGTTTCAGCTTTAGCATCATTCCTTCCAAAGAACACCCAGGACTGATCTCCTTCAGAATGGACTGGTTGGATCTCCTTGCAGTCCACGGGACTCTCAAGAGTCTTCTCCAACACCACAGTTCAAAAGCATCAATTCTTCCGTGCTCAGCTTTCTTCATAGTCCAACTCTCATATCCATACATGACTACTGGAAAAACCATAGCCTTGACTAGATGGACCTTAGTTGGCAAAGTAATGTCTCTGCTTTTGAATATGCTATCTAGGTTGGTCATAACTTTTCTTCCAAGGAGTAAGCATCTTGTAGTTTCATGGCTGCAGTCACCATCTCCAGGGATTTTGGAGCCCCACAAAATAAAGTCTGACACTGTTTCCACTGTCCCCATCTATTTCCCATGAAGTGATGGGACCACATGCCATGATCTTAGTTTTCTGAATGTTGAGCTTTAAGCCAACTTTTTCACTCTCTTCTTTCACTTTCATCAAGAGGCTTTTGAGTTCCTCTTCACTTTCTGCCATAAGGGTGGTATCATCTGCATATCTGATATTGATATTTCTCCTGGCAATCTTGATTCCAGCTTGTGCTTCTTCCAGCCCAACGTTTCTCATGATGTACTCTGCATAATGCCAAAGAATGCTCAAACTACTGCATAGTTGCACTCATCTCAAACGCTAGTAAAGTAATGCTCAAAATTCTCCAAGCCAGGCTTCAGCAATACGTGAACCGTGAACTTCCAGATGTTCAAGCTGGTTTTAGAAAAGGCAGAGGAACCAGAGATCAAATTGCCAACATCCGCTGGATCATGGAAAAAGCAAGAGAGTTCCAGAAAAACATCGATTTCTGCTTTATTGACTATGCCAAAGACTTTGAGTGTGTAGATTACAATAAACAAGATATTTGTATCTATGTCCTATTGGTTGTCTTTCTCTGGAGAATCCTGACTAATACAGAAGGTCTCCAGTCCAGTGTAGCTGAACCTCAACTACGGAATGAAATGTACGTGTGTGTGTGTGTGTCTGTGTGTGTGTGTCTGTGAATGTGTCTATGTGTAGCAGGAAAGTGGAAGGGGGTCAGAGTGGTTAGAACATATGGACAGTAGGTGTCAGTTCAGCATTCTGATGCTTTTAGAAAATGAGTATGCTAATTAAGATAAAAATCTTGGCTTCGCCTTGGGTCAAGGAAAGCCAGAGAAACTTGTTTCCACATGAACTGGGATCTGTTGAGGCGGAGGCCCAGCTGTAATTGGCCTAGCCCTTAACGTTTCTGGTCCTTCAATGGTTTGATTCTCCCGTTTATGATGCAGTTGTTACTACTGACCAGATAATAGAGAAGCAGAAGCAGACACCATCTCGGATCTGGAGGACTGGCCACTGTTGACTGAGACCTCTCTTGCTGGGGATTCAGGTAAGTTCAGCTGGGGTCGCTGGATCTTTCCCTACGTGCATGGGCATTTTCGACTGTCGCCACAGGACATGGTGGCTTTGCGACCTGTTGACTTGGGCAGGGTGACTCACGCCCCTGTACCTTTCTGGTGAGAGTGGCCACGGCGGAGGTCCAGGGGGAGGCTTGCGGGCAGAGGACTGGGCTTGCCGCTTTGCACGCTTGCCTCATGGCCGGTCTGCAGGCTCCCCCTGAGGCACATGCTGGCCCTGCAGCTGCTGTGCTTCCCCAGCCGTCTATCAGCTCCTCCTCCTGGGCCAGGTGTGTGTAGGGCTCTGGGGCACAGGCCTTGGCTTCTGCAGGTCACCCTCACCACCGAGGTCAGAGGCACGTGACCGTCTGTCTGCGTGGGCTGCAGCTCAGGCTCATTCTCAGTCTTCCCCAGCCCACGTCCATATTCTCTTCCCGAATGTCTGTGGTATGCCCGCTGAGCACCCACATCACACCTGATGATAGCTGCCTTCCCGAGGCTCCTCCTTCACTCCTGCAGCCGTGTGAGGTCAGGTTCTGGGGGATTTACGTGGCTGTCACCTAGCGGTTCTGCTTCTCAGCTTGCATACAAATACACAGTGCAGTTGTTATCAAAAGAAGGGAAAACTTCAGATAGACTCCCAAAGTGTGCTTATTCACATGCGGTGATGGCGTTTCAGCTGTCTGGGTCGCTCTGGGTCGAGCCAGGAGTAGCAGAGTGGTGTTGGGAGCTGAATCAGGCACAAACAGTGGTCTCAGCATTCATCTTTGGTTCCCCACGGGACAGGGCGAGACCAAATCCTGACACCTTTAACAGCATCAACAGCATGTTCTTGGAGTTTTGAGGTAACCCCTGTTTTCCTCTAGGAGGTACTCACTAGTTGTGAGCTCTTTTTTCTTTTTTTAATGGAAGGATACTTGCTTTACAATATTGTGTTGGTTTCTGCCATACATCCGCATGAATCAGCCATAGATATATACATATGTCCCCTCCCTCTTCAACCTCCCATCTTCCACCCTCAACCTGAGCTCTTTGAGCAGAGACCCTGTTTGATCTCTTCACTATTTTATTCCAAAGCCCCAGTACAATGCCAGCCACATGGGGGGCACTGGAGAAGTGCCTCATCCTTGGGAAAGGATGGTGAGTCCTGGTAGAATGCTAGGTGTTTAACCTCTGGGATTTGCTAGGACTAAGTTCCCTCCCTGTCTCATTGGAAAATTCCTCACCCATCAAAACTAAGCCCAGACACTGTCTCCTTTCGAAAAATTTTCTCGGTAAGTGGTTTTCCGTATTTCTATTATTTTTTATTTAAATGTTTCTCCATCTGCTTTATAAGACTATGAACTTGGAAGGGCATATATTTCATCTGGGTCACTTCTGTATCACCATAATAACATACAGCACTGGGAAGGTAGATTTGATGAATTTTGCAATTGAACATGACTATTTCCGGAGTTTATCAAGGCTCATAAGATTAAACTGGACTTAAAAAATAAAGGCTAGCTCTGTACATGGACCATCTTTGGGACAGTGCCTAAATCTTTCAGAGAAATTTGCAACTTGTGATATTTATCATTAGGGTCACAGTCAACAGGAAAGTGAAGTTCATCTCCCTTGAAATGTGTGAACTCAGTCTAGGCAAAACCGTGCAGAAGAATTTTTCCTTTTGTTCTTTAGTGCTCAGGTGTCAAATTCAGATGCCTTTGGGGGTCAGCTGGGTTAACAAGCCGAGTGTAAAAGGATGAGTGGTGGTAACTGGTCACACAAGAGCACAGCCCCCGTCTCAGGGTCAGCCTGGTGTGTGCAGATGCCAAGGTGCCTGCCGCAGCTGGGCTGGACTGTCAGACGGGAGTTGGCTTCAGATGGGGTCATAGTAGGGCTTCCCACGTGGCTCAGGAGTAAAGAAGCTGCCTGCCAATGCAGGAGACGTGGGTTCCATCCCCTGCAGGAGGAAGTGGCAACCCACTGCGGTGCTCCCGCCTGGAGAGTCCCAAGGACAGAGGAGCCTGGCGGGCTGCAGTCCGTGGGGTTGCAAAGGGTTGGACGTGACTTAGCAGCTGGGGACACCCACACACAGGGTTATAATGGGCTCCCAGTGGGTTGCTTCTAAGAGCCAAACTGGCTGATTTACGAAGTGTTCAGTGAGGGTTTGACTTTCATATTTGCTTGTCCTCCTGGTGTCATCCCAGTGTTTCCTGAGTGCTGCCTCTCAAGACAGAAAAATGACCTACAAATCGATAGCTTTTGCTTCCCACTGCCCCCCCGCCCCACCAACCCATGACTGAAAGTCATGTTACTGAAGGTCAAGGGATATTTTAGGTGAGTGTAGTTTAGGTGTTGTAAGAGTGATTATTATTTTAACTTGCCTTGGAGTAGAACCCTTTATGTTTTATTTTTAGAATTCTTCTTTAATGTGAATATAATTTGATTTTGAAGAAATCCTAAATAGTAAGTGGTAATAATAAACTGAATAATAAAAACACATTGAGTTTTTCTTTATACTGAGAAACTGAAGCTTATTTAGGTGAACGTTTGTCATGTACAAGCAGCTTTTAATTTGCAACAAGTTACTAGGCTTTAATGAACTGGTTGCACCCACTGTTTAAGGTAAGGAAACCCCAGGAGGTGATGGGGAGGTCTCTGGCCCCCGTTTGGGGAGGTGAGGTGAAGTTTCCACTCTCCAGGGCCACCTCCTACTCTGCCCCGCTCCTGCTCTTCAGGATATTCTGCCCCATCCTTGTTACTGTCCAGGAACTTAAGCCACTTCCTAAGCAGACTTGGAGCCCTCTCTTGTACCATTCTGCGTGTTGCTGTCAACATCACATTAAACCTCTACGCTCTACATCGACACCATGCCAGTCTGTGATCTGCCCCACGACCTTACGTCTGTCTCAGGCTTCAGACAGACTCCTGAGATGCTGCACCAGCCCCCTGTCTGCCTGACTCTGCAGAGAGAGTGCCCAGGGCTGCAGAGCGTGGCCCCATGTTGCTTGTGCCCAGTCTAGCCTCTTCAGCCAGTCCTGCACTCTTCCCTGGGTCATTCTGTGTAGCTGTTTCTGTTATAACCTTTCTATCCTCTGCTTGCTGTGCAGTATGCTAAATCGCTTCAGTCATGTTCGACTCTTTGTGACCCATGACTGGAGCCCGCCAGCTTCCTCTGTCCATGAAATTTTCCAGGCAAGAATACTGGAGTGGGTTGCCATGCTCTTCTCCAGGGGATCTTCCTGACCCAGGGATTGAATCTGCATCTCTGACGTCTTCTGCATCGGCAAGTAGACTCTGTACCGTTACCACCACCATATCCTCTCTGCTAGTCTACTCTTAACTTTTCCTTATGAATGACCATTTTCTGAAAGAGTTCAACTCGGTATATGAATACTGCATAAAGGTGACATTGTTATATAAAAGCCCACTGCTTACTGAAATGGATTACACCTGCAAAATTAATTGCTAAAATATAACTTTGTTAAAAAAAAACCAAATTCCTGTGTAATAGGTCACTTGGAATAGCATGCAGAACACATTTTAACTTCTTTGAAGCGAATAAAAGGAATCATGACATACTTTAGTGTAAAAATCAATTTATTATACAACAATCATACAGATGCTTTTTATCTACAAAGGAAAAATGGCTTCTTCTGCCTCCCAGGCCACCTCAGTCATGATACTATGTTCTTAAGATACAAGTGTTTTCCAAGGAAAATAAAAAAAAAGTAGTATCCTTATTTTCCAAATAAGGAAGTCCCCAGAAACATAAAATGAAATGGAAATACTGGAAAGAACTGACTGGTTTCTTACACAAGAAGTGAAGTTCTGTCCATCATAGTGAACTTTTGCCTTAAAAATACTTTACCAATGTGGGGGGGACTTCCCCCTCAATATGTCTAAATAGTTTAGTATGTAATTTTGATGGGTTGAGATTTCTGTATTTAATTCCAGTAAGTGAACATTCTTTTGTTTGAAAAATTGGAATAAACATCTGCTTACCATATTACATTACGTTTCATTCTTATGAGTGAGGAGAAATTTGAGGGAAAAACATTTCCCTTTTTTTCTAACAAATTATACAGTTGTTTTTTTTTTAAAAAAAAAACAGCTTTTGCTTTAGAAAAATCACAGTAAAAGTAAACATTTTGTTTAAAATTGTAACACTTAATAACAGGTGAAGAGAGTTACCTGATTCAGTTTTTGTGACTAAGACTTCATAACTCTGTATTTATTTTTTTTAACCAGCCCTTGAATGGTTTAAGGCTATCAAGTGTTTCATGAAGCTTCCCTAGGATTACAGATCAAGTCAGAAGTAAGCATCCTGAAGCCTCTATCCAAATCGAGCTGGAGAGTGTAAACTAACCAAGCTTCCCCTTTGATCAGTGTTTTCCAGCTGTCTGGGCCGTCTGCCTTGACTGAAGGATGCCTCTGTCCTTGCTGTGCGGGGATGGGGCCCACCGGAGCATCTGGAACAGCAGCTGCAAGGCTGAGTGCAGAGCCGGGGCCTGATGACTGAGGGGAAGCTGGAGACAACAGCTGACTGTGACCTCTGCCTTCTGAGCCTCCTTTTGACCTGCGGTGAGTGCATTTTGATAACATTTTAGCTCCCGTCTGAGACCTAAAACTGCACCAGAGTCTAGCTCCTCCAAGGGGTTTCCTCCCTAGTCTGTCGTGGACTTTGTTACGGGAGCAGGGAGAGTCATACTCAAAGCGAGCCCTTGTTTTAAAGTGAGTTTCTGGGAGGGCATGGTACTTACAGCTGTGCAGGCCTGATGTTATGGAAGGAGGGGGCTGAGCACCCTAGAACAAGTCAGCTTTAGGAGACTAGAAAGACCCAAGAGAAAGTGGCCGTCAGACGGAAGATGTCTGTTCCGGAGAAATGGGCCTGCTGGCAGAGGAGGGGCTGGAGGGCACGACACCCTTGCCGCGAGGACTGGGAAGGCCAGTTGCCTCTCAGGGCAGCGGAACCCCGTGGGGCGTTTACAAGAAACACGTTGGAAGTGTCAGTGTACATGTCGGCACCAAAGTCCGTGTTTTTGTTTTCCCCTTAAAAAATGTTTTTTTCAAACAGAAGCTCAGAAAACAGAAATGGTCCCCAAAGGACAAAGTCCTTTTGTGCTGTAATGGGTTGGGGCATTTAAGCCTCTAATGTCAATGTTACGACCTAAAAACTTCTTAAAGTAAGGTAGGAAAGCAGATAGAGTGTCAAAGTGGGCAAATCTAGTTTTTACAGGGTATGAATTATTTTATAGGGTGTAAATCTGCATCAGATCTTCGGAAAATACCGTTTCTATTCTTGGGACAATTTAATGGACCGCCCTTCCCGTGGGGAGAAAGCAGTGGTCCCTCTCGCCTTCCTCTGTGTGCTTCTCTGTGGGGCTTGGGTTACGCCAGCAGGGCACGGGTGTGCTGGCTTTGCCAAACCGGCGCTTTTTACTGCGGGCAGGGCTGGAACCTTTCCACAGCCCTCTCTTTCTTCCTATTTTCAAAAACCTAACCTGTAAAGACAAACAGCAGCTGTTTGGGGATAATATTCACAAGCAGGCTCATAAGAAATCGTTGACAAGGTCAGCATCTATTTTCCCGTCGAGGCTCTATTAATTCTAACTTACAGAGAGTCCAGGGACAGCTCATTCCAAGGGCCCAGTGAGGCAGATCACTGGGCTCGAGTCCTTGTTCAGAGAGGAGATAGCCAGCCATATTCGGATTCTACTTTTAAAACTGAGCAGTGTCTGTTATCCTAACCCAGGGCACCTTAACATAGGATGTAGGTGTGAATACATGAATAACTAAGGAAACCCAGCTAAAACAGAAGAACTAGGCCTATCCAGAGCCCCTGCACTATGAGGGTTTGGGAGATTTTTCTTCAAAATAAAAAAGAAAAAAAGGAATAAAAAACTATTACCATGTCACTAAGTTGAGAATTAGGAGTAATTGTGGGAATCTGAGATTCTGGACATAAGACAGACTTGAGAGAGAGAAGGGGTTGTTGGGTTGTCCATCTATGTGACCATTTTAATATTTTCTGGGGTTGATTCCTAAAGGAACAAATGGACCGATTGTGTACTGACAATTATTGCTGAATATAGATTACAGCATACCCTGTATTTAGAAGATAATAACATTTTGTTTTAAACATTTTAATCTGAACAAAACTAACTTATTTGTAGACTTGCTGTGAGAAACAGCGCTCCCTGTGTCCTGGCTCTGCAGGTGCATAAGGCGTGGTGGGGACCGTGTCCGGGAGGGGGGCTAGGTCGGCAGGGCAGGTGGGGTGCTAGGTTGGCGGGGCAGGGTTGCGGGGGGCTAGGTTGGTGGGGAGAGGAGAGAAGGCGCACCGGTTCTGAGTTCTGCGGAGTTCTCGCCTCACTGCTGATGAAAGCTTTCAGTTAACAGATCAACCCAACAGCAATATATTAATACATTCTGGGTACAAATGATTTATAAACTCAAAAGAAATTAGTTTATGCTAAAACATATATAACTTTCAATTCAGTCTTTGCTTTAAAACAAGCGGATCTGTTAGGCTATTATATATGCTTTGTCTTTGAGACGCGACCCTTATTGTGCCTTCTTGCTTATTACTCCGTTCGCTGCACTGAAGTAGGCTTTGGAAAAACCATTCTTGACTTCTTTCCCTGCCTCTTCCATGGCTTTCTTCATTGGCTTTTTCCGGTATGTCTGTTGGGATGCGTACATGTTGAAGAGAAAAAGAGAAAGGGATTCGTTAATAGAACCTTGTCTGTAATGTGACTTAGGGTCTAAAACAATGCATGATTTCATTGGGTACTGAACTTTCTAGTAAGAATGCTTATTTGTTAAATGATGGTTGTTAAGCTTCTGACTAAAAACAAGACAAATGCATGAATTCCAGTGAAAAGCTGTCTTACCTTACCCACATCAGCTTAGTACTGATATATTGTTTTATGGGATTAGCATTCAAATTCTGCATTAGTTGCTTACATGGAGGGAATGATTTTTGGGGAAGTCTTTTTAAAAAAATCAAGGTATAAGTGAAATTCAGTGCATTAGTTCAGGTGTATAACAGGATTTAATGCTTGTAAATAATTTAATGCTTGTTAAATGGTCACACTGTGTAGCTTACCATCCCACATATAGGATTTACCATACTTACCATCCCACAAGAATTTTTTCTTGTGATGAGAACTTTTAAGATCTAGTCTCTTAGCAACTTTCAAGTATGCACTATGACTTAAGGATATAAATTAAAAAAAAAAAATACAATCCAAGTGAAAAAGTGCTATTATTTCAAAAGTACTGGTACCTGAGCTTTTGGCTTGATTTGTGTCTTGGCACAGCCTCCCTATTCAGACAAAATATATGATCTCACTTTTTTAAAAAAAGTGAATAGTTACCAACTCAGGGTCAGGACTGACCTTGACTGTGGCTCTGAGCACCACTGCTCCCCACTGCGGGACTATGGATTCCTTCAAGTTTCAACACCAAGACAAATTGCTTAGTCTGCTAGCAACATTCGTCTTTTTTTTTTTTAGGAGAGGGGTGGCTTTGTTTGGTTCTATCAATGGTTGCTTCTTTAGAAATTCTCAAAGGAAACTTTTATCTCACGGAAGACAAAGCCTTGCCAGTCCAAATTCCAAAACACAAGAGCTGAAAAGCAATCAGAAGTTCTGCTCCCACAGCCGCATTCTGTATAAAACCACCGTACATTTGCTCAAAGTCAACCCAGACTAACGTCAGTGAGCACTTGTTTGTTCATGGGAGAAAATGCAGTCAATACAATTTCAGAAGTACCATTCTGAATAAACTGTATACCCTCGTTTTTCTTATGAAGCGTTCTATTTCCGCAGCCCACAGAGAGGAGCAATTTAAAACCGACCACCACCTGAGGCCTGTGCTGTCACCGCTGCCATCAGTCCTTTAGAACAGAGTTGCTCTGAAATTGCATTTTGAAAATCCCTTCCACTTAAATTGTTAAAAAGAAAATGACACTTAAGGAAAAGTCAATGTGACCTTCTCATCCTGGTTCACCTCAAAAGAAAATACAGTATTGTAAAGTAAAAAAATAATTAAAGAAAAAAAAGAATGTTTTCAAATCAGCAGTAAGCCTACACCCTTGCAGTAGCTGATGGAAACTGGTTTTCACCGTTAGGTTCATTTAGTCCATGTTCCCTCCATTCATAGAGATTTCCTGGGTCTGTGTTACTATACACAGTGTTTACCTTTCAGAGGTCAGACTTTGGCAGCCTGGTGCAAGTACAAGATTCAAATGCACAGTATTTTTTACGAAACTTCACAGGCATGCATTGAAAAACGTTTGGCAGAATGCCCGCCAGACCAGTAACAGGGGTTAGTTATCCTATGGAGGAGGGTGCAGGGAGGACTCTGTGCATCTCTGTTATCTGAACTGATCAACAAGCCTGCACTTCCGCAACGTTTAACTGGTAAAATAAAAAACGTAACGCAGAGGTGCTCAGCCTCATGTTTTGCTGTTGACTGTTTGAGTTTAAACGTACCTGAATGTAGAAGTTTAAGAAGAGGATGACCAGCGTCATCATGTAAGAAGACTGGAAGAGGAGGCAGCCGAGGGGGAAGCCGCAGGGCCTGACCACGGCGCTCATGGTGTGGCTGATGGTGAGCAGGAACTGCACCTGTGGGCGGCAAGGGCGGCTCGCTCTGCGCTCAGGCAGCTGCAGGCCTGCTCCCGGGCCGAGACAACTCCGGAGGCGCCCCAGGGGCCCACTCTCCTCTCCGGGAATTTGCTCGGAAGTTAGGAAGTGTGTAAAATTGGCCATTGTTAATTTTCTCTGGGAAATATCAGGTCAGGCCATTTAGCTAAAAACGCTTCAGCAGACAATAACTTCAAAAGTATTCGTCTACATTTCACAGCAAGGAGTGAGCTAGCTGCATATTCCACACACACAGAATGCATTTCGTACACGAAGGACACTTTAACAAGGTTTCATCTTAAAAGCCCGTTTTGAGAGAGAGACTGGCAGCCTCATCCCCCACAGGAAAGCCTCCGGCCTCCAGGGCAGGGACCGAACATGCAGCCGCGGCAGAGCAGAGCCGGCGGGGGGCGGACGTACCAGCTGGGCCTGCGTCAGGTACTTCTTCCACCAGAGGTACTTGTGCATGGACGGGAACACGGACAGCCCGTAGTAGGAGTACATGAGGATGTGGATGAAGCTGTTCAGGGTGGGGCCAAAGAAACCTAGGAGAGCACAGGAGGCATTATCGTTCCTCTGGGAGGCAGGACCGGCCGTTCTGTGTCAAGTACTGTTCCTCCTGTCATAACCGCACAAACAACACGGCGCTCACAGAACTCACCCCGATTCCTGTGCCATCACCGCAGGAGTCAACCAGACACCTAGAGAGAGGGACTCACCTGCGACTGGCTGGGACTCTGAAAACCATACAGCTTACTCCCCATTTTGCCACGGCTATGCTGTCTCTGTCATGACTACCATTTAACCAGGAAACAGAATTTGAGAGAGAACATGTGTTTGCTTTCGCTAAACCTTCCAGCCATTTGGATTGTAGACAGATTGTATGATTGTAGCCTTTGTACATGGCTGAACAGGGCGCTCGAGAGTCAGGGAAAATGTTCTGCCCTTCATAATTAGGTAAATGGAATCTCCCTGGAAGGGACCTAGAACCAGGAGATGCTGCAGAAGGTGAATCGGGGAAGGTCCCGCAGGATGAGAAGAGGCTGAGGTGGGCTGGGGACTTTCCCAGTGGCCGGGAAGCCTCCTGGACTTCTGGGACAAGGAGTGTCTAACACTTTTGGGTACCTGCTGTGCTGAGCTGTGCCGGGGCACCCCCCATCCCCTGCCGTCAACTCATAACAGGTGCTGTCATCCACGTGGGTGAGTCGTGTTTCAGGAAACTAAGGAGCAAGGGCTAAGTTCTGTGTTGGGTCAACTAAGGGTCAAAGGATTGAAATGCAAGAGGTGAGGAAGTGCACAAGCCCAGGAGCGGGGGAGCAGGGTGTGAGAACGCCAGGTAGGTGAAGGGCTCCGGACGGGGCGCAGCACAAGGTGAGCGTGACAGGCTGGCCTGGGATCCAGGCGGCTGGTCTGTGAGCTGCCAACTCCGGGGAGAGGAGACAGGCTGTGCAGCTGGAGGACCACCTAAATAGCTTTGTCCCCTTGCATATATTACTTTGTAAATTTTGTTTCTTATCTGGAAAATTGGTATAAGTAATTACCGCTTAAGGCTGTGATGGGGTTAACTATATAAACTAAAAGGCACTGCGCATATGTGGGTTAATTAATTTAAATTCTCCTGCCTGGTTTACCAGTCCTGGATTAGCAGTTTGGATAGATCAATGCAAATCAGTGAATATGACAAGAGGAACAGCACCAGGAATCTAGCAAGTCCTTATACACTGGCTGGAATGACTTGTCAGGGCACTGGATTTATATGAAAGCACAAACAGAGTTTCAGACTACCCGGCAGCACAATATTAGTGATTTTTTTTTTTTTTTTACCAACCTGAGTTTTCAATTCCATCAATTAATTTTTAAAAAGTAGTTGATGCTTATAATTTTCATAGTATTCTAGACTGAACAGAAACTATCACACACATAGAATTCCCGTGAATGAAACGCAATGTCTTTACACAGTGGTTAAAATCGACTTTTAGATGTTTTCAGTTCAGTTCAGTTGCTCAGTCGTGTCCGACTCTTTAGTGGTTTATAAATGAAACTTGATAATCACAAAAAATACCCTTGACAGCTGTCCTTTGGGATTGATTTTAGTCCACATATTGATTACATTATAGTCTATATTCTTAGTAACTAAACTCAAACCGGAGTATGTCAGTCTAGGAGAGGTGGAAAAGGGTCTCTTCTGTCCACTGCACCTGCAGCAAGCTTACTTCACACTGGAGTTTAAACTGACATCTTCATAGTCAGTGTACTGCAGATACCCCTAGTTGTTTTTTTTTTTTAACATCATCTCTACAAGTTCCTATATCCCAGAACAAAATCATTCTGACCTGAGTTTCACCTGATTTTTCATAGAATACTTTTGAATTCTTGGGTATAAAACAATAACCAATAGAAAAGTACTGTTCTCTCTTGAGCACTGTTTCTCAAACTGCAGGTCAGAGCACATCAACTGTGAAAGTCAGCGCAGTGAGAGTTATTAGCTTTTTGAAAAAGTGAGGTCACTTTTTTTCCTTTTTTTTTTTTAAAGTGAATCACACAGAGCCAGGCTAAATACTGTTTCATGAAATTTGTTTCATTCAATATGAGTATCCTGGGTTGTAATATAATATAATACTTATTGATGTCTCAGTAAAAAAAAAAAAAAATGAAAGCCATTGCTCTGGTGGGTCAGAGGGACGTGATTTTAATTTTTCAGAATGGATAAACAAGCCCCCAAAGTTGAAATGACTGCATCTGTACCACAGCTGAGGGGTCGTGACTGGAAGGTGCTATGTTTCTACCGCCCCAGGGCGTGGGGTAACTCCAGCTGGGACGTGCACTTCTGCCATCAGACGTATGGTGCGTGGAAGAGAAAACACTTAAAATTTATCCTAATACTCAAAGATTTTGCCAGGATCAAAGATGAGAAACGAAACGGCCACCAGCAAACATGTGCTTCCCCGTGTGACGGGGGCAGGAGACCCATTACACAGAACTGATAAACATTTACTTACTTTGCCCACAAGGTATCCAGTTCAAGACGCACCACCAGATGTTAAACATGGAGGCGTGATGGTAGACGTGAAGAAAGGTGATCTGGCTGGTTTTCTTCCGCAACACAAAGAAAATTGTGTCCAGGAACTCTATTAATTTGGAGAAGTAGTACCACCACAACACCCTGGCTACCTGTACGAGAAGTCAAGCGGGAGGAAGACAGGGTGAGCTGCGACGCCCCCCAGGGCCGCCTGCCCCTGCGGGCGCCAGGCCACACTTCCCCGGCTCACCTGCCCAGCTCTCAGACCAGCAGGAACCATCTCACCCGGCGTCCCTGCTGCCAGCTATTCCGTATTCCCAGCAACCCAGCCCCGTCTGGTGAAAGGAATTATTGTATCTTTCCAAAGTACTGGGGAGGGGGGACCGAAAGTCTGTTCCCTTTCTGTGCTCCACTGTTTTCTTTCCGATCTTTTATTTCTTAAACTTGATCAGTTGTATAGAATTCCTAATAGTATGGATTTGGGTGATTTACTTTTCCTAGTGTTGTTTAAACTTGTTTCTCTATCCGCCACACTTTCTGTAAAGAGCAATGACAGAGGCTTAGCTGGATTCAGGTTTAAGGCTGGGGGTAAAATTACAGTTGACCCTTAACAACGGGGCAGGAAGGGATGGTCATGGCATGGACCCCCTGCACAGTCCAGCGTCCGTGCATAACTTACAGCCAGCCCTCTGTAGCATGGTTCCTCCGTGTCGGGTTGTACAGCACTTTAGTACTGAAGAGAGTCTGTGTATTAAGTGGACCCGTGTAATTCAAACTCACGCGGTTTAGTGGTCAACTGTACTTCAGGCGTGGGTCTGTGTACTTCCTATGGAATCACATCAAGAGGTACCCAACTTCTGATTGTCCCACTGACACTAACATCAACAGAGTTCAGGTGTTAACAGCCTGACCTAATCATCGTGAAGCTTCCACTCAACTTTCACCCAGTAGTTTCAGCATTTACAGATGACTGCTGTCTGGACCCATTACCCTTCACTATAAGCTGCAAAATGGTGCTTTTCAAATTTTTTTTATACTTATGTGCATGTTTTTGTCTTTATAGAAATAGCTCTTCCTCTTGAGCTATTTGGAAACTTACATAGCAGGTGGGTTGTTGTTAGTCACTCAGTCGTGTCCAACTCTGTGACCGCCATAGACCATAGCCCTCCAGGCTCCTCTGTGGGATTTCCCAGGCAAGAATACTGGAGTGGGTTGCCATGCCCTTCTCAAGGGGATGTTCCTGACCCAGGGGATTGAACCTGGGTCTCCTGCATTGCAGGCAGTTTCTTTATTGTTTGAGCCACCAGGGAAGCTCTTCCTCTTTAGCTATTTGGAAACTTACATATGAATGGCAGGGTAGATGTTTGATTCTTTTCAATTTTTTTTTTCTAGAATTACTTGGTGTCCTAGTAACCTTCAAAAGGTAACAAAGAAATTTTTTTTAGTGTCATTTTAAACCCGTTTAGTTTTTATAAATTTAATATGTCAGTATTCCTTTTGATACTCATACTGTCCCACTTTAGCTGTGGGAGTCCCTTTAAGCTGGCCCTTACATCTTCTTGTCGTGACCCCAGCTTCCTGGCTCTGTCACATGATGTCCTGGATTCTTCTCATGTATGTATTTCCCCCCGCCGCCCGCTGAACAGGAATCGGTCAACTCTCTAAGAACACTAAACCCTCCTGTTGGATTATATTTAGAGAGCATGATGTGGGTATCACTGCTGGTTTCTCAGAGACTAACTAGACCTTTCCTGTGAACAGAGCTAAAAAACCACGTTTTAGAAAGAATGTTCATTTTGATATTTCTGATTTAAATCTATGATTACTGAGTCTTGGTTTCTCTTTTCTATGTTTCAAATATCAGTTGTAATGATATTGACATTATTATGTACTTTATCTTAAGCATACCTGTAATAGTCCCACAAAAAGGAATACCAGTATTTTTATTAATAAGAGCAGCACCCACCCCCCTCCAAATTACTGAATGCCGTTGAGGTCATCTCGCTCAGGGTATGCAGTCAAAACACTGTTTAAAGGCACATGAAAGAATTCCTTGGGTAGTTATGCCAGCAACTTAATATATGGGTAATTATTTTATTTCCAAGATGTGGAGTGAGACGCTGCCTTGCATTCTTTTTAAATTTGCTTTATAATTATGTGAAAACACCTACTGTTTCTGAAAATTAGACAAGGGACATTCAGAGAAGTCCAATTTCCACCTCTGTCTACTCTGCCCTGGTCCCTCCCCTAAAAGGAAACCATCGTGTTTGCTTATGGTTTTAAAAAGAAACAATGGCAGAATAAACTAAAAGCTAAGACATGCATATTCCTATCATTTTCTGCACATGAGGCCCTGTACTATAAGCATGGTCTGTGGGTTGCTGTTTTCACTGAGCTCCATCCTGGAGATGATTCTACATCGGGACAGAGGTCATCCTCATTCCACTTTGCAAAGGGATCTACTGCGTGGATGTGCCATGGTTTGTCCCATCTGTCCCCCAAGTGAGCACTTCTACTAGGACAGAGACCCCTTCTTATCTAAGCCCAGCCTCCATCCTCGTCTCTGGGAGGAGAAAGCTTTCTCTCCTTTTCAGTGAGAAATGGTTACAAACAGCTGACTCACCCGGATGTCGGCCTCCCCTGCACTGGTCAGATCCTGACACTGTAAGTTGTAGCCTCCTTCCCAACTGGAGAGAATAAGCTGCCAAAGAAACAAAGGAGGAAAAAATCAGTGCAAAAATTTGGACGAAAACTCAACTTCCTATTCATATTTCTGATTGGCATCTATTCAAGGTTTGAGTTCTCCCCAGTATGAGCTTTACTCAATCCTGTTCCCAAACACACATTATCAAAGGACCTAATTTCTTGCTGCTGAACTAGTATCAGTGGTTAAAATCTTTGGTTAATACAGGATTTACTTCTAACCTTCACAGCCACCAAAAACAGAATTTAGCTATCATTTGAGTAACACAATATTTTCCGTAAGCAATTATCTAATCATATGCTCTACCAATAAAATACAGAATTAAATGTAAACAGATGTGAAGAAACTACACTAAAATTTTAGTACTTTATTGGCTTACATAGAAATATTTGTTATTGGATCATCCCAATGTTATGAATTATGTATTTATTACCATTTTCCATGAGAAAACCAGGGCTCACAGACATTCTTAAATCATTTTCTTCATTGTATTTATGCTATGTAGTAATCAGTCATTTGTACGATTATAATTGATACATATCTGTTTTCCCCATTATGCTCAAAAAACAAAGCTCCATAAAGTCTATGCCTCCTTCTTTGCTCATTTTTTGCAACCACAATTCCTTGTCCAATGCCTGGCACAGAGAAAGTCCTGAATGACTATTTGCTTGTGATCACCCGACTGTAAGTAGCAGAAGGATGACTGGATTCAGGTCTTCTAAGTCCTTGTCTAGTGTTCCCTCTACAACTTAAGGAAATGGACTTTCTTTGTGGGAAATTCTATAAAAGTTTTCTGCCTTCTTTTTCACTGTTACTAACAAACTTGAAATTCTAGACTATAAGGCCTTTGGCTTTGAGTTACATATGATATTATATGTGAAAGCCTATAATTTTCTGTATCTTATCAAAAAGGTGTAAAGGTACCGACTGTTAGAGCACGGAGGGAGGGATGTTAATGAACTCAACACCAAGAAAAAGAGATAAACTCGAAGAACACTGAGGATGTTTCAGAACCTTCGTGAGTCTTCCATATCCTCATTTGCTTCTCTTCTAACAAAATCACCCCAGTTAACATCGTGACAAGTATAGATTATCAGGATAAATGAATCCAGGGAAAGTAAGAGAGACTGAATCTTCTTCAGGTCCCAGAGCTGTCCATGCTTGTTTTCAAATGGGAACCAGTGGGAGGCCCCAGTGGATCCAGGAGTATCTAGAAGTATATGTAAATTTTTTCAGCCTTTTTCAAAATAAAGTTACTTAACTTTGTTCAGAAAGATTAATTAAAAATCTCCATGGTCAGGCTATTGTTCTGCAGCTTGGGGCTCTACCATCTACCGTGTTTATGTAATAGCAACGCCACAGTAGGAAAGAACAGGCCATGCTCTGCTTAGTCAGCTGTCCCCGGGCTGTCCCCTCCCCACCACGCCTCTGCAGAACCATCTGACACATTGAGTGCTAGAACAAGCAGCCAGGCTGGGGGAGGCTCAGAGTGCCTTACCCCAGACCCCTCCTGATGCCCTGGGCACGCTGGTATGCAGGAAGCACCCAACCTGTGTGTTGAAGAGGAAGAAACCAGGCTTTCAAATGGGGCTGTCAGCCTTAAGGAGGTGTGGGCCAACTCGCTCCAGAATATGACTAGAATCCACTCCCCATCTCCACTGCCTGAGTCCACGCCACTGGTGTCTGTGACTGTAGCACCATCAAGGCTCCCAAGCAGACCCTCTGCCTCCATGCTTGCCCCAACTCGCCGAGTCCATTTTCCATGTTGAAGATCCCATCCCTCCTCTATTAACATCCTCCGATGGCTCCTCCTAAGAACAGCCAAGTTCCTGGCAAGGCCCTGGGTAACCTGCCCCTATCTACCTCATCTCACATTACCAGTCTTCCATCCACTCTCCTTGGCACACTGCTGCTTCTCGTGGTCCTCAAACACCACCTGGAGCTTGGTGCAGCCTCAAGGCCTCCCCAGATCTTGACCCGCCTGGCCTGCTCTCATCACCGCGTGCAGCTCAGCCATCGCCTCCTTGGAGAGGCCTCCCCAACCCCGCCCGGTCCAGTGCTCCCTCTTGCACTCGGGCCAAGGCTGTGCTCCAGAGCCTGGGACTCGACCTGACACCGTGTAGGGCCTATAGGGTGTGTTTGCTGGAACAATGTTAGTGGTTTCAGGGCAGCTTCCTGGCCTAAGCATACATCTGGCCTGGGTGTAACAGGTTAGCAAGGTTAAGGTAAGCTACCCCTTGACTAGTCTATAAATACAGCACGTAGTGTAAGGGGGATGACCTTAAACCCCGAAAGAGGTTACGGTCAGGAGACTAGAAGGCACTCAACCACCAGCAGCGATTTTGAACTGAGAGATGGAAAAGTCTGCGAAGAGAAACAGCAGACGAGTGGGAGCTAAAGGTCACAGTGGAGAATGAGCTCTTTGCGGGGGTTTCTCCCTAAAAGAGACAAACCCCGTACATGTATGTGGCGGTTCAGGCACCGAACTGTCGTTCTCATTCCTGCCGTCGGTGCCTGTTGTGGACTTCGTCCTGACTCACAGGACTGTCTCCTGCACTTGCGCTAGTCTGTGAGCTCTTCGAGAACAGAAACCACCTCTGACCTCGCTGTGGCCCCTGGGCCGCACCGAGCGGGTGCTCGCTGAGTGCCGGCTGAACAGAACTGACGTCCTGACGCTCACGAGGGAGTGAGGCAGGCCGGACGTCGCGTCTCCATCTTACAGCTAAGCTGGCTGAGTGAGTCCCCCAGGGCCGCAGAGGACGTGGAGAGCCGCCACTGCACTCGGGTCTCCTGCCTCTGGGCGCCAACAGCTCCAAGCAGGGCTCGCACCATTGACCGAGTGAACCGCGAGGTGGGCCCTGCAGACGCAAGGCCGCTGAGACCCGGCCCAGGAAGAGCACCTCTCCCTGCTGCACAGGGAGGAAAAAACCCGTAAATTACTCTCTCGCAAGCTCATCCAGTGAACTAAATTGACCCAGGAGGGAAACTAAAATAAATGCTCCCCTTTTAGACGCAGGTGGCGTGATTTTAGAGCTGTCAGGATGGCCTCTCTGATCCCAAGTTCTGCCACACGCACTCTGATGCCTCCAATCCCATAATCAGCGTTTCAGAACAGTCATTTCAGACAGTGGTTACTAACCATTACTAGGATGGTGCATATTAGACTAATTAAACACAGATTAAAAACTATGGGTGAGAGGGCCTATGTTTCAGACAAGAATTTACTTTCATTCTGAATCCAAGGACCCCAGGAAGGCAGCTATATGTGTGCCACTATTAGCCATTTACAATACTTATGAATGATTTTATCCTAATTTTTCTCCAAAAACACTCTGTTTTAGTTCTCTCTCTCTCTCGAGGTTTAACACTTTAAGATTTTCTCTTGTATTACAGTAAATAATCTTTGGTTGTACAGGCAGGGCCATCATTACTTGTTCTTTTTCTTGTGAAATTACTCAGGTTTGGCACATTATAAAGGAATAGGGAAGACATGATGCAATGCGGGCAACTATAGCCAAGCTGGGATGTCACCCCAGGCCTCTGGGAGTTGGTCCTCAGGACACACAGTGGCCCAGGGATGCAAGGAGCATCCTTTAAGGGATGTTATGTTTGCATTTCAGTCACACTAACTGTATTTGATGTTTAATTAAAAAAATACTGTTACTCAATAGCTGTCTATCCTCAGGCAAACCAGTTTAACTTTTCTAAGCCTCAGTATCGTAATCTATAAAAGGAGAAAACAATAATACATGATCTTTAAGCCCATTCAGACCTAAACTGTGACTTTAAACTACAAGTAAAGACTAAGGACTAAAGAAATAGGTCTAAATGACAATAAGAAAAATTCAAGTTAGAAACAAAGACTTCCACCCATTTGGAAGGAATAATATCAGGCGCTGGAACAGCTTCTTGAGATATTTAAGATCAGTATTGATAGAAACCGTGAAAGTTCTGGAATGCCCGACGTAACTGTTTTGCGGACACTTACCTCTGCCAGCATGTATGCGGAGAGAAGTGTGATTCCAAGATTGTACAATGTGAGGACGCCCCTGAGGGAAAGAGCAGGTCTGTTCCTCATGCATCTGTTGCCCAGCCATATCAACAGCAGGTATAAGACGGTGAGAGACAAGGTAGGGAGGTAGGAGTCCAGCATGAACCAGCCTCTGACTCGAGCATCTGGAAAGAAACACACAGTGAGAATCCCACAGAGCACCCTTCGTGCTTAGTAAGGAGACGCCGTCGCGTGCGGTGCGCATGTTGCACCGGGTCCAGCAGGGAACCGTGGGCCGCAGCGTGAGCAAGCTGGATTCGGGTTCCATTAGGAAGAAGAAACCAGTGGGGGCTGAAACAGTTAAGGAAGGTTCCACGGCATGAACAGGGCTTAGGCCGAACACTGACAGTGAACAAATAAGAGGTGGGAAGTAACTGTTCTCAGATGTCTAAGTGGCAGAGTTCTGTGTCTACTCTCAGTAAGTAGCAAGCATGTGTGTTACGATGTCCCATACAATCGGCTCAGAAAGCGCCAGCACCTGCAGGAGGCCATCGGGCAGTTAGCAGCTGAGTCAGGACGTGAATCCAGCTCTTGGGTCACTGCACCTTGCTGCTGCCTCCACCGAGCGGCTCTGGGAGGCAGAACAGAGCATACGTCCATACTGCGCCCTAGCTCCTAACACCCACACCCCCTGGAGTCAGCTTAGGATCACTGTATAGAAACAAGGAGTGGTTAGAGTCCAGCTGGTCCAAACGGGGCAGCGGGATTACAGGAGGGCGACAGCAAGAGGCTGGAATGAGCCTTGGAGCTGAGGGTTCAGAATGGAGAACAGGAAACAAACCAAGGACCCAGATCTGATTGTGGACCAAGAATACGCACAGCCAGGAGGCAAGTGTCCCTTACTCTGGAGAGTGAACGTGTACAAACCTAAAGAAGCTTTTCACGAAGATGGCACCAAAGGTGAAGAAGGAAGCCCCTGCCCCTCCTAAAGCCGAAGCCAAAGCAAAGGCTTTGAGGCCAAAAAAGCTGTGCTGAAAGGTGTCCACAGCCACAAACAAAGACGGGACGTCACCCACCTTCCAGTGGCCCAGAACACTGTGGCTCGAGGCAGCTCACACGTCCTCGGAGAGCGCCCCCAAGAGAAACAGACTGGACCACTGCGCCACTGTCAAGCTCCCCCTCACCACCGAGTCAGCTGTGAAGAAGACAGAAGGCCACACCACACGTGTGTCCACTGTGGGTGTTAAGGCCAACAAGCGCCCAATCCAGCAGGCTGTGAAGAAGCCCCCTGATGCTGACATGGTCAAGGTCAACACCCTGATCAGGCCTAATGGAGAGAGAGAGAAGAAGGCATATGTTCGACTGGCTCCGGACTATGATGCTTGGATGTTCACAACAAAATTGGGATCATCTAAACTGAGAGTTTGGAGAAGGCAATGGCACCCCACTCCAGTACTCTTGCCTGGAAAATCCCACGGACTGAGGAGCCTGGTGGGCTGCAGTCCATGGGGTTGCTAAGACTCGGACATGATTGAGCAACTTCACTTTAACTTTTCACTTTCCTGCATTGGAGAAGGAAATGGCAACCCACTCCAGTGTTCTTGCCTGGAGAATCTCAGCAACGGGGGAGCCTAGTGGGCTGTCGTCTATGGGGTCATGCAGAGTTGGACACGACTGAAGCGACTTAGCAGCAGCAAACTGAGAGTTGGACTATACAGAAAGCTGAGAGCCGAAGAATTGATGCTTTTGAACTGTGGTATTGCAGAAGACTCTTGAGAGTCCCTTGGACTGCAAGGAGATCCAACCAATCCATCCTAAAGGAAATCAGTCCTGAATATTCATTGGAAGGACTGATGCTGAAGCTGAAACTCCAATACTTTGGCCACCTGATGCAAACAACTGACTCATTTGACAAGACCCTGATGCTGGGAAAGATTGAAGGCAGGAGAAGGGGACGACAGAGGATGAGATGGTTGGATGGCATCACTGACTCAATGGACATGAATTTGAGCAAGCTCCGGGAGTTGGTGAGGGACAGGGAGGCCTGGCATGCGGCAGGCCATGGGGTCACAAAGAGTCAAGACACAGTTGAGTGACTGAACTGAACTGAAACTGAGTCCAGCTGGCTAATTCCAAATATAAAAGTTTTCACTATTAAAAAAAAAAAAAAACTAAAGAAAACACACACAGTAGAACTATAATACAGTCAGTAATTAGAAAATAACTGGAGGCACAAAGTGATTTTTGTTCTCTGTTCTGCTCCTTTTTGTTGTTGTCTAGAGAGAGAAAATGGTTTGGCCCAGAATTATGAGAACTGCGCACTGACTCTGATCTCTGTAAACAGAGCTGTCGGAGCTGGATTCTCCCTTTCCGCAGTCCCTCTGGTCCCCAGAGCCCCAGTTCCCCTTCTGCTCCCTGCCACCCCACGCAGCCCCGGGCTCTCCACACCCCGTCCTGCAGAGCACAGCTTCTATGAGCCAAGTGCCTTCTCAAGCTCTGTGTCATCACTGATGCTGTGAACTTCCCCCATGTGTGACACAGCTTCAAGGTAAGGGGAGCGTTCCTGCAGCTAACAAGTTACCTTTCGCACAAGGGGCTCTAACCATCTGTCCTGAGGTCTGCACACCGTGCCTCTTCCTAACGTCCACCTCCACATCTAAAGCCTGCGTGTCCTTCAAGGCCCACGTCAAGGGCCTGGCCAATTCCCCCTGTTCTTCCATAACTACAGCTCTTCAGTGTAACAAAGCACTAATCATTTTTTAGTTGGCATGTTATCATGGAGACAGTGTGCGTGCTAGTCGCTCGGTTGTGTCCAGCTCTTCACGACTGCATGGTCTGTAGCTTGCCAGGATCCTTTGTTCATGGGATTTCCCAGGCAAGAATACTAGAGTGGGTTCCCTTCTCTAGGGGATCTTCTTGACCCAGGGATCGAACCCAGGTCTCCTGCACTGCAGGCAGATTCTTAACCATCTGAGCCGGCAGGGAAGCCCATGTGGCTGTAGCACTGGTTTTATAATGAACATCTGCTGAGCACTGATTCTGTGCCACACACAGTCCTAAAGCCTTTTATGTGTGTTAACTTAAATTTCTCAAAGCAATCTAATTATATAGGTGATCTTATTTTGAACAGCTGTATAGAGGTGTCACTGACATATACAGAAAACCCTGCATACTCTTTCTGTGTTCAATCTGATGAGTTTGGACACATGCAAACCCCTGTGCTGCCAACACCACAGTCAAGGTGATGGATAACTCCATCCTACAGGCGGAATTATCTCTGGTTTACAATAGAGAAAAACTGAGTAAAAACAGCTAAATAACTTGCACTAAACTCTACCTGCCTCTGCTTATGGTATTATGAGTTAAACAGTGTCCCCCAGAAAGGTGTGTTCGGGTCCAAACTCCTGGTCTCTGTAGATGATGTCTTACTGAGAAACAGGGTCTTTGCAGACACAAACCGGCTAACATAAGGCTGTACTGGGTAAGGTGGGCCCTGCTCAGGGACCTGTGTCCTGATAAGAAGGGGAGGCGCAGGAGAAGGCCACATGGAGACGAAGGCAGAGACAGCGGCGACGGAGCGATGGAGCTCTAGGGCAGCGGCTGGAAAGCCCTGAGTGGGAGGTGTGGACAGAGCGCTCCCAGAAGCGCAGGGCAGGCAAGGCTCTGCTGACACCATGTTTCCAGAACAGGGAGATAATGGACAGCTGTTGTCTTAAGCCGCAGTCTGTGGGGTTTTTGCTACGACAGCCCCGGAAACTAACACACGTGGTTGACTTCCGTGCTTTCTGTCTCAGAGGTTCTGGTTTCAGGCTCCAGCCACAGTGTGTACTCTGAGAGGTGAGACTACCTTGTATTTCTACTCAGTCTCACTCACATCTTACAGCTGCTTAGTGTGGAGGTGAAGGAAACAGTCATTCAATGCATGCCAGTCAACAGGTCAGGTCAAGCACAGGAGACAGCGCTGGAGGCTGTCGTTGTAAACAGTGGCCACGGTTGTCAGGGAGGGTCACAACTGCCCTAACTGAAACCCGGGACCAGCACTTACAAATCATCGTCGTTGGGACCTGAGACCTTAACTCTGCAGCGGGGTCAGGTATGTGCCCAGAACAATCTCTCTGGATGGTGCCCACATGGCACGGGTACAGTCGGAAAAGGCTTGGGGACACCTGTCGGTTCCCCAGGGGACTTGCCACACGACTTCAGCCCGGCCACCTCTCAAGGGAGAGGAGGATGCCTGCCAGCCGGGAGGCTCAGCCTCCTGCCACCGTAGACGCCACCTGACCAGCAGTCAACTGTCAACCTCACAGTCTCCTCGCAGCAAAGGGAGTTTCCATAAAAATGACCAAAACTGAGCAAACAACTGCAATCCTGTCTTTAACTGCTCCCGTCCACATAATTCCAGGTGACAGTGACCTTACTGATGCCAAAGCTCAGTGTGACCTTGGCTCAGACACTGCCTGTTAAGACTCTGGTGTAGACGTCACATGCTGGCTGGTCACCCAGAAGCCCCGCGTGCCCGCTGGAGTGCCATGCCCTCGACACCGCCTGCTACAGCAGTGCCGCAGAGGGCACGCCACACAGAGCGGACCGCGGGGGACCGGTATCCCACCCTGCCCACCCTATGGCATTATCACAGGGAGAAGATGGAAAACAAAATGAAGACCAAGGACAATGTGAATACCCAGATGTATTTATTTTAAAGCTCCCTACAATCAGAGTATTATCTCACTAACACTATGTAAGTAGTCACTCACTCAGGATAGTTTACGCAGCCTGTGTCTCTGCATGATTCTGTTTAAAGATTCTGAGAAACTGGAAAACTTCTTTTCCCTCTCCTCCCACCCCTAATGCTGAGGAGACAACTTGTAAATTCTCCAGCTCTGTGAACCAGCAAGGCTCAAGGGAAACAAAGCATGTTCTTGAGACTTTCCTCATTTATTTGCAAACTATACAGTGTCTAATAGGTTCCTAGGACCGTTAAGACACCCTGGAGATACCAGTCATGGGTCCTGTCCTCATGGAAGAAAGAGCTATTAATCAAGTGCATGAAGGAAATAAACAGAAGCTGAAACAGAGCATGATGCGAGGTTTAAGATTCGCTGCTTTCAAGGGCAGATCTCCGCCGTCCTGGTGAGGGAAGGGCTGTCTGAGGAGGGGACGGTTAAGCGGCCATCCGACGGTGGGGACCAGCAGCATAGGAATGAATTTTACGCTCAGAGGAAGGAAAAGATGTCTAGAGCATGGGGAGAGTGGACAGCTGGGGCCGGACAGGACAGGGCTGCGTGGTCCAGGAGGAGCTGGGTTTTATCCTGAGGATGCAGGGAAGACTTGATGGGTTTTAAGCTAGAGTCTGCACAATATGACTTAGGCTTTTGAAGTCTTATTGCAGCTGCCACTGAGCAGACGACGAGGAAGGGCAGCTGTGTCAGGAGGTCCCCTGTGGTCTGAGTGGGCGGTGATGGAAGAACCACCGGGACCCTCAGGATGGCTGGGAGCCGAGGAGCCCAAACCGTGGCTCCGGGCAGGGAAAGCCCAGCGTGTCTAGAGGGAGTCTATCGGACAGGGAGGGGCAGAGAGACCATGTGTGAGGAGGTGGGAGGCAGGTGGAGGAAGAGAGGAGAGGAAGAAGCAGGCTTGGAAGGAAAGGACTGCCACCATGGCAGCCGTGGAGGGACCAGAGGCACGGATGGCACTGCAATGTGTTCCTGCCCTGGGGAGAGGCTGGAGGGCAGGAGGCGGGGGCCCTACAAGGGCGGGGGCGGGGGGGGTGTGGGGGTGTGGGAGGGACAGCAGGTCTCTCAGGGGAGGAGGGGCCCCGGGGGGAGGGGCGGCAGGGAGGAGGGGCAGCAGGTCTCAGGGGGTGGAGGGGCCCCAGGGGGAGGGGTGGCAGCTCTCTCAGGGGTAGGCATTGGACTGTTCACAAGACACCTGCAAGGGCGCCATCCTCTTCTCTAACTAGACAGTGCTCCTTCCACCTTGAGTTCTCAAGTTTTCACTCACCCCGAGGTCCAAACATATTGTCCAAAAAAGCATTGACTTCATCATCAAAGGCCTTCAGATGCTCCTGAAAAGAAAAAGAAAAGATGCTTTAAGCAGATGCTTCTGGAATCTCTCAAAATGAACCACTGCCAACAACACACGGCTGACTGAATCTCCAAGGGTCCTGGCCTCGGGGACTTTTGACTGCAGAGATTTGCGGGAGGTGGACCAGAGATGCGGCCTCACCATCACCAGCCTGTAAGGACTGGGAAGGAAACAGTTTCTCTTTCCATTTCTTAGGTAAGAGGAGTCCTAGAGGACAGTTTGGAACCTTCAAACATTCAAGGGTGACTGACTGTCCCATCTCCTTTGAGGATACTTAGAGAGGTAGAAGCTTCTCCACAAACAACTCCTACCGTTGCAGTTCCTGGGCTATGTGCAAACCACATGGAAGCCTACACCCGCAGGACTCACGTGATGTCTGCACAAGCCACAGGCCGTAGGATGCACGTAACGTCTGTGCGCAAGCCACGGGGAGAGTCTACACCCGTGGGACGCACGTAACGTCTGTGTGCAAGCCACAGGGAGAGTCTACACCTGCGGGACGCATATAATGTCTATGGGCAAGCCACAGGCAGAGTCGACACCCGCGGGACGCACGTGATGTCTGCACAAGCCACAGGGAGAGTCTACACCCACGGGACGCACGTAACGTCTGTGGAGAGTCTACACCCGCGGGACGCACGTAACGTCTATGCACAAGCCACAGGGAAGTCTACACCGGCAGGACGCACGTAACGTCTGTGCGCAAGCCACAGGAAGAGTCTACACCCGTGGGATGCACATAACATCTGCGCAAGCCACAGGGAAGTCTACACCCACAGGACGCACGTAATGTCTGTGGGCAAGCCACAGACAGGGTCTACACCTGCAGGATGTGTGAAATGTCTGTGTGCAAGCCACAGGGAGAGTCTACACCCACAAGACACAACCTAGTATTAAAGAAAAATTTAGCTGAACTGTATTTCACAAAGCTAAACGTAAAACCACAAAGACAACTCGTTTTTCAAGGAAGGAAATTAGGTACTATGGCTATTTTTCCCATTGTCTTTATGTTTTGTTTTTCAAAACGTTTTCAGCACATTAGCATCCATTTACTATTACAATAGATAGTGTCACTGCTGCTGCTGCTGCTAAGTCGCTTCAGTCGTCTCCAACTCCGTGCGACCCCAGAGATGGCAGCCTACCAGGCTCCCCCGTCCCTGGGATTCTCCAGGCAAGAACACTGGAGTGGGTTGCCATTTCCTTCTTCAATGCATGAAAGTGAAAAGTGAAAGTGAAGTCGCTCAGTCCGACTCTTAGCGACCCCATGGACTGCAGCCCACCAGGCTCCTCTGTCCATCAGTTCAGTTCAGTTCAGTTCAGTCACTCAGTCGTGTCCGACTCTTTGCAACCCCATGAATCGCAGCACGCCAGGCCTCCCTGTCCATCACCAACTCCTGGAGTTCACCCAGACTCACGTCCATCGAGTCAGTGATGCCATCCAGCCATCTCATCCTCTGTTGTCCCCTTTTCCTCCTGCCCCCAATCCCTCCCAGCATCAGAGTCTTTTCCAATGAGTCAACTCTTCGCATGAGGTGGCCAAAGTACTGGAGTTTCAGCTTCAGCATCATTCCCTCCAAAGAAATCCCAGGACTGATCGCCTTCAGAATGGACTGGTTGGATCTCCTTGCAGTCCAAGGGACTCTCAAGAGTCTACTCCAACACCACAGTTCAAAAGCATCAATTCTTCAGCGCTCAGCCTTCTTCACAGTCCAACTCTCACATCCATCCATGACCACTGGAAAAACCATAGCCTTGACTAGATGGACCTTGGTTGGCAAAGTAATGTCTCTGCTTTTGAATATGCTATCTAGGTTGGTCATAACTTTTCTTCCAAGGAGTAAGCATCTTGTAGTTTCATGGCTGCAGTCACCATCTCCAGGGATTTTGGAGCCCCACAAAATAAAGTCTGACACTGTTTCCACTGTTTCCCCATCTATTGCCCATGAAGTGATGAGACTGGATGCCATGATCTTCGTTTTCTGAATGTTGAGCTTTAAGCCAACTTTTTCGCTCTCCTCTTTCATTTTCATCAAGAGGCTTTTGAGTTCCTCTTCACTTTCTGCCATAAGGGTGGTGTCATCTGCATATCTGAGGTGATTGATATTTCTTCTGGCAATCTTGATTCCAGCTTGTGTTTCTTCCAGTCCAGCGTTTCTCATTATGTACTCTGCATAGAAGTTAAATAAGCAGGGTGACAATATACAGCCTTGACGCACTCCTTTTCCTATTTGGAACCAGTCTGTTGTTCCATGTCCAGTTCTAACTGTTGCTTCCTGACCTGCATACAGGTTTCTCAAGAGGCAGGTCAGGTCGTCTGGTATTCCCATCTCTCTCAGAATTTTCCACAAATTAATTTACCCCAAATTAATTACCCTCACTTTAGTGGGTTCAGGGTGGGACTGGAGAGTTTCTGCTAAGCATCTGATGGCTGATCACCTGACTGCTGCCTCCCTTTCACGCTGGAGTGCCATCACACCGCTCAGAATACCTGCTCAGGTGTTCCCTTCCCCTGCCGCTAAGGTCTGGAGCACCTCCTCCAGGAAAGGTAGGAAGAGATGAACACTGCACAGTGTTCCTGGGAAAGGGAAATCTGATGAGGATTTCAAGTGAGCAGACTGGCCTCTCGACAGCAAGTGAGTTACCTGGATGGTTGTCAGGAAGTTCACACAGAACATTCTCCATAATCAACAGCTAGTGTGCAGTCAAACGCATTTTATTCTCAAAGAAAATGATAAGTGCCAAAGAGGAGAATGGAGTTACTGGCTGGCATCAGAAAAGATGTGTGTTGGTGATCAGCACTTACTGTCTGCGTCTGTCCCACATTCGTGACATTGATTTGGAGGCAATTTCAAGGAAACGTAGGTCTCTGGGAACCTCAGGCAGCTTGGGGAGGAGGATGAGGATGAAAGACGAGCATTTATTAGCACCCACGACTTGCTGACCGGTGAACTAGGACCTTTATTATTTCACCGTATCTCTATGGAAAGTATACAGACTAAACTGGGCTTCCCTGGTGGCTCAGTGGTGGAGTCCACCTGCCAGTGCAGGAGACATGGGTTCGATCCCTGGTCCGGGAAGATCCCACATGCCGCGGACCAACTAAGCCCGTGAGCCACAGCTGCCGAGCTCGTGCTCTGCAACGAGAAGATGCCTCAACGAGAAGATGCCTCAACGAGAAGCCCGTGTGCCACAGCTACAGAGTAGCCCCTCTTGCCCCAACTAGAGACAAGCTCACGCGGCAGTGCAGACCCAGCACAGCCGAAAATATATAAATAGATAAATTAGGGGAAAAAAACTATCTGAACTAAACCAACTTTGGAAAATTTTAAATAGTGTTTTTATCTTTGGTTTCCATGAGGGACATCCTGGGAGACCTCCAGACTGGGGAAAGGTCGGTTACCTAACATCTCAGGGTGAAATGGTCTTATTTGTGCTGCTGTCCAAATAGGGCAGACCTGTCTAGAGGCCTCTCATTCCCAAGCAAAGAAGGTTAACCTCGCTGATGTAGCCACCCTCACGACAAACAACAACGAAATCTTCTCCATCGCCACATCTACCCACAATGTTTAAACTGTCCCAGTTTGTTTGCTAGCGTTCAAAATCCATCTTCCAGTGTCAGCAGATCTAATACAATGACAAAAGTCACAAGGCTTGTATTACTTCTATTATCTTTCAGAAATTCAGTCACAGTGGAGGAAAACAGGAACAAAAGGAAAGCTAAGAGGAGGAGACAGGAACAGCGAACAGAATGAAAGGTACTATGAATGAATTCTTTCGGTCATTAGCTTCGTGATTTATTAACCAATTCTCTGGACGTTACCATGTGTCAGCACCATGTTAGATGCTGACATATGAAGTCAAAGGAGGCATGGCCCTTATCGTCACACAGGATAACAGACAAGGCATCAGTAACTAGGGGTCAGTTTCTCAAGTACGATAGGAAGGGTTAATAGTGATGCGCTGTAAGAACCATGCACGAGAAAGGAAATACTATCCAGCCATAAAAAAAGTCCTTGAGTATACTGTTCATAACTATAGGAATGAAAAAGGAAAGAAGGCTGTTCCCAAGGTGGGGGGAAAGTCCTGGGTTTTCCTGGTGCCAAAGAAGGTGGTAAAGAATCCACCTGCCAAGACAGGAGACAGGGGTTTGATCTTTGGTCTAGGAAGATCCCACATGCTGCAAAGCAACTAACAAACCCATGGGCCACAACTCCTGAGCCTGTGCGCTAGAGCGCAGGGGGCCACAGCTACTGAAACCCAGGCACCCTAGAGCCCACGCTCTGCAACGAGAGAAGCCGCCGCAATGAGAAGCCCAGGCACCGCGACTCGAGAGCCGCCCCGCTCGCCACGGCTAGAGAAAAGCCTGCACAGCAACGGAAACCCAGCACAGCCAAGTAGATAAATAGTTAAAAAAAATAAACATACTTTACAAAAAGAAAAGAAAAATCCTGCCATTTGTGACAACATGGGTGGACCGTGAGGGCATGATGCTGGGTGAACAAATACGTCAGAGAAAAAAACCAAATACCATATGATCTCACTTATGTATGGAATCTGAAAGAAACAAAACCAAAAAACCAAACTGAGATACAGAGAATAGATCGGTAGTTGCCAGAGGTGGGGGCTGGGAGGTGGCAGAAACGGTGAAGGGGGTCAAAAGGTACAAGCTTTCAGTTATTAAAAAAGAATTAAGTCCCAGCAATGCAATGTACAGCATGGTGACTACAGTTAACAATGCTGAACCGACACCACCGTGTGTAAAATAGACGGCTCACGGGAAGCCGCTACACAGCACAGGACGCTCAGCCCCGTGCTCTGTGATGACCTAGATAGTGGCTGGGGGCAGTGGCGGGGAGGCGAGACGTGTATACTTATGGCTGGTGGCTGGGCTTCCCTAGTGGCTCAGATGATAAAGCATCCCCCTCAATGCAGGAGACATGGGTTCGAGCCCTGGTCAGGAAGATCCCTGGAGAAGGAAATGGCAGAACCCACTCTAGTATTCTCGTTGGAGAATCCCGTGGACAGAGGAGCCTGACAGGCTCCAGTCCATTGGGTCGCAGAGAGTCAGACATGACTGAGCAACTAACAGCAAGCCACCATGGCTGATTCACACTGTCGTGCAACAGAAGCTAACGCAAAACTGTAAAGCAATTATACTCCAATTCACAATAATAACAATATTGAATATTTCACAATAAACTGTGGAAAATTCTGAAAGAGATGGGAATACCAGACCACCTAACCTGCCTCTTGAGAAATCGGTATACAGGTCAAGAAGCAACAGCTAGAACTGGACATGGAACAACAGACTGGTTCCAAATAGGAAAAGGTGTACGTCAAGGCTGTATATTGTCACCCTGCTTATTTAACTTATATGCAGAGTACATCATGAGAAATGCTGGACTGGAAGAAACACAAGCTGGAATCAAGATTGCCGGGAGAAATATCAATAATCTCAGATATGCAGATGATACCACTCTTATGGCAGAAAGTGAAGAGGAGCTAAAAAGCCTCTTGATGAAGCGAAAGAGGAGAGTGAAAAAGTTGGCTTAAAGCTCAACATTCAGAAAACAAAGATCATGGCATCTGGTCCCATCACTTCATGGGCAATAGATGGGGAAACAGTGGAAACAGTGTCAGACTTTACTTTGGGGGGCTTCAAAATCACCGCAGATGGTGACTGCAGCCATGAAATTAAAAGACACTTACTCCTTGGAAGAAAAGTTATGACCAACCTAGATAGTATATTCAAAAGCAGAGACATTACTTTGCCGACTAAGGTCCGTCTAGTCAAGGCTATGGTTTTTCCAGTGGTCATGTATGGATGTGAGAGTTGGACTGTAAAGAAGGCTGAGTGCCGAAGAATTGATGCTTTTGAACTGTGGTGTTGGAGAAGACTCTTGAGAGTCCCTTGGACTGCAAGGAGATCCAGCCAGTCCATTCTGAAGGAGATCAACCCTGGGATTTCTTTGGAGGGAATGATGCTGAAGCTGAAACTCCAGTACTTTGGCCACCTCATGCGAAGAGTTGACTCATTGGAAAAGACTCTGATGCTGGGAGGGATTGGGGGCAGGAGGAGAGGGGGACGACCGAGGATGGGATGGCTGGATGGCATCACGGACTCGATGGACATGAGTCTGAGTGAACTCTGGGAGTTGGTGATGGACGGGAGGCCTGGCGTGCTGCGATTCATGGGGTCGCAAAGAGTCAGACACGACTGAGCGACTGAACTGAACAGAGCAGAGTTATCATCACAAGAAAAAAATGGTCACTGTTCATGTTAACTAGACTGACTGTGGTGTTCACTTTGCAGTGTCTATAAATACCAGATGACTATCCTGTACACCCGAAACAAAAGGAAAAACACTAGATTTCACTTAAATCTCTTATAAAGACAGCCTTCCAGGAAGAGCTGCTGCTTTGTCGAGTTTTGAAGGCTTCCAGGACATCGTCTAGACGAAGAGGAAGGAGCAGCCAACCCACGGAGACGCGACTCAGCTGGGAGATGCTCGTGGCCAGGGCTCCTGGTGACCTTTCTGACAGACAGAAGTAAAGCCAACCGGGGAAGGTCAGAAACCTAGGGACAATTACCTCTTTGGTTCTGGGTTCTTTAAAACAGTTATTGAGAATGCAGTCTAAAAAGACAAGGATGAAATGGCATTGGAAGAATAAATCAGAGTTCCCACCGGGTCAGGAAAAGGTAAGCCAAAGTACAGAGCTGGGGCAGTGTTAGTCACCCAGGATGAACTCTGAGCAAAGGGTGAGAGCAGAGCCTGGGTACCGAGTTCACAGCTGCACTCCGGGTCCTACATGTGGAAACGCAGGCGGATGAATGGATAATAGACTGTGATATAGCCTACAAGGAAATACTACTCTGCAACATAAAGGAATGAACTATTGATGCAAACACATGTGGATGAATCTCAAAATTATGATGTTGCATTAAAGAAGCTAGAGCCCCCTCCCCCCCCCAAAAAAACAAATTACACAGTTTCCATTTACATGAAATTCCAGAAAATAAAAAATTATCTGTGTGACACAAAATCAGTGGTTGCCCAGGGTGGCAGGAGAGAGGAGCAGAGCAGCCTTCAAAAATGAGAGGGAAACAGGGAGCATTTTCATATACATGTGTGAGAGAATCTGTAGCAGCAGAACGACACCCCAAGGTGTGCGAAGGGTGTTGTCCTTTAGGAAAAAAATCTAGTGGGAAATGATTCCATATGGAAAGTAGCATTTACAGAGAAGAATAAAGAGCATCCGAAATGTCTCTACCTGATCACAGAGCCTCAACCCAGAGCCAGCTAACCCCCGCCCACCTGACCATGTCCACTGCCACACCCCCAGCATCCCACCCCCGGAGCAGTGCTGGGGGTCACCCAGGTGACGTCCTGCACCCGCCCCTTGTCCTACTGCTAGGAGTGACACCACCACCTGGGGGTGGGGACCCTTCAGAGACCACCCATCGATATTACATCATCCTTCACTTTCACTCTACCTGAAGTACCGCGTCACTCTTTAAGACAGTATAAAAGGAAGTTTGGGGACATCATCATAGATTTCTTTTTCAAAGCTTTCACTGAACACAACTAAAAATTTTCCATGCTCTGATGATCCTGCTCTTGAAACGTGCTTTGATTATAACCAAGGTTTCCCAGGTGGCGCAAATGGTAAAGGGCCTGCCTGTCAACACAGGAAACTAAGAGATGCACGTTGATCCCTGGGTTGGGAAAATCCCCTGTAGGACAGCATGGCAACCCACTCCAGTATTCTTGCCTGGAGAATCTCCATGGACAGAGGAACCGGGCAGGCAGAGGGTCGCAAAGAGTCAGATACGACTGAGGTGACTGAGGTGACTGAGCACAGCACCAAGGATTTCACTGCATATTCTACTCTATGAAACTCAAACTTGCTGTATACGGTGAGTTTGTAACTGTATACTGGTTACGTGACCATCTGCACCGTGGAAACAGAAATAACATCACCTTTCCTTATATTTGTTTTATCTGAATACAATATTCTGAAAGTGGCCTACTGAGAGAAGACTGCAGAGAAACTGGTGGCCCCTTTTGATCAGGATGCTGTATTTCTATTAAAGTATCAGAAGACTGCACTCACACTCACACCAGTTAGTCACTGTCAACAAACATTTCCAGGTACGTCTCATGTTGTGTGTGTGCACGCTCAGTCGCGTCCGATTCTCTGCGACTCCATGGACTGTAGCCCGCCAGGCTCCTCTGTCCATGGGATTTTAAAGGCAAGAGTACAAAAAAAATAAAATAAAAATAAAGGCAAGAGTACTAGAGCAGGTTGCCATCATGGTGCTGCTGCTGCTGCTAAGTCGCTTCAGTCCTGTCCAACTCTTAGCGACCCCATGGACTGCAGCCCACCAGGCTCCTCCGTCCTTGGGATTTTCCAGGCAAGAGTACTGGAGTGGGGTGCCATTGCCTTCTCCAAGGTTGCCATTATGTTTCATGTTAATTGCTATCAAATTCAAGCTTTACCCTTTCTATACTTAGACAACTGATTTTTTTTTACTTGAATGGAATTTAGACCTTTATCCCTTTTGAATTTATCTTCATTTCCAGCCCCACCTTATACTCTGAAGATTATGCAAACTCCAAATATTTATTTTCCCTTTGGGCTTAGTCACTTTTAAAGTGCCGGCACCTTTATTCAAATTACTAATTAAAACAAGTGACATAGTCTGCATGTTACGAACTGAATGTTTGTTTCTCTCATATTTGTACGTTGAAGCCTCTCCCCCAGTGACAGGGCCTTTGGGAGATAATTAGATTTTGATGACCTGATGAGGGTGGGTCTTCATGATCGGATTAGTGCCCTGATTATATTAGGTTCCCCTGCCAGTCATTTTGCAAGTTGTTGCCTTCTCTCCAAGAATAAGGAAAGAAAACTGAACCAACATTATTTCTTTTACAATATTCTGGTCTCATTAAAAGATATTATTAAATAACTTGCCTTAATTTCAAGTGTATAAAATGAAATCTGCTATACAGAAAAAGAGTCAATCTCACAGTTAGAAAATACAGCCATTCAGGGATTCTATACTGGGTATGTGAGGAGCCAGGAAAGCTGCTAAGGCTGCGATGCAAGATATTTGCAATGATTGCTACAACTTCTATTTCCCCAGGAAGTTGTCAGTGAATACCAAACTCCTTGGAGATTTAACCCAAGGCCAGATAGTTGTATTCAGGACACCTTGGAACAGTACCAGCTTCTGTGTTTGGGCACATGGGGAAGAATGAAGCTCTTTCACAATTAACAGCAGTGATGAAAGGAGATTCTGTTTGTATGTGCTCTGGTTATCAAGTGCTGACCGGAGGGGAGGCAGGTTGGCTGTTCTGCATGTACAAGCGCTATCCTTCCCAAAGTGAAAACAAAGCAAAGCTTTCAATGGTTTCTTCTAAAAGACATGGGCCAGACTTTATTTCCATTTTTAAGTGATAATCACACCTTTGTTTTCTACCTATTTTTACATCTGTATTCTATTTCTATATGGTCTAAAAATATCTACAGGGACTTCCCTGGAACTCCAGTGGTTAGGACTTTGCCTTCCAACGCAGGGCGTGTAGATTTGATCCCTGGTTGGGGGGCTAAGATCCCACATGCCTTAGGCCCAAAAAATCAAAACTTAAAACAGAAACAATATTGTAGCAGACTTAATAAAGACTTTAAAAATGGTCCACATCAAAAAAAAAAAAAAACCACCTTAAAAACAATACCCACAGCATTTCAGTAAATTCTTGGTAACATCAAAAGATGTGTACTGCTAATCCTAGGAGACAGTCTATGAGTCACATGGATAGACTATATTATATTCTCCTTCTTTCAAGCTATAGAAACAAACCAATAGTGGGAGTTACTGAGCAATGCAGAGTCTCTCCTGCTGAATGAAGCCCTACTCACATCCTCTTTGTTTCAAGCATTAGTGTCAGTGACACTTACTTCACACTCCACCCTGTAAAGCCTTTTCTAAAAGGTGAAGGAAAATCATACCTTTTCCTTAACATTTCAATCCAGATGTCAAGGCAAACTGAGCACCATTAGCTGGCTCTAAGGGGAAAAGAAGTCACAGAAAGGCAAAATGCAGTCTGAGCTGTATGTGAAGAAAAAAAAACGGCTTTTTTTGATGGTTACACACTGGTCCTAGCAAACACCCACTTCCAACGACACAAGAGAAGACTCTACACATGGACATCACCAGATGGTCAACACTGAGATCAGACTGATTATATTCTTTGCGGCCAAAGATGGAGAAGCTCTATACAGTCAGCAAAAACAAGACAGGGAGCTGACTGTGGCTCAGATCATGAACTCCTTATTGCCAAATTCAGACTTAAATTGAAGAAAATGGGAAAAACCACTAGACCAGTCAGGTATGACCTAAATCAAATCCCTTATGATTATACAGTGGAAGTGAGAAATAGATTTAAGGGCCTAATTCTGATAGATAGAGTGCCTGATGAACTATGGACGGAGGTTCGTGACATTGTACAGGAGACAGGGATCAAGACCATCCCCATGGAAAAGAAATGCACAAAAGCAAAATGGCTGTCTGAGGAGGCCTTACAAATAGCTGTGGAAAGAGAGGCGAAAAGCAAAGGAGAAAAGGAAAGATATAAGCATCTGAATGCAGAGTTCAAAGAATAGCAAGGAGAGATAAGAAAGCCTTCCTCAGCAATCAATGCAAAGAAATAGAGGAAAACAACAAAATGGGAAAGACTAGAGACCTCTTCAAGAAAATTATAGATACCAAGGGAACACTTCATGCAAATATGGGCTCGATACAGGACAGAAATGGTAGGGACCTAACAGAAGCAGAAGATATTAAGAAGAGGTGGCAAGAATACACAGAAGAACTGTACAAAAAGATCTTCATGACCCAGATAATCACGATGGTGTGATCACTCACCTAGAGCCAGATATCCTGGAATGTGAAGTCAAGTGGGCCTTAGAAAGCATCACTACGAACAAAGCTAGGGGAGGTGATGGAATTCCAGTGGAGCTATTTCAAATCCTGAAAGATGATGCTGTGAAAGTGTTGCACTCAATATGCCAGCAAATTTGGAAAACTCAGCAGTGGCCACAGGACTGGAAAAGGTCAGTTTTCATTCCAATCCCAAAGAAAGGCAATGGCAAAGAATGCTCAAACTACCACACAATTGCACTCATCTCACACACTAGTAAAATAATGCTCAAAATTCTCCAAGCCAGGCTTTAGCAATATGTGAACCATGAACTTCCAGATGTTGAAGCTGGTTTTAGAGAAGCCAGAGGAACCAGAGATCGAATTGCCAACATCCGCTGGATCATGACTATGCCAAAGCCTTTGACTGTGTGGATCACAATAAACTGGAAAATTCTGAAAGAGATGGGAATACCAGCCCACCTGACCTGCCTCTTGAGAAATCTGTACGCAGGTCAGGAAGCAACAGTTAAAACTGGACATAGAACAACAGACTGGTTCCAAATAGGAAAAGGAGTATGTCAAGGCTGTATATTGTCATCCTGCTTATTTAACTTCTATGCAGAGTACATCATGAGAAACGCTAGGCTGGAAGAAGCACAAGCTGGAATCCAGATTGCCAGGAGAAATATCAATCACCTCAGATATGCAGATGACACCACCCTTATGGCAGAAAGTGAAGAGGAACTCAAAAGCCTCTTGTTGAAAGTGAAAGAGGAGAGTAAAAAAGTTGGCTTAAAGCTCAACATTCAGAAAACGAAGATCATGGCATCCAGTCCCATTACTTCATGGCAAAGAGATGGGGAAACCGTGGAAACAGTTGCTGACTTTATTTTTGGGGGCTCCAAAATCACTGCAATTGGTGACTGCAGCCATGAAACTAAAAGATGCTTACTCCTTGGAAGGACAGTTATGACCAACCTAGATAGTGTATTAAAAAGCAGAGACATTACTTTGCCAACAAAGGTCCATCTAGTCAAGGCTATGGTTTTTCCAGTGGTCATGTATGGATGTGAGAGTTGGACTGTGAAGAAGGCTGAGTGCTGAAGAATTGATGCTTTTGAACGGCGGTGTTGGAGAAGAGTCTTGAGAGTCCCTTGGACTGCAAGGAGATCCAACCAGTCCATCCTAAAGCAGATCAGTCCTGGGTGTTCATTGGAAGGATTGATTATGAAGCTGAAATTCCAATACTTTGGTCACCTCATGAGAAGAGTTAACTCACTGGAAAAGACCCTGATGCTGGGAGGGATTGGGGGCAGGAGGAGAAGGGGACGACAGAGGATGAGATGGCTGGATGGCATCACCGACTTGATGGACATGAGTTTGAGTGAACTCCGGGAGTTGGTGATGGACAGGGAGGCCTGGCGTGCTGTGATTCATGGGGTCGCAAAGAGTCAGACACGACTGAGTGACTGAACTGAACTGAACTGGTATTTATGATGGCGTCAGAATTTTACACACTGATTTTAGGTACCTCATGTTATTCTGAACACCTTCTGGATGTCACCTTAATTAATCAATCAACATTCAACCATCAGGCCAACACTGCCTCCCAAACCACTGGGCTGAGGAAATAAACAAGACAACTCTATGCGGGGTGTGGAGAGAAGAGAGCCGTGAGAAGTATTATCTATTTGACAGATGAGATAAGGCAGAAGATAAAATGACTACAACTATACATCATGCATGGCTAAGCCGATTATCTCTGCCAAGATACCATGTCAAAATAAAGAAAATTACACAAATAGAAGTCTGACACCCATGTTTTTTAAAACAGCATTGCATCACAAATCTCTCCTAGTTCTTCCCAAGCTATTGTTTTGAGTCTGTTAGATGAACACTTTTATGAAGTATTACCATCCTTAATTTTTTTTTGTTGTTTTTAGCCTCATGGCATGTGGTAGCTTAGTTCCCAGAGCACCTCAGTCCCCTGCAGTGGAAAGGTCTTTTAACCACTGGACCACCAGAGAAGGCTCACTATCCTTAATCTTATTGACCAGTCGCTTCTATTCAGTGGAGAATAGAAAGCATTTTGCAGCGTGTTTTCTCAATTTTCTCTAAAGTGCTAAACAACAGATGCTTCAAGCCCTCTCTGTGGTCCGCACCCTCTATCTCTGCTTCCAATTAAGACAGCTGTCCTCTTCTTTGCCTATATAAGAACTTTGAAGCTACTACTGGAGATCAACATAAAACATGTTTAAAATTTACTTTATTAGATAACTAAATAAAAATATTTTTAACTTCATATATGGTGCCAGTGTCTGAAGTATGTTGGCCCAAAGGGTAATTTGGAAATGAACTGGGCAGACAGGACTGAAGTCGGTGAAAGTGAATCTACAGCCTTTCAGAGGAACACTGAATCATTTCTCCAGCAAGCTGGGTTACTTCACTCATTTTCATTCAATAATTTTTTAGTTTAACTTCATGCAACCAAGGTCTTTTGAATGCTTATCTGCCATGTAACTTTTAATAGAGTAGAAGAAATATTTAAAGTGAATACATGACTGAAGAAGTCAACGTCTCTCAGTCGTGTCTGACTCTTTGTGACCCTACAGACTGTATAGTCCATGGCATTCTCCAGGCCAGAATACTGGAGTGAGCAGCCATTCCCTTCTCCAGGGGATCATCGCAACCCAGCTAAAGCAGCTATAACAGGCTCACAGTGTTTTCCCTCCCAGTCTTTAAAAGAGAAAAGATAAATTCAGTAATGCTAAGGGTACCGCCTCTGGGCAGTAGAAGTAGGGGTGAGCCACATTCCAGAGTTCTATTTAAGAAGGTACCGGATGCCGCTCGGTTTTCGGGAAGATTATGTGAGCACGTGAAGTTCACTAGTGACCTTACTTGATTCTAGTTGTTTCTAGTTATTTCTCAAGTTGTGGCCCAACTTAGTCTCTAGAGCCGTAAGAGACAGAAAAAGCTCCGCGGTCTGACTGTGTGAAAACGGGTGTTGGATTTACATAAAGGTGGAAAGTCAAAGCCGGAGATGTTAGACAGGGTTTTGTTTTTTGGGTTTTTTGTTTTTTTTTTTTTTTTTTTCAAAAAGAAAGTCTGACCAACTAATTTGCATGGCTTTAAACAGCCCCGAGGCTGGAAATGGAAAGACCACCGCAGCCAGCAGCAGGCTGGGCGAAAAGGTCAGAAGACGCCGGCGGGGCTGTGAGCTTCTGCTGCACAGCACGTGGTGGGAAATCCTTAGCAATCCTTCCCGGCTGTAACACGAGAGACCAGCCAACTTTTCCGCGTTAATCCTGGACTCGAGTTAGGTGTTATATTACAGATCCCTGGGACAGCCACCAAGCAGCTGATTCTTAAATAGCAAGTCTCCTTGGTTTCTTCACCAGAAAAGCTAGAAATTGCGGGGAAATGGAAGCAGTTTATTTTCTTCATGTCCACTGTCTCAGTAAAACAGAGCTCTGAAGCCCACCAGGACACGCAGCATGAGGCAGCAGCTGCTAACAATCAAAGGGAAACCCTTACAACACACACACGCTTTCGCCGGTTCTCTCTTCTCTCTGAGTGAGCAGGAGTCCTATTTTCACCTAACTGTTTATAAGCCTAAATGTTAGTCATTCAGTTGTGCCTGACTCTGTGACCCAGTGGACTGCAGCCCACCAGGTTCCTCTGTCTATGGGATTTTCCAGGCAAGGATACTGGGGTGGTTTTTCATTTCCTTCTTCAGGGGATCTTCCCAACCCAGGGACTGAACCTGGGTCTCCTGTACTGCAGGCAGATTCTTCACCGACTGAGCTACCAGGGACTTATTCTAGCTTGCTATTCCTTCAATCTCAAGAATTTCCTAATAGAGTCACTTAAATATGTTCACAGACAAAGCTATGTAACTCCATGACAGCAACGGTTATTTTCAGTTCAGTTCAGTCGTGTCCACCTCTTTGCGACCCCATGAACCGCAGCACGCCAGGCCTCCCTGTCCATCACCAATTGCCGGAGTCTACCCAAACCCATGTCCGTTGAGTCGGTGATGCTATCCAACCATCTCATCCTCTGTCGTCCCCTTCTCCTCCTGCCCTCAATCTTTCCCAGCATCAGGGTCTTTTCAAATGAGTCTGCTCTTCGCATCAGGTGGCCAAAGTATTGGAATTTCAGCTTCAACATCAGTCCTTCCAATAGTTATTTTAGCTTAGGATAAAATCTTTTAGAATAAAACATATTCATGTCAGTCTCATAAGGGTAACTTGCATGCACTTAGCAGAGTGTCAGAATGTAGGACTAACTCAGTGTTACACACATTATTAATTAAAGCTCCCAGAAGGGGCTTTCCTAGTTCAGCGGGATCTCTTAAAGGAGATGCCCACACATTTATTTACTCAGTAAAAACGACTGCTTCCCTATAAAGTCAGCAACCATCTTCATGTGGCAGAAAGCACTGGAACACGAGTTAAGGGACCCCGTTCTTGCCCGGACACCGGCACCACGAAGTACTGTGGCCGTGAACCTCATTCACAAAATATGGGGGGGGAAAAGGCATCTAATTCAACTTTGCAGCCAAGTCGGAAATGCTTGATTTCCACAATAATTCCAATAGAAACCCACCCACCCTACTGGAAAACCTCTAGTGAAACACTTCTCACTGCTTGGCAAGGTAGCACAGTCTATTTTTAGAATGTTTCTCATTTTTAGGAAACCATTCCTTATTTTGGGTTAAAAATCTTTCTCCATCCAACAGTTACCCACCAGTCCTAGTTCTCTCCTCTAAAATCACACACGACCAGGACCGTTTTCCTTTCACCTGAGAGCCCTGAACATACTTGACATTTCATATCAAGCCATCACTTCTTCCAAAAGCCTCAGTAAACTCCTCTTTCCCGTTCTCCCTCCCGACTTTGTTGTCTGGCCTTTCCTGCTCCCTTCTTCCTCCTCCCACTAGCATTAATTCATAAACTATCAGACACCCATCCACAGATGTGACAGGCACTCTTGACCCTCGCTTTCTTCAGCCTCCTCTTCTGGATTTATTCCAGTTAGTCTGTCAATATCTTTGCAAAATACAGAGCCTTCAGAAGTGAACATTTTCAGAACTTGATAGAACTATTACCTCTTACTGTGAATGAAAGTGAAAGTGAAGTCGCTCAGTCGTGTCCGACTCTTTGCGATCCCATGGACTGTAGCCTACCAGGCTCCTCTGTCCATGGGATTTTCCAGGCAATAGTCCTGGAGTGGATTGTCATTTCCTTACTGTGAATAAGAGTAACCAATTTCCATTGATATAACCAATTCCTTTTGCCTGTGCCTAAAAACTTCCCCCAATACCATCCCTCCAAATGGGCCAAATTTGGACTTTTGTTGGGGAGAATCTACCGACATAGATTTCTCTTCTCTTTCATCAACTAAATGATGACTACAGAGCTTCTTAATGCAGTGTGTGAGTTGCTTAGTCTCTGGGGATTTGGTTTTGCTTTAGATTTGGATGTAGCGCTTTAACTCCGGAATAGAATAGCTTTTTGCCCTAGAATGCTATATACTATACACCTCCCTTGCGGTGGCTGCTCTGATAAGCTCCAGCTTCATTTAACTTTACATTTATCTGACTCTTCAGTTTGGCCACTTTTTATAGATTTTACTCTTGGCAAGAAGCTGGTAGCAACAAACAGGCTGATCTGTGATTGAATGGCTTTAGCCCAGAGTAACTATTTCCATCAGCAGAGAACTGCCTACGAGTTGTAAAAATGGGTATAGATTCTCTTTTCTTCTTTTCTTTTTACATACTGACTGGTTCATAAAGAAAGCATTAATTCTCCTTCATTAGTTACCTACAGCTGTCAGGAAGCGAGCTTTTCTTTAAAAAAAAAATGTTTTTTGAATTTTAAAACAATCAGGAATTCCTAATTTCAGAATTAACCTCCAATGTCACTGATTTCTTCATCATAGAAACTAGATGACAATGATCTTCCCAGGTGGCGCTAGTGGTAAGGAATCTGCCTGCCAACGTAAGAGACGTGGGTTTGATCCCTGGGTCGGGAAGATCCCCTGGAGGAGGGAATGGCAACCCAAAATGGCAACCCACTCCAGTATTGTCGCCTGGGAAATCCCATGAACAGAGGAGCGTGGTGGGGTACAGTCCACGGGGTCACAGAGAGTCAGACAGGACTGAGCATATAGCACACACACAGACAATAATTGCAATAATAAATGAAAATGGAATGTGTTTATCAGGAATCAGCTGTCATATTTATTGGGCATATTAGATACTATTATCTCACTTAATTCTTTCAGCTACTCTATAAAATAGATATTTTCACCTCCTTCAACAGAGCAGGAAAGTGAGGCTTTGAGAAATAAAGCAACTTGTCTAACTTCCATGAGCTAATAAATAATGAACCACTACCCTCCGCTTAGAGGAATGTTGTGCCTTCTTGCCACCCACTCAGCTGGTGATTATTTTTAGCCAATCCTGGGTCTGGTGTGTGTGGGAGTTATGTTAAAGGAGACGGCATGGCATTCAGGGTGGTTCCTTGGAAAGAATGGGGGTTTTACAAGGGTTTTAGTCTTGGTTCTGACAGTAAGTAGCTGTATAACCTTGGGCAAGATAATCATCTGGGAGTAATATCTTTGCTATCTATAAAATAAGCATCCTAACTTACGTGAAGCTTAGAGGATGTCATATCTGTGAAAGCATCTATGACCGGCCTGTGCCCAAAGCAGACGCTGAACAGGTGTTCATTCATTCCCTGCATTTTCAGGCCCCCGCTGAGCAGCACAGTCATGTCTGTGTCTCTTTTCCACCATCACCCTTGGATCATTTAGAGGGAGTGACGTCATAGGAGAAATGTCCCTTCTTGAATTTAGGCTTATCTCAACAGTGATGTCTTAAAAAAAAAATTTTTTTTTCTATGGTCCTTTTTCAAAAAATTAGAAGAGGAAGTGCAGTAGTGTAAAAAGGAGAGTAACGAAATTCTAGTTTGAGTTATAACACAGGAAAAGGACCCAAGGGATATTCAACATGAATATTCGCAGAGACAGCACTGCCTAAGTTAGCAGTTAGAGTGAACAGCTGCTGCACGCAGGCGTTCAGAGTCCGTCCCCACGGCCTCCTGCGAGGACACACGAGCGTCTCTCCCCAGCCTGCCTCTGTTTCCCTGTCTGCTAAAAGGAGGTGTTGGTACCAACTCCCAGGTCTGCCCTGAGGATGAGTAAATACAGGAAAGGTTCCCCTGAGAGTTCCTGGAGCTCTGGCTTACTAAGGGTGATCAGGTGCTATTGTTGGTGTCTGGCTATTGTCTCTCTATGGCGCCTAGGAAAACACCCTTCTTCCTCTGATGAATGTTGAGAACGACAAACAGGCCCATCTACCGTTTATCCTTTAGTCCTCTAAAACCGCATGGCGACCGAGTCTGACCCTGTAAGGTCTTTCTTTCAGAGTTGGTTCCGCCAGACAAAAAAGGATGGACTAGGGTCTCAGCAAACAGAAGACCATCCTGTCTTGAGGCTCATCTGTCCTACATGAGCTATTCATATCAGATCTCTAATGCAGATCCCACATCCATTTTCAACTTAAGAAAAAAACAGAAAGGCATAAAAAGGTAAAGAAGAGTAAAATAAGTACCACATGTCAAAACTCTATTACATTTGTTTCATATCTTTTAAAATTAATTCACTATTCCCTGAATACATCTAGCAGGTGCTGGGAACAGAGAAATAAAACATAATTGATCAAGTCGCCCTTGCCTTTGCATGCCTCCCTGACGCCGTGTCCCTTATTCCCTCCTCAGATATAACCACTGCAATCATTTTGATATAAGGCCTTCTTGTCCATTTTTATATATTTACATACAGATATTCAAACAAAAATCACATTGCTTTTGTACATCGTAAGGTTGCATATAAATTATACTTGATTTCTGCAGCTTCATCTATTCCAGTTCACTCACTGAAACTGCTGTTATGGATCGCATCCTATGAAGAGTCTACAATGTTATGCATTATAGGTTTTTTAGGCTTTATAGGTTATTTCCAGTTTGGGGGCTATTACAAATGATGATGCTTTATCCAAGTCTCCTTGTGTTCATAAGTGAGAATTTCTCTGGGAATTGCTATGTTGTTTATTAAAATGTCTAATTTTGGTAAAAACTGCCATAGTGCTCTAAGAGAAGTTACAGGATTTGCTGCTGTCAGCATCCTAAAGTTTTTGTCAAGTTCATGTGTGTGGCATGGCTTTAATTTGCATTTCCTTATTGCTCCTGCGGTTGTGCACGCCTCTCAATGTTTATTGACTTGTGGTTTCCCCTGCAGTGAGCTGCCATTAATAACGGCTGCCCATCCACGCTTCTAACAGGTTGCTTATCTGCTGTTTGCATTTATGTGTGTGTGGTCAGTCATGTACCATTATTTACAATCCCATGGACTGTAGCCCGCCACGCTCCTCTGTCCATGAGATTTTCCAGGCAAGATCACTGGAGTGGGTTGCCATTTCCTCCTCCAGGGGATCTTCCCGACCCAGGGACTGAACTCGTATCTCCTGTGTCTTCTGCAATGGTAGGTGGATTCCTTACCACTGAGCCGCCTGGGAAGCCTTTCCATCTACTGATTTTATAAAAGTCATCTATATAACAATCTGTACTCTTACACAGACGGCAAATACCTTCTCCTGGTCTGTTGCTTGTTTTTAAAATCTCTATCTAATAGTGTCTTCTGCCATGTCAAAATTTAACATTTTGATGTGATCAAATCTGTCACTTTTTATGGTTGGTGATTTTTCAGTCTTGCTGAAATTACCATGGGTAGCAGGAAAGTCAATTACTATAATGAAACAAGCGATGGTAGAAGAATGAGACACAGGTATAGAGTGGGCTTGAATCCTCAAACCACCACGTACTAGTCATAGGACTCTGAATAAAACAACCCGAGTCTGTTTCTTCTTGCTGGACACGTCTGACCATTTATCCAGTGAGTATTCTTTGGGTGTCTGTTGCACACTAGCACCATCCTAGTGTGGAAACTGCAGCGGTAAGCAAGATGTACAAAGTTCTTGCCCTTGCAGACCTTACACTGCAGAGGGGAAGGCAGATCATGAACTAAGCAATTAACCTATAACTGAGATGCCGTGAACATGTCCTGTAAACTGAAAAGCATACAAACGTGTGGTGCTATGATTATCACTAAGAGGGACATTGTGGAAAGTTCTTCTAAGGTTGCTCACACACTGAAGGTATAATTATCCTATTTTTTCTTTTTAAAAAAGAATGAACCATACAACGCAAAGCAACTACTAGGTAGGAAAGGGTTTTATGTGCAAGGGCATCATGGACTTTGACCAGCAACCTGGAGACTTCCCTCCACTTGGTTCAAAGTCCTCCTCCAGCCTTGCCTGAACCAGTCCTCTAAGCAACAACTTCATGCCAGGAAGACGGGTCTGTCCCCTGCCCGCAACATATCCAACGCATCTTCGACTTTTCTCACCCAATCTTAGCCTCTTCTAACACTGTCCTCTCCTAGATCATGAAAAGTAATAAGCCCCATATCATCCACCTATTTCGTTTGGTTTTACACATACACTAAAATTTATAATCAATTTCCACTACTAAACTGATAGGGGAAAAGTAGGAAAAGCAGCAGTAAATATATAAAATCATGTATATCATATATATATATATGATATATTCTTTCCTCATGATTTGCAATACAACATACCAATCTAAGAATCAGCTATATTTAGGGTTCTAGTATGCGAAGTAATGGCAATCTGGTGGCAAAGGCAGAGCACGGAAGATCTGTTTTCTTGCACATTTGTAAGGGTTAAGCCATTAGATTAAGCACAATTAAGAGGCTCAAGACAAAGGCAATTTGATGTGGGCAGTTGGGAAAATAGCTGAAGTTTAATCTGATTACGTGGCACTCTTAGAAGGTTCCAAAATGGTACTTCAAATCCATTAAACAATTTTCAAAATACATTCAGTTATGTGACTGCATCTGTTGGTGAGAATCATTCAGTGAGAAAAACTGCTCTGAAATGAGAACACAGTTTAGCCTTTCATTTTTCACTATTTAACAGAATTCATGCAGCCTAAAGAAAAGGACAAAGAATAAAGTCTTTATCACTTTTTCATTCTCCCCAGAAAAAGTCCTGAATGTCAAAACTAAAATCTCAGGAATATGAAAAACTTTTTAATGTAAATATATCAATCAAGTTAGATTTTTAAAGATCTCTATCCTGGGCATAGAGAAAAGTTAGGTTTGTAAATATGAATATGATGAAGTTTCTGTGGGCCACCAGTTTTGAGTATTTACTCTTGGCTAGCTTATCTATTATGAGGGGCCTTATATATTATCTTACTTGATCTAATATTCACCTTATGTTACTATATATTTTATAGATGAGATAAATGGAGTAGAGAATTGAACCTAGGAGTGTGTGGTGAAAGAGTTGTTTTCAAAAGTTGACAACATGAAAATAAGAGAACTAACACACTGAACTAGCCCCCTTATAACCTCTTATCCAGGCTCTTCCAGCCCCAGCTGTTATGGAAACCAGCTTACTCTTCCTAAACAATGCTTTCATCATTTGGCTCTCCATTCCAAAATCCAGTTTACAAAACCTAGAAGACACTTTCCAGCCTCAGATTCAAGACTCTTCAAAATCTGGCTCAATTCATCCCATAATCCCCTTGGTCTCTAACCTTCCAACTCAACTCTTTTTTGAGCACCTATTCTGTGCTAGGCTCGGCAAAGATGTGTCCTTGTCTGTCACAAGCTGCTCATAGCATACAGTTCAGTTCAGTCGCTCAGTCGTGTCTGACTCTTTGCGACCCCATGCATTGCAGCACACCAGGCCTCCCTGTCCATCACCAACTCCCGGAGTTCACTCAGACTCACGTCCATCGAGTCCGTGATGCCATCCAGCCATCTCATCCTCTGTCATCCCCTTCTCCTCCTGCCCCCAATCCCTCCCAGCATCAGAGTCTTTTCCAAAGAGTCAACTCTTCGCATGAGGTGGCCAAAGTACTGGAGTTTCATAGCATACAGCTTTAACTCAAATGTACCTGTTTATGCTTTCTGCTTCCTTACCAAGTTATATCCCTAAATGGAATGTTCAATTCTACCTTCCTTTTTCCTACCTACTAAAATCCGACCTACTCAACATCCAGTGTTGACCCCCAACACCTTTATGATCACACACTAACCATCTTTGCTAGAAAGTGTCCCTCGTTCCTTGAGAACCCCATCTAGAACACTAGCTTCCACATTCATGTACATGGGATTCCAAGTGAACAGATTCCGCAGCCCAGCATTCCGATTCTGAGTCCGCACGTGTGGCTTCACCAAGTCTGGGGATGTACATTTAAAATTCCTGCTCCTTCCACCCGTGCTAACTCTCCAAGGACGGGTTTGATGTTTTTCCCTCTCACTGAATTGCCTCCTCTTCTGAGTAGGCTGCTGTCACAGACTCAAATCTTGACCTCAGCTTTATCGACCCTGATGATTTCTGGCTCTTCAGTTACCAGCCACCTCCTGGTCCCGACCACATTCTTGGCCTGATATTGAAGCAAACGTGCCTTGTATTGCAGGGTTTAGATTTTTTTTAAAAAGAAGACAACTAGTCACCGTATCATGTAAGTCGTCTTACTGGGTAAAATGTTACACAGACATAAAGCACATTTACTGGCCTGAGTGACTGGTCATCTCGGCTGCTGACTTGTGCATATGCTCCTGCTGGAGGACCCAAGAGTCTCTCGCTGCACGTCTGACTTCCTGAAGCAGGAACTGTCTTTTCGATGGAAACTGACAGTGCCAAGCGTACTGCCTGTTACCAACCACGTGCCAGATGAATGAACCAGTGGGCACACCTACTCAAAGGCTTACTGAGGCGTGTACTACATCTCCTTGATGTCAATTTCAAAGAACATGGTACTCAACGTAGAGAACAGTTCTCTTTCCATCAAAAGAAAAATTATCGCAATTCCAAAAGTTAATGCAATTCTATCAATTCCCAAAGTGTGTACCAAGGACTTACGACTATGACAGACACCTGTTCTATCTTACATAAAGCAAGCACCACTAAGATCAGTGTTCTTTTCAGAAATCTGTTACAACAGGGACAAACCCACTTACTTTTAAATTATAAAGTGAAAAAGATTTATGGTACAGTAAATATAATTTACAAAGAAACCAAAAACACCACAGAAACATTTTAGTAGGAGAGGGAGGATCTTGAAGGGGTCAAGGTAAGCACCACACCGTTGCTGAAGAAACACGGCAGTGAAGGCAGTACGCTTTGAGTCTGAAACAGACTTTAGCCAGTAAATCCCAAGATGGCTTGGGACACACGCCATTTCTTCTTAGGAATCGGAATAGATAAGAGGCCAAAGGACAGCAATGCTTTCCTTGAATATACAAAGAACTAACAACTCTCCAGCCCGTGGAGAAAAGGGATGTTAAACAGCCTCCAGGTACAATTCTGACAGCAGAGTATTTTGCTGACAACCCAAGACACCCTCTCTCGGGCATAACTTCACCAACATTAAACAGCCAGGAAATCTGTAATTTCAAAAAATCTAGCAAGCTGCTGGCTCCAAGAGAGGGCGTCTTCCTGGGATGAAAGCCTTTGAGAAAGTGGAAGCGCAGCAGCCCTCCTTCCCAAGGTGCCTGGAGAGCCCCCGCATGGACCCCCCAGAGGCAGAGAGGAGAGTCGCTTTCAGGCTGAGCCCTCCAGAAATCTCCAAGTGGCCTCACTGATTTTTGCCTTATGCACACCTTCTGATTTCTTCTTGAAAGGCACGAGTTAATTTTTAATCTAACTCTTCAGCATCAGTTCAGTTCAGTCGCTCAGTTGTGTCCGACTCTTCCCGACCCCATGAATCGCAGCACGCCAGGCCTCCCTGTCCATTACCATCTCCCGGAGTTCACTCACACTCACGTCCATCGAGTACATGATGCCATCCAGCCATCTCATCCTCTGTCATCCCCTCTCCTCCTGCTCCCTAATCCCTCCCAGCACCAGAGTCTTTTCCAATGAGTCAACTCTTCGCATGAGGTGGCCAAAGTACTGGAGTTTCAGCTTTAGCATCATTCCTTCCAAAGAAATCCCAGGGCTGATCTCCTTCAGAATGGACTGGTTGGATCTCCTTGCAGTCCAAGGGAATCTCAAGACTCTTCTCCAACACCACAGTTCAAAAGCATCAATTCTTTGGCGCTCAGCCTTCTTCACAGTCCAACTCTCACATCCATACATTACGACAGGAAAAACCATAGCCTTGACTAGACAGTCCTTAGTCGGCAAAGTAATGTCTCTGCTTTTGAATACACTATCTAGGTTGGTCATAACTTTTCTTCCAAGGAGTAAGCGTCTTGTAGTTTCATGGCTGCAGTCACCATCTCCAGTGATTTTGGAGCCCCACAAAATAAAGTCTGACACTATTTCCACTGTTTCCCCATCTATTGCCCATGAAGTGATGGGACCGGATGCCATGATCTTCGTTTGCTGAATGTTGAGTTTTAAGCCAACTTTTTCACTCTCCTCTTTCACTTTCATTAAGAGGCTTTTGAGTTCCTCTTCACTTTCTGCCAAAAGGGTGGTGTCATCTGCATATCTGAGGTGATTGATATTTCTTCTGGCAATCTGGATTCCAGCTTGTGTTTCTTCCAGTCCTGTGTTTCTCATGATGTACTCTGCATAGAAGTTAAATAAGCAGGGTGACAATATACCGCCTTGACGTACTCCTTTTTCTATTTGGAACCAGTCTGTTGTTCCATGTCCAGTTCCTACTGTTGCTTCCTGACCTGCATACAGATTTCTCAAGAGGCAGGTTAGGTGGGCTGGTATTCCCATCTCTTTCAGAATTTTCCAGTTTATTGTGAACCACACAGTCAAAGGCTTTGGCATAGTCCATAAAGCAGAAATAGATGTTTTTCTGGAACTCTCTTGCTTTTTTCATAATCCAGCAGATGTTGGCAATTGGATCTCTGGTTCCTCCACCTTTTCTAAAACCAGTTTGAACATCAGGAAGTTCATGGTTCATGTATTGCTGAAGCCTGGCTTGGAGAATTTTGAGCATTACTTTACTAGCATGTGAGATGAGTGAAACTGTGCAGTAGTTTGAGTATTCTTTGGCATTGCCTTTCTTTGGGATTGGAATGAAAACTGACCTTTTCCAGTCCTGTGGCCACTGCTGAGTTTTCCAAATTTGCTGGCATATTGAGTGCAGCACTTTCACAGCATCATCTTTCAGGATTTGAAATAGCTCCACTGGAATTCCATCACCTCCACTAGCTTTGTTCGTAGTGATGCTTTCTAAGGCCCACTTGACTTCACATTCCAGGATGTCTGGCTCTAGGTGAGTGATCACACCATCGTGATTATCTGCATAATGGTCAATAAACTTTTTGAACCTGGTCAAAAAAAAAAGTTACGGTCTCCCAAGTTGCCATAGCATCTGTTATTAAACTCGAAGATTCTAGTAACCAAATTCTACTGAGCCTTATAGAAAAATCAGTACATCTTTTAAGCATTGGAAAAAAACTCAAATAGTGAACTCTCATTATGAACCAAAACTTCTTGTGCAGAGCTGCTGTTGGTCTGAGTAATGTCTCAATACTGCACTCATTCTACTAAAAAACAGACTTTACTTCCTTTGTAAATGAATTACCTACTATTCAGGGTTTCCATATTTATTATACTGGTAAGTAGATTAGGTTTGACATGCACATATATTGTTCATGATCACCTCCATTTAAAATGTCTTTCCCTTATATGCTCCATTTCCATACAAATGAAACAGACTTTTAGATTTTATGTATATTCATTACTTTTAAATGTATGTGTGTATGTATATCTCTGTCCATCTAGCTACCTATTCTTTTAATTTATGAGAAAGAAATTACATGGGGAAGTCATTCTGATTTTTCCCTTCTCATCTATAGTAACAAGAAATAGGTCTTCTTTCATCATATTTGTATGAGAAGAGTACATTTGCACTGGTTCTAGGATAAGGCTATAAGGATTAGCAAAAGAGATGACATTTTTGGAGTCAGAAGGCTTGTGCCTGGTTTTGTTACCTATAGTATGTGATCCTGAGTAAATCATTTATCTTGTTTGAAACTCAATTTTCTCACCTGTAAATTGGTAGTCTACAGGACTTGTCTCTCTCAAAAGTCTTTTGTGAGGCTTCAAAACAGATAATGTGTGTAAAAATGCATTTAAAAAATCTTACTGATTAATAACTATAAAATATTACTATACTTGTAGTGCACTGAAGTGATAATTCAAAGCCAAAAAAAGGCAACATATGTAAAGTAATTATTCAGTAAATGTATGAATAACAACTTTGTTTATATTATTATTAAACTATTCATCTTTAAAGAACTTAATTATATAATTATAGAACTTAAATCTATAATTATAGATTTCATTATATAAAAACAATATAATCTGGCCTGGTCTACAAATTATGAAATGCAAGTAGAATTACAGAAATGCATACACATTTTGATTTCAATAAGAACTTATGAAATTACAGGTTTCCCTATTTAAAAATAACAACCTAACCTCCCTTAAATATAATGATTATGAAGTATAATACAGATGTGGGAATACACACACAGGATCACTTACTAACAGTCACTCGGGCGTCTGGGCCTTGGTGAACTATCTATATTACCCAAACAGGCCTAAACTGAATGAATGGTGGTGATTTAAAACGCATTGAGAGACTGTCCTTTGAAGGAAGTTACTGTGGATATGTCTGCAAAGCAAAAGTTCGTTTCCCAATTTGTCCTCTGCAGGTGGGAAATGGGACATAAGGAGACAGGAGCACTGCTCGGGGAGCCAGCAGAACCTGCCAGCACTTGGTCAACAGCTGCTCAGCATTCACCGACCATCAGGGGTGAGGCTCGGTGCCTGAGCTACATCACTGAGCAACGGCGACAGACACCTGCCCTTGCGAAGCTTGCCTTCACATAGGAAGGACAAGAAAGCACAGAACGTAATAAATGATCAGAAGGTTCCCAGGGCTATGTAAATGAGTAAATTTTAAAGTTATAGTGTTATGGAAAAAGCAGAGAGCCGTAAGGAGATGCATGTAACATGGCCGAGAGCAGGCTCCAGTTTTAAATAGCGATGTTAGGGTAAGCCCAACTAAGAAGGTATTAGGAAGACAACCACACAGCTCGCAGGGGAAACACCCAGCCAGAGAGAACGGCCAGTGTAAAGGCCCCATTTGCTTCTGACAAAATCATCTTGTGAAAACAAGAGGAGCCCATTTCGCTGATGAGTAACCAGTGCCCCAGAGTAACCCGGTCAAGGGCACAGAGCTGGTCCACGACAGACCCAGGACGAGAGGCCAGGGCTCCTGGCTCCCGATTCAGGCCTTCCTTCTGCTTTGCGGCCTCGATCACCAGGCACAGAGGGCGGGGCCCTGTCCTGCTAGGGCACTGAGAAACTCAGGGTGTTATCACTGATGTGCTGGTTGCTGCTATTATTATTAACCGGGTCCATTGACAGTTCTTAGAAAGTAGATGAAGCTCAAAAATAACTTCCTTTTCGCTGCTGGTGGTTGATATTTCTCCTCCCTCTCTCTTCCTGTGCTGCTTTTCTTGGGTGGTTCATTTTAGTATCACATTGTCAGGTAAAGCAAGTATATTTCTTTGGATATTTGATAAAGGAAAAGATGTTGAACACAGAAAGAAGCAATCAAATGGAAAGCATTTGTGACGCACGACAAACAGCCAGTGAAGGAATGGACAGAGTGTGGAGGCTGGTGGTTTGGAGAGAGAGGCAGGCTGGGGGAAGGGAAGCAGGGGGCTGGGGAGGTGGGAGGGAGTGAAAATACCAGGAGAGAGCCCCCAGCACTGAGCTACGTGAAAACGATGATGAAAGAACAAGCTTCAAGTAAAGAAACAATCAGACAACAAAAGAAGAAACCTGGAGAAAAAGCAATAGTGGAAAAGGGGCTGGAGACAGTAAACGACATTTTCAACTTAAAATATGAGATTCGATGATAAACAACACAAAGAAGAGAGAAAAACTAAGAATCAGATTTCTGACACCGTAGATGCCAGAGCTGGTGGAATTACTAACAGCAAGAGGGACCAGAGGCAAGTCTGAAAGGCGAGTAGCTCTCTTTCAGTAACGCTGGGTTTAAGGTGGCAGGGAGGTTCTTGCGAGTGCAAAGGGCCCAGCAGATAGGAGGTACATCTGGAAGGTGTGGATCACCCCAGAGCTGTTCTGTCTAACATAGTAACCTTGACCTCGAACCACATGTGTCTATTGAGAAATCGTGGTGAGGCTGAATGGAACAAGTTCCAAGCATAAAACACATACCAGATTTTAAAGATTACACACAGAAAAAAAAAAAAAGTACCCACTGTTTTCTACGCTTACTACATGTTGAAATACTATTTTTGTGAATTAGGTTAAAAGTATGTTAAAAATTAATTTCACCTGTCTCTTTTTACTTTTTAAAGTGACTACTAGAAAATTTTAAATCACACATATGGCCTGCATTATATTTCTCCTGGAAGGCATGGATATAGAGCAATACTAGGAATGTTTTAGGACCACATAAGGGGACGAGAATTCTGGGAAGAATCACAGACATCATTTAGAAGGGTCTCAACTGCAAACACATATGCGAGAAAGGAAAAAAACATGTCATTATAACAGTTAACATTTACTGAACACTCGCAGCACTAAATGAGCCGCACCAAGTGCATTATCTTATTTGTTCCTCAAACAACCTTATGAAATAACGTTAGCATCTTGTTTTTCACAGAAGAAAAAGCTGGAGCCAAGAGAAGTTAATCTGCCCAAGGTCGCAGTTAACTGCTGTGCTGGAATTCAAACCAGAAGTTGAGTCCGAGCCTCAGGTTCCAAATTGCTACATCCACCCCAGAACAATTGACATTCTGCTATTAAACTGTTAAATTTTAAATGGCTGTATTTAAACTAGCAATTTATTATAATGGTTCATTGTTAAGAGGTAGTGAAATACCAGCATTGTCCTAATTCCAAGGTTAAGAAAAAATACAAGTGAGCAAATTTGTAACTTCAGAATTATGGGAACTACTAATGTTGACCTACTTTGGCTATGTTGAGCCTAAAGAAGAGCTTCCAGTGCAGCTCCGTGCCTTCAGTCAACGTCCACTCCTAACACCCAAACCTGATGACTTAGGTGGTACACAGCCGGCTGTCTAAGGGAGGTGATCCTGGACGCAACTCTAACCAGAAGGGCCCTGCCTCCTGAAGATGACTAGATAGACAAGACTCCTAAACTGTGATTAACATGTTTTGAAGGGATAAATTATATCTCAACTGAAAAAAAAAAAAAAACATGTCTTGAAGGGAGCTAAAATTTCAGCCTTTTGTTGAAGAGCCAAAAAGTAAGCTTACCCAACTGGATGCGTTAAAAATGGATTTGATACACTTTTGAAGAAAAGAAAAAAATGACTTGATATTTTGACTGGAGGCATACATAGCAAAATCTCCTAAAAATATAAACTTGCATTAAAATGAGATATCTTACATTTGGTTTGGTTGGTTGCTTGTTTTTAATTAGAAAGAAAATTTTCTTTCCTTTTTATCTTTAATTTTTTACTACCTATCTGGGCAAGACCGTAGTCAGAACCACAAACTTGTACAATGATGGTTAAAATCACATCATTTACAGAAACTTTACCAGGTAGATTTTATCAACCAATTTGGCTCAGATTATAAAAGCACACTTTCCCAGGCTTTAAACAAAGGATTACCATAAATTTATACTCTGGAAGTGGAAAAAGGGAACTTGAAACAAAAATGGGTTTTGGAGTAAGACAAATTAGCAGAGACACCTTGAGAGACTGTTCATGTTGGACTTGGATCCAGAGGGGTGTCTCTGAACCGAACCACTACCTTATAAACCCTGAAGTTTCACACACTCTGCATCACTGCTTTTTTTTTTTTTTTCCAAGTGGGAAGACTCGGATTTGGACATTTACAAGTGAAATAATTCTCCTCTGAAGACCCAAAGTTTCTGAAAAATGCTTGTCTTCAGGCAGTATCGGCTTGCCCTTTATTCTGACTTTTTTAGGTTCCCTTGACTGTTCCATTCAGGTAAGGAGACTTTCTTGGACATTTCCCTTACTCGTTGTAATTCATAATAATTTGGAGTAAAGGTTCAGAACCTGAAGGACACAGCCAGTTAGCCCTAAAAACACTTTGTCCACCCAGGTGCCAAGCTGCCAAAAGCACAGCCATCTCTCCTCTTATCGTCAAGGGCCACCACACCGAGCCCCTCTCACCCAAGAACATGTCTCCTCTCAACATCACCCGTGATTCTCATCATTACAACTATTAATTGAATACATAAATCTATAATCGCGCTGGCTACTTTTTTCAGTTTATGGAGCACTAGCGATTGGCCAGGCATCGGTGCAGGTACCAGGAATGGAGCAGTGAACAAAATGACGAAAAATAAAAATTAAAAAGCCCAACTCTGCCCTACTGAAACTGACAGTCCGGTGGGGAACGCACTCAATAAAGTCCATAAACTAAATAGAGAGTGTGTTAAACAACAGAGATGCTCCAGGGGGAAAAAAAAATGAAGCTGACTAGGGTCATACGAACTGCGGTGAGTGGAGTGGGAAAGACTGGATTTTTAGGAAGAGTGGCCAAGCAAGAAGGCTCCTCCGTCCACAGGGAGACTGCGTGCGGAGGGTGGACAAAAATCTAGGACTGACTGGTGTCAGCTGGAGCGGGGGTAAAGGAGATACGCGTTCTTTTAAGGACACCTGAAGTGGGGAGAGGGGACCATCTGGGAGGAAGGAGAGAAGCAAAGATAGAACAGGGGCCACCGAGGACGTACGCGACTTCACATCTGAGCTCCGCACACACTTTCCTTTTTTTTGAAGTCACGGAATCGGGTTCTGCCACCGACACTCTCGGGCGATGTCTGGGTCAGGGACACGCGGGGACACACACACGCACGCACGCCCCTTTCTCTCCGGGAACTGAGCCTAAGATCCAGCAGAAAGCCTCGTAAACCGAGAAATGAGCCGGAGCCTGCGGAGACAGCGGTTGCGGGGCGGGGCGGGGCGGGGCGGGGGGGGGGGAGAGAATGGAGCAGAGAGGCCCGCTCACCCCGGTTCACACGGGGACACCCCACCCCGACCCCGCCGTGCAAACCCGGGGAGGCCGCGCGCAGACACACCCCCGGCTCTTGCAGGCTCCGTGCAGGCGGGAATTCAACCGTTAGCGCCCCGGAGCCGGCGTGAGTCCCGCGGCGGGGCCGGTCCCGCGCGAAGAGGGGCGCCGTCCACCGGGCCGGACCGGACCGGGAGCGTGGAGCGGCCGCCGCGAGACGAGGGGGGCGGCGCGGCGGGCACGTGCATGCAACAGGGGGCTGGACGCGGCGGCCGGCGCCCGGAGGAGCCGGGCAGTACCGCGGAGCCGGCGACACAGGAGCCCGAGCGCGGCCCGCGCGCCCCCCGCCCGCAAACGTCCGCCGCCCCCTCCCCAGGCCCGCGCGGCCCGGCCCGCCGACAGCGACGGGTTCCAGCGGCCGAACCCGCAGCCCCCCGCGCCGCCGCCGCCGGCCGCTCGGCCCCCTTCCCGCCCGGCGCGTCGGTGGCGGAGAGGAGGAAGGGGCGGCGGCGGCGGAGGCGGGAGGCGCGCGACGCCCACTCACCATGGCCGGCGGCGCGGCGACCCCGGCGGCCGGCGATGCGCTGTCCAGGGTAGCCAGCGTCCCTCTGCCCGCGCTCCCGCCGCGCGCGCCCGCCGCCCCGTCCCCGCCCCCGCCCCCGCCCGCGCCCCGCCTCGCCCCCGCCCCCGCGCCCCGCCCCCTCGGGCTCGCGCGCGCGCCCCCCGCTGCAGAGCCGTTTCGGGCGCCCGCCGCGCCCCGCCCCTGCCCCTCTCCCGGGCTTCGCGGAACGCCGCGCGTGCGGGCCGGCGGGGGAGGGGCGCGCGGGCCAGGCGGCGGCGGCTACCCCCGCCACCGGCGCCCCCTGCCGGCCGGGCGGCGATGTACAGGCCCGGCTCCCGCCACAAACACACACGTACACCGGTACACCGGCGCCCCCTACCGACCGGGCGGCGAGGTGCAGGCCCTGCGGGTGCCCGCTGCGCTTGGCTGCTCAACGTTCGCGGAGGCTCGGCCAGGACTCTAGGCATCGCCAGCCCCGTGTACCCCGATCTCCCCGACCCCAGCCCTGAGGCTGCGAGCGCAGCTGATCTGGGGGAAGAAGGGGCTGCAGGAGGCCAGGACGTCGTCCTTCGCTGACTCGGCTCCGGGGCTTTCAAGCACATGTTCAGTTCAGTTCAGCCACTCAGTCGTGTCCGACTCTGCGACCCCATGAATTGCAGCACGCCAGGCCTCCCTGTCCATCAGAAACTCCCGGAGTTCACTCAGACTCACGTACATCGAGTCAGTGATGCCATTCAGCCATCTCATCTTCTGTCGTCCCCTTCTCCTCCTGCCCCCAATCCCTCCCAGCATCAGAGTCTTTTCCAGTGAGTCAACTCTTCGCATGAGGTGGCCAAAGTACTGGAGTTTCAGCTTCAGCATCATTCCTTCCAAAGAAATCCCAGGGCTGATCTCCTTCAGAATGGACTGGTTGGATCTCCTTGCAGTCCAAGGGACTCAAGAGTCTTCTCCAACACCACAGTTCAAAAGCATCAATTCTTCGGCGCTCAGCCTTCTTCACAGTCCAACTCTCACATCCATACATGACCACAGGAAAAACCATAGCCTTGACTAGACCGACCTTAGTCGGCAAAGTAATGTCTCTGCTTTTGAATATGCTATCTAGGTTGATCATAGCTTTCCTTCCAAGGAGTAAGCGTCTTTTAATTTCATGGCTGCAGTCACCATCTCCAGTGATTTTGGAGCCCAGAAAAATAAAGTCTGACACTGTTTCCACTGTTTCTCCATCTATTGCCCATGAAGTGATGGGACCGGATGCCATGATCTTCATTTTCTGAATGTTGAGCTTTAAGCCAACTTTTTCACTCTCCTCTTTCACTTTCATCAAGAGGCTTTTGAGTTCCTCTTCACTTTCTGCCATAAGGGTGGTGTCATCTGCATATCTGAGGTGATTGATATTTCTCCTGGCAATCTGGATTCCAGCTTGTGTTTCTTCCTGTCCAGCATTTCTCATGATGTACTCTGCATATAAGTTAAATAAGCAGGGTGACAATATACAGCCTTGACATACTCCTTTTCCTATTTGGAACCAGTCTGTTGTTCCATGTCCAGTTCTAACTGTTGCTTCCTGACCTGCATACAGATTTCTCAAGAGGCAGGTCAGGTGGGCTGGTATTCCCATCTCTTTCAGAACTTTCCACAGTTTATTGTGATCCACACAGTCAAAGGCTTTGGCATAGTCCATAAAGCAGAAATAGATGTTTTTCTGGAACTCCCTTGCTTTTTTCATGATCCAGTGGGTGTTGGCAATTTGATCTCTGGTTCCTCCGCCTTTTCTAAAACCAGCTTGAACACCTGGAAGTTCATGGTTCATGTATTGCTGAAGCCTGGCTTGGAGAATTTTGAGCATTACTTTACTAGCATGTGAGATGAGTGCAATTGTGTGGTAGTTTGAGCATTCTTTGGCATTGCCTTTCTTTGGCATTGGAATGAAAACTGACCTTTTCCAGTCCTGTGGCCACTGCTGAGTTTTCCAAATTTGCTGGCATATTGAGTGCAACACTTTCACAGCATCATCTTTCAGGATTTGAAATAGCTCCACTGGAATTCCATCACCTCCACTAGCTTTGTTCATAGTGATGCTTTCTAAGGCCCACTTGACTGCACATTCCAGGATGTCTGGCTCTAGATGAGTGATCACACCATCGTGATTATCCAGGTTGTGAAGATCTTTTTTGTACAGTTCTGTGTATTCTTGCCACCTCTTCTTAATATCTTCTGCTTCTGTTAGGTCCATACCATTTCTGCCTTGCATCGAGCCCATCTTTGCATGAAGTGTTCCCTTGGTATCTATAATTTTCTTGAAGAGATCTCTAGTCTTTCTTATTCTGTTGTTTTCCTCTATTTCTTTGCATTGATCGCTGAAGAAGGCTTTCTTATCTCTCCTTGCTATTCTCTGGAACTCTGCATTCAGATGCTTATATCTTTCCCTTTCTCCTTTGCTTTTCGCTTCTCTTCTTTTCACAGCTATTTGTAAGGCCTCCTCAGACAGCCATTTTGCTTTTGTGCATTTCTTTTCCATGGGGATGGTCTTGATCCCTGTCTCCTGTACAATGTCACGAACCTCCGTCCATAGTTCATCAGGCACTCTATCTATCAGAATTAGGCCCTTAAATCTATTTCTTACTTCCACTGTATAATCATAAAGGATTTGATTTAGGTCATACCTGAATGGTCTAGTGGTTTTCCCTACTTTCTTCAATTTAAGTCTGAATTTGGCAATAAGGAGTTCATGATCTGAGCCACAGTCAGCTCCCGGTCTTGTTTTTGCTGACTGTATAGAGCTTGTCCATCTTTGGCTGCAAAGAATATAATCAATCTGATTTCGGTGTTGACAAGGCTCCCGCTTGGGATGCAGGATCACCCTGCATTTTGCAGGATGCAGTGGTCAGATGGAGGCGTCAGTCCGGTTCCTTTGGGGGATGAGGTCGGGAGCTGATCAGTCTCCCTACTAGATCCCTTGTCTCGCGTGAGGCTCTGGCTCAAGAGGATGGTCTTGTTCTTTGAATTAAAAATGGGTGCTGGAAGGAAATTCACCCCAGTACTCACCCCAAATTGTTTTTTTTCCCCCATAGCCATATTATGAAATGATTTGTCTTAATATTTTTTCATTTTTTAGGGTTTTTTAACATGTATTATTTTATAATTTTAAATCCACAAAAATGGTTCGCACATTCTTTGAACATTCAACTGGAATTGAACATTCAACAGGAAAAGACTGGCTCAGTTTCACTGTGTGATTAATCTACTGTAACACAGTGTGAATTCTCAACGTATTCTCAGACATTATTGTGTATAAATTGCACCTGAGGATTTAATCAACTACGGAGACCTGGATGCATCAAGCTGCTCTCAGGTGCAGATCAGGAATCCAAATTTTTAACAAGTATCACAAGTGAGGCTGATGCAGGCACGTAGGCCATGGACCACATTTTGAGAACACGAGTCCGTCATCTCTGGAAGGCTTTAGTCTTATTTTTCTAATAAGATGGTGGAGTAGGGGGGAAGAGGGGGAGAGTGTGATAGCTAGCCCCTAAGCATTCTGCTCCTTGCTTGTAGAAATTATACCATTGATGTCATCTATACCTTGCAAAGAACACCAGGTTCACATGTGTAAGGAACCCTTAAATTTTGAATTATACTTCCCATTTTGTCTGATACTTCTTATTTTATGTTTATTATTTTAAAATATTTATCAGTCCACAGGTCCAGAAGGAGACCTAAAATGTCACTGATATATTATCCGTCACTTAAAATAAATTATGGCTTTTCTTGTCACTACAGTAAAGGAACATAGGAGATGGCAAATGCCAGAAGGTATTCCTTTTCTCACTAATTATTTCATTAAATACAAAAAGGAAGTAGTTCTACCCCTATTAACACAGAACTGGGATCATATCTTCACGTTCTGACCAGAGATAACATGAATTCCCACTCATTTGTCTGTTATTAATATGCAATAAATATGCTTTATAAGATTTTTCTTTTATCTTCTTGTTCTCTTGTATGGATCACTCAACTTATAATGTATTGTGACTTTAAATCAGTCTGCTTTTCTTCAGAGTGTTTGTGTTTTTTGGCGAATGATAGAAACCGCCTCTAGAAATCACATTTTTTCCATGGCCATACACTCTGCCTTTGTGTAAAGATAGCTCTGTCCTGGTGCGTATGGTTAGGCCATTCAAGATGGCTGTTTCTTTGCTCACCCTGTATCCCCTTCTTGTTGGAGAAGGAAATGGCAACCCACTCCAGTGTTCTTGCCTGGAGAATCCCAGGGACGGGGGAGCCTGGTGGGCTGCCGTCTATGGGGTTGCGCAGAGTCGGACACGACTGAAGCGACGCAGCAGCCGCCACCTCATCAGTTTTTAAAGGGTAAACTTTTTGCTGTTTTTTCTTTTTAGATTTTTTGAATGTGGACCATGTTTAAAGTCTTTACTGTATTTGTTACGATATTGCTTCTGTATTATGGTTTTGGTTTTTTTGGCCAAGAGGCATGTGGAATCTTAGCTCCCTGACCACGCCCTCCCTTAGTTGGAAGGTGAAGTCTTAACTACTAGACCTCCAGGGAAGTCCCACCAGTATAGTTTTTGACGTTTAGGATGACCCTGTTTGGGGTCACAGGAGCTTGTGGTCACGCTTACAGCACTAACAGTGGCTGCCTTTTATAGCATTCTTGTGTGCCAGGCACTGTGGCCAGTGCTTTGCATGTATTATCTCATTTAATCCTTAAAGCAATCCAGCAAGTAAGGTATTATCAGCCCCAACTTATAGATGGAAAGCTGAGGGTTAGAGAGATGAAGAAATTTGGCTGGGGACACTTGTGTGCTAAGTCGCTTCAGTCATCAGACTCTTTGTGACCCTAGCGACTATAGCCAGCCAGGCTCCTCTCTCCGTGGGGATTCTCCTGGCAAGAACATGGGAACGGGTTGCCGTATCCTCTTCCAGGGGATCTTCCCAACCCATAGTTAATAAGAAACAGAGCTGAGATCCCAAACCACCTTATTCTGATTCCAAAAAAAAAAAAAAAAAAAAAAATCCATGTTGCTAACCTCTAGGCTACACTGCCTGGGCTTCTAAATGCCTGGGAGAAACCAATGCCACTCTGAGGGTGGTTTTATTATTCTTGGTACCTTTATGTGTATTTGCAATCTTTCTTAACTTGACAAGGGAAATTGACCATTGTAAAATGTCCATGTAGTGGATCTCGATCAACAGACATGTATTGAGCACCTTCTCTGTACACAGAGCAGGGTAGGAGCTGGGACGAATCAGCAGATTAACAGAATGGATCACTGCCTTCTAAATGTCACAGTCCAGAGGTGGGTGTGGAGGGAGGCAGACGGATACACAAGCAGATGCATTGCAAAGTGGACTGTGGCGTGTGCTCACAAAGAGCTACCCGTGAAAAGGGATTCGGATCGGAGAGAAGGAATTCTAATTTGTGGAGGGTGGGCGGCACGGGGGAGTTGAAAAGCTTTTGAGAGCGTGGGAGCTGCAAGGCCCTTGAATGAGGAGCAGGATATTAGCTTTGGGATAAAGATTAGGCGCTTGGGGAGTGAAGACAATGGATATGACAGGATAATACCAGGTTCTAATGATGTGTATCTGGGGCTGCTGTTTCCCCCTGTCGATTTGATGGAAATGCACAGAGAACAACCTGGCGCCTCGTACCACAGGCAGATCCAGCCAGGGTCCAGGTTGGGGTGACCACAGTAGGTGCTTACTGACCATCCAGATTAACTGCCTAGATCTCTGTGCTGGTCTCTTTTAAAAAGCCCAGATTGTCTTTGATTACTCGTGGCCACGGTCCCTGTGACCCTTGCCGCCACTTACCGCATCAGCCAGCTTCTGATCTACAGAAACCTTGGGCTTTGCTGAGGGCAGGCAACTTGCCAGCTCCATGCTGACGGGAGAGCCTGGGTGACTGAGGTAACTAGCTTTATGCTGCTGTGATTACAAACTGACTACCATCCTGGATTGTTCTTGGTGAGCTAAGAGAGCTGTGACTGCCAGAGGTGGGCAGACCCTGTGCTTTATGGCGGATCCATGAGAGTCCTTTCAGGTCTGTGACAGTAAGAAAGGAAGCTCTTCGTTCCAGGACTTGGAAGGACTTCATTTTACAACTTTTGAGAAATCTGTTTCTCTGGCTTGATGGGGCTAAGCAAAGAGGGATTGCTGCGCACCAAGTTTTTCATTTCTGTTTTGTTTTTTTTTGCCATGCTGCGAGGCTTGTAGGATCTTAGTTCCCTTACTAGGGATTGAAGCCAGGTCCCTGGCGCTGAAAATGCGAAGTTCTAACCACTGGACTGCCAGGGAATTCCCTTTTCATTTCTATTTTGACAAGGAGACACAGGTTCGATTCCTGGGTCAGGAAGATCCCCTAGAGGAGGAGGAAATGGCAACCCACTCCAGTATTATTACCTAGGAAATCCATGGACAAAGGAGCCTGGTGGGTCGCAGTCCATGGGGTGGTGAAGAGTTGGACACAACTTAGCAAATGAACAACAACAAGGCAACATGGAGGAAATTCGCCTTGTAATTTAATATTAAAATTTTTGTATTGGGTCTTGAGACCTCCTATGCCCATATTCTGCAAGACTACACCTTTTTAGATATATTTGCCATGAGAACCTCACTATCAAGACTGAATCAAGGAAACTTTTGCCAAGGGTCACTGTGCTTAAATTACATTTTAGCGCCCTCTGCTGGACAAATTGAATGCACCGCTGATAAACGCGGGTGATTTCTGCCAGTGGGACCTTTTATTTTTTTTCCCCAATATGATCTTTTTTGACTTGTGCTGTTTAAACAAAGGCTCTGGAAGTATATTACAGTCTGTACTAAAAGAAGTTTTTCCTGTGAACAAATGCCTCTGACAAGTTCTATCCAGCTACCAGTGGTATTTGTCTCCAGCAGATCAATGTATATATAATTTACACATTTACAACCTAAAAATAAACTTAGTGAAAATCAGAAATTTGTAACATTTAATTAATAGTTAATTTTGTCATTTAAATTACAGTGTGTCTTGGTGTGGTCCTTCTTGGGTTGTTGATCCTATTTCAGTCTCTTGGTCCTCATTTCCCAGGAAAGGGGATTTAGACCAGATGCAGAGATATCAGGTTTTTGTTGGCAGTAAGAAATATATTTTAGACTATGATCCCGTCTATATATAGAATTTTCATCAATAAGACAATAAATTTACTTTGTGAAATGCACTCTAATATTTCTTTTTCTATTGCAACCCATCTGGAAAAAAATTCTTTTCATATTCATAAACGCATGGTGACATGAAGCTTGGAAATGTGAACTCAAGGACCTTTTCAGTTTGTTTTTTTTTCCCCTGTCTTTTTATTTTTCGTCGCTATTCGTCAGCAAAATGTCCTAAGACTGTTGCATTTAGGCTTCTACAGCATGCATTTGTCTTTCTGATTGTGAGGGAGGGACTGTTGGCAGTTGGGATTTACAGCAAGCTGAATGGCAGAAAAGATATGCTGTGTCTTCCAGAGCGATTTATATTATAGAGCCCAGATACTTTATTTTTCTCCCAATCTGCAACATAACTACACAACTGATTCTTGGAATTTAATGGAGGCAGGTGGAAGTTTGGTTGTTTTCTTTTCCTCAGTAACCACTTAGCTCTCACTTAAGCAGGCAGAATAAGCATAGTGGTTAAGAGCGTGGACTTGGGGCTGACTCTCTCAATCTGCATCCTGGTTCTTGCTTTATTAGTTATGTAACTTTGGTCTGGCTACTTAACCTCTTGTGCCTCATCTTCCTCATCTATAAAATGGGAATAATAATAGTTTCAACCTAATAGAATCGAGGCGAGGACTGAGTTAACATAGCAGACAAGCACAACAGGAGTGTTATTAGCTACTGTTAGCCTAGACTTTAATTAAGTAACATGTGAACATTTGAGCCTAACTTTACATTTTCCTGATAATGCAGAAAAGTTATATACTGATAAGTACTTTTAAGACAGTGACTTTAAAACAGTAGCTTGAACTATAATATTATGCCCAGTAAAAATATTTGGCAGAAACCAACACAATTCTGTGTAGCAATTATCCCTCAGTTAAAAAATAAATACGTTTTTTAAAATGTTTTTTTTTTAAGTGTTTTCAGCAATAGAATAGCTGTCTTTTATAGGTCTAAATTGTCTGGTCTTTCTTTAAAAAAATCAACAACAACAACAACTAACAAAGCAACCTAAACAGCTACCATATAAACTTTTATGCATGTGGTCTAGAAGTAAATATTCTACCTGTCACAGGAATAATCAGATCAAGAAAGGAAATGAGGACTGGCTGCATGCACCTCCACAGTTGCTATCCATGGAGATAACAGTCTTCCGCTATAGCTAGCTCAGAGGGTAAAACGTCTGCCTGCAATGCAGGAGACCTGGGTTTGATCCCTGGGTCAGGAAGATCCCCTGGAGAAGGAAATGGCAACCCACTCCAGTATCCTTGCCTGGAAAATCCCATGGACAGAGAAGCCTGGTAGACTACAGTCCATGGGATCGCAAAGAGTCAGACACGACTGAGTGACTTCACTTTCTTTTCTTTCTTTAAGCGGCCACAGGGAAACAGGTGTGTGTGCAGTGCCTAAGTATAACTGAACTAAACCACTTTTAAGACTTACACTGTATTTATGGGGGTTTTCACGAGGTCACGGTGAGAAGAGAGGACAGTATACTTGGAATAAAGATATTTTTCCAGGGACTTCCCTGGCTGCCCAGTGGCTAAGACTCGTGCTTCCACTGCAGGGGTGTGGATTGAAAGGAACAGTAGAACTGATTCCTCTCCCTGGCCTCTCACTCTTGCTAGTCACGAAGCTTGCCCCATGAACCCTCTCTGACCCCTCGGTCTTGCCCCATGAACCCTCTCTGACCCCTCGGTCTTGCCCCATGAACCCTCTCTGAACCCACGGTCTTGCCCCATGAACCCTCCTTGACCCCGCGGTCTTGCCCCATGAACCTCTCTGACCCCTCGGTCTTGCCCCATGAACCCACTCTGACCCCTCGGTCTTGCCCCATGAACCCTCTCTGAACCCATGGTCTTGCCCCATGAACCCTCCCTGACCCCGCGGTCTTCCCTCCCCAGGCCCTTCCCCGTGGACCTCATTAGTCCACATCTGTGTCCCTGCAGCCTCCTCTGGGCTGTCTTCACACTTGTAAGCGAAATCTCTCCTCTGTTCTCTCAGGTCTCTGGCTGAGCCTAAGGATTCAACATAAGACAGATGAAAAGCATAGAGACCTTATTTAGTAATTTTTGTATGTACATAGGAGCCATAGGCTGCACCGGCGCAGGAGGGCCGAGAGGAGCTACTCCATGTTCAAGGTCAGGAGGGGCGGCGGTGAGGAGATACCCCTCGTCCAAGGTAAGGAGCAGCAGCTGTGCTTTGCTGGAGCAGCCGTGAAGAGATACTCCATATCCAAGGTAAGAGAAACCCAAGTAAGATGGTAGGGACTGCGAGAGGGCGTCAGAGGGCAGACACACTGAAACCATAATCACAGAAAGCTAGTCAGTCTAATCACATGGACCACAGCCTTGTCTAACTCAGTGAAACTAAGCCATGCCTCTTGGGGCCATCCAAGATAGGCGGGTCATGATGGAGAGGTCTGACAGAATGTGGTCCACTGGAGAAGGGAATGGCAAACCACTTCAGTATTCTTGCCTTGAGAACACCATGAACAGTAGGAAAAGGCAAAATGATAGGATACCAAAAGAGGAACTCCCCAGGTCATTAGGTGCCCAATATGCTACTGGAGATCAGTGGAGAAATAACTCCATAAAGAATGAAGGGATGGAGCCAAAGCAAAAACGATACCCAGTTGTGGATGTGACTGGTGATAGAAAAAGGTCCAATGCTGTAAAGAGCAATATTGCATAGGAACCTGGAATGTTAGGTCCATGAATCCAGGCAAATTGGAAGTGATCAAACAGGAGATGGCAAGAGTGAACGTCAACATTTTAGGAATCAGCGAACCAAAATGGACTGGAATGGGTGAATTAACTCAGATGACCATTATATCTACTATTGCGAGCAGGAATCCCTTAGAAGAAATGGAGTAGCCATCATGGTCCAAAAGAGTCCGAAATGCAGTACTTGGATGCAATCTCAAAAATGACAGAATGATCTCTGTTCGTTTCCAAGGCAAACCATTAAATATCACAGTTACCCAAGTCTATGCCCCAATCAGTAACGCTGAAGAAGCTGAAGTTGAACTGTTCTATGAAGGCCTACAAGACCTTTTAGAACTAGCACCCAAAAAGATGTCCTTTTCATCATAGGGGACTGGAATACAAAAATAGGAAGTCAAGAAACACCTGGAGTAACAGGCAAATTTGGCCTTGGAGTACGGAATGAAGCAGGGCAAAGGCTAATAGAGTTTTGCCAAGAGAACACACTGGTCATAGCAAACACCCTCTTCCAACAACACAAGAGAAGACTCTACACATGGACATCACCAGATGGTCAACACTGAAATCAGATTGATTATATTCTTTGCAGCCAAAGATGGACAAGCTCTATACAGTCAGCAAAAACAAGACCGGGAGCTGACTGTGGCTCAGATCATGAACTCCTTATTGCCAAATTCAGACTTAAATTGAAGAAAGTAGGGAAAACCACTAGACCATTCAGGTATGACCTAAATCAAATCCCCTACAATTATGCAGTGGAAGTGAGAAATAGATTTAAGGGACTAGATCTGATAGATAGAGTGCCTGATGAACTACGGAATGAGGTTCGTACAGGAGACAGGGATCAAGACCATCCCCATGGAAAAGAAATGCACAAAAGCAAAATGGCTGTCTGAGGAGGCCTTACAAATAGCTGTGAAAAGAAGAGAAGTGAAAAGCAAAGGAGAAAAGGAAAGATATAAGCATCTGAATGCAGAGTTCCAAAGAGTAGCAAGGAGAGATAAGAAAGCCTTCCTCAGCAATCAATGCAAAGAAATAGAGGAAAAGAACAGAATACGAAAGCCTAGAGATCTCTTCAAGAAAATTAGAGACACCAAGGGAACATTTCATGCAAAGATGGTCACAATGAAGGACAGAAATGGTAGGGACCTAACAGAAGCAGAAGATATTAAGAAGAGGTGGCAAGAATACACAGAAGAACTGTACAAAAAAGATCTTCTTTGACCAAGATAATCACGATGGTGTGATCACTCACCTAGAGCCAGATATACTGGAATGTGAAGTCAAGTGGGCCTTAGGAAGCATCACTACAAACAAAGCTAGTGGAGGTGATGGAATTCCAGTGGAGCTATTTCAAATGCTGAAAGATGATGCTGTGAAAGTGCTGCACTCAATAGGCCAGCAAATTTGGAAAACTCAGCAGTGGCCACAGGACTGGAAAAGTCAGTTTTCATTCCAATCCCAAAGAAAGGCAATGCCAAAGAATGCTCAAACTACCACACAATTGCCCTCATCTCACACGCTAGTAAAGTAATGCTCAAAATTCTCCAAGCCAGGCTTCAGCAATACATGAACCGTGAACTTCCTGATGTTCAAGCTGGTTTTAGAGAAGCCAGAGTAACCAGAGATCAAATTGCCAACATCCGCTGGATCATGGAAAAAGCAAGAGAGTTCCAGAAAAACATCTATTTCTGCTTTATGGACTATGCCAAAGCCTTTGACCTTGTGGATCACAATAAACTGTGGAAAGTTCTGAAAGAGATGGGAATACCAGCCCACCTGACCTGCCTCTTGAGAAATCTGTATGCAGGTCAGGAAGCAACAGTTAGAACTGGACATGGAACAACAGACTGGTTCCAAATAGGAAAAGGAGTATGTCAAGGCTGTATATTGTCATCCTGCTTATTTAACTTCTATGCAGAGTACATCATGAGAAATGCTGGACAGGAAGAAACACAAGCTGGAATCCAGATTGCCAGGAGAAATATCAATCACCTCAGATATGCAGATGACACCACCCTTATGGCAGAAAGTGAAGAAGAACTCAAAAGCCTCTTGATGAAAGTGAAAGAGGAGAGTGAAAAAGTTGGCTTAAAGCTCAACATTCAGAAAATGAAGATCATGGCATCTGGTCCCATCACTTCATGGGCAATAGATGGAGAAACAGTGGAAACAGTGTCAGACTTTATTTTTCTGGGCTCCAAAATCACTGCAGATGGTGATTGCAGCCATGAAACTAAAAGACACTTACTCCTTGGAAGGAAAGTTAAGACCAACCTAGACTGCATATTGGAGAAGGCAATGGCACCCCACTCCAGTACTCTTGCCTGTAAAATCCCATGGACGGAGGAGCCTGGTGGGCTGCCGTTCATGGTGTTGCGAAGAGTCGGACACGACTGAAGTGACTTAGCAGCAGCAGCAGCAGATAGCATATTGAAAAGCAGAGACATTACTTCGCCAACAATGGTCCATCTAGTCAAGGGTGTGGTTTTTCCAGTGGTCATGTATGGATGTGAGAGTTGGACTGTGAAGAAAGCTGAGCACTGAAGAATTGATGCTTTTGAACTGTGGTGTTGGAGAAGAGTCTTGAGAGTCCCTTGGACTGCAAGGAGATCCAACGAGTCCATTCTAAAGGAGATCAGCCCTGGGATTTCTTTGGAAGGAATGATGCTAAAGCTGAAACTCCAGTACTTTGGCCACCTGATGTGAAGAGTTGACTCATTGGAAAAGACTCTGATGCTGGGAGGGATTGGGGGCAGGAGGAGAAGGGGACGACAGAGGATGGGATGGCTGGATGGCATCACTAACTCGATCGATGTGAGTCTAAGTGAACTCCAGGAGTTGGTGATGGACAGGGAGGCCTGGCGTGCTGCGATTCATTGGGTCGCAAAGAGTCGGAGAGGACTGAGCACCTGAACTGAACTGAGGAGCTTTCACGAAAATAATAGAAACCCCAAGAAGCAGCTAAGGGCCACACTCACACACTAGGTTGGACAAAGAGCAGTGAATTTCAAACATGTGACAAAACACGGGGTCTGAACTAGGGCAGCTGATCCTGGAGAAGCGGGTGGGAAGAAAAGCGTTATTTTGGCAAGGTTTGTTTGCACAGATTTCTCTTGCCTATCGCTCCCCGTCTCTGGTGATAAGATGACTTTTTTCCCCTCTTGGTTCAGGGAGGTCACCTATCACATAAGAATTTTATCTCCTGCTTTCAGGAAGAAAAAGGAAGATCAGAGTGACCTTTTTACATATGCTGGTTCTCTAGGGACTTTAACTCAAAATATCAATATGCCCAAGTGACATCATTTAGGGTGACGTGCTCAGAACCCCCATAAGACCTAAGGTCTTTCCAACATACCTTCCATGCCACTGCTGGCCTAATCTTTTTTTAAACCCCGTTTTTTTCCCCCTTCATTAATTTATGCATTTGGAAGTCAGTACTGAGAGACTAAGATGCAGGGAACACAGATGTCAAAACCTTTGGTTTGAAAAAACACGATTTAGTAAGAGAGAGAAAAAAATTGTGAGAGTACCGCATGATGCATAGATAATCAGTGTGAATACATGATCTAGGTAGAGCCTGAGAGAGGTTGATAAGTCACCCTTGGGCTATCCAAGCTTTCACAGAAGCAATACAGTCAAGGGGTTTTAAAGAATGAGTTTGTCAGGAAGGCAAATTCTCAGTAAGTGTGTATCACACTCAAAATGGGGGAAAAACTCATAAAGAAGATGATGGTTCAGTGGCTAAGACTCCATGCTCCCAATACTGGGGACCTGGGTTCCATCCCTGGTCAGGGAACTAGATCCCACATGCCACAGCTAAGACCTGGCACAACCAAATAGATAAATCTCTTTTTTTGGTTTGTTTTCAATAATGAAGAGGGATTATTTCAAGAGCAAGCCCAATCTTTTAAAAATATTTCTCTGAACTCTTTGTCCTCTCTTCTTACATGTTCATCACTCCTTCAGCTTCCACTTTGCCCACTTTGCCCACTTTGCAGATGGCTGCTTGAGTCCTGACTGGTCTTTTGAACAACCTCCGGACACCCTCTGGCATCTTCCCGCTGAATATCTTTATCCACACGAGCATGCAGACCTCGCCCCATTCCCCAAGTCAATGATTTCTGTGCAGGGCCTTGACTTCTGCTCAGTCACTCGGGCTAATGATTCAGAAGTTATTGGTTCCTTCCAGGTCCTCAGCAGGACAGAGAACTCATGGGTCTCTGTCCATCGCCTTCTCCCCTTCCTCGTTTTTTTTTTTTTCTCCATCCCCCCCCCCACCAATTAGTGTTCAAGAATAATTAACAGGGGCTTCCCTGGTGGTCCAGTGGCTAAGACTCCCAGGTTCCACTGCAAGGGACACAATTTCCATCCTTGGTCAGGGAACTGAGATCCCGTAAGCCTGTGCTGTACAGCTAAAAGAATAGATAAATAAAGGTGTGTGCTCAATAACATCCTTTTTTAAAACTAAGAATGGCAAGCAACTAAAAAAACAAAGATTTGAGAATGTGCTGAATATTGTGTTCAAAAAGTTAATTGTAGAAATTATGTGAGGACTCGGATGTTGAGCCTCTTAATTTGTTTCTGCCAGGCCTTGGGATTGTAGTAATCCAGGATTCCTTTAATCCAATTTCAGGATCTGAGCTTTTCTGGGTCAGCCAGATCAGACGGAGCTGACCCAGCCTGCAGGTTTATTTCTGGTTCTCTCTCACTCTTGTGATGCGGCCTTTTGGTTTTTCAGCCCCATGTGGCTTGGTCTCCCAGTGAGCCTGGAGCCCCCAGAGCTCGCAAGGCACGTCTCAGCATCCTCTTTAAGACCCTCCAACCTTTTTTGGGTAAAAGAGCCCTAAATGCCTGGCTTTCTGGATTTCCATTTCCATCTGCTCCCCTATCTCGGAGCAATTATTCCTTGTCATCTTCTCAGTTTTTTTTTTTGAGACTTAGGCTTACACTTTTTCTTCAGATTTTTCAAGTGTATTCAGGAAGAGGGTCAGCACTAGTCTATCATTACCAAAAGCACAAAGAAACGAGGGACCACCATCCTAGAGGTTCAGTCACTAAAGAATCTGCCGGCAACGCAGGAGACACGGGTTTGATGCCTGGGTCGAGAATATCCCCTGGAGGAAGAAATGGCCACCCAGTTCAGTAATCTTGCCTGGAAAATCCTATGAACAGAGGAGCCTGGTGTGCTCTAGCCCATGGGATTGCAAGAGTCAGGCACAATTTAGCGGCTAAACCGCTCACTACTACCACCACGCTAGACTGTGCTGACGATCTCTTAATATCTCTGATCCTTCATCCTCCCACTTTCTTCTCTGCTGCCAAATCAACATTTTTTAAAACAATATTTCCATCAAATCATTTCCCTGCTCAAAAACAAAACAAAACACTTCAGTGATGCTGTATGTGGTAGCTCTGTACTGTATCAACTTAGCAACACTGGAATTTCCCAGAATTTCCTTTCCCAAATGGTTCTGGATCAGCGGCGGCCAATAGAAACACACTGAATCACATTTGCGAGGTGGAAGTAAAGCAGCTGCCAAGTTTTTTTTTTTTTTGCTTTAACGTTTTCATGGCTGATGGAAGGTGCCAGGTACATTGTCTTGATTGGCAGGTAGATCACACCATGTGGGGGGGTTGTCCTTCCCTTCTCCCCCAATTAACACGCACCTAGAATCTCAGAACGAAACCTCATATGGAAATAGGGCCTTTGCAAATGTAATTAGTTACATTAAGATGAAGTCTTACTAGGTCAGGCAGGTCCTGGATCCAGAGACTGATGTCCTTATAAGAAGGCCACGGGAAGACATAGAAATGCAGACGCATAGAGGACAGCCCTGTGAAAACGGAGGCAGAGACCAGAGATCTGCAGCTCTGAGGACTGCCAGCCACCACCAGAAGTCAGAGAGGATTCTCTGCCAGATCCTCCCGGGAGGGGACGTATGGCCCTGCCAGCACCTTGATTTTAGCCTCCACAACTCGAAGCAAATACATTTCTGTTGCTTCGAGCCCTACGATCTGTAATGCTGTGTCAGGGCAGCGCTAGCAAATGAATTCACCCCTCCTCCTGGGAGGTCTCCTCCTCAATTTCCTCCAACTCCCGGACTGAGCGCGTGTGTGGCTCCCTCGTGAAGGGTACCAGCATCTCCTCCATAGCAAACACTGCAGCCCGCGGCATATGCGACCTTAGATTCCTGACCAGGGATTGAACCTGAGTCCTCTGCAGGAGGCAGAGTCTTTAACCACTGGACCACCAGGGAAGTCCCAGGAATTATGTCTTTTCCATGGACACTTAAGGACCCTAACCCTCCCCACCTCCCTCCCACACACACAAAATGCTTTTTCATGACTTCAGCACTTTGCTTATGCCTTTTCCCTTCATCATCCTCTTTCCCCAAGAACTTTCCCAGTGTCACTCTCAGCCTTGTGGTACAAAGGAAACACCTTTTCCTCTTAAGTCAGACTGACCTGTGTTTGAAGATCAGCTCTAGCTATAACAGCTTCCCTGGTGGCTCAGAGGTTAAAGCATCTGCCTCCAATGCAGGAGACCTGGGTTTGATCCCTAGGTCAGGAAGATCCCCTGGAGAAGGAAATGGCAACCCACTCCAGTATTCTTGCCTGGAGAATCCCATGGACGGAGGAGCCTGGTAGGCTACAGTCCACGGGGTCTCAAAGAGTCGGACACGACTGAGCGACTTCACCTTCACCTTCTATCTATAACTGGCTACCAATTTCTTAGATTCTCTAAGCCTCATTCTCATATCATAAAACTCCTATGTTACACATGTAAAATAATATTTAATAAAGTCACATACATGTGTCTTGTTCCCCTGTTAGACTAAGATCTTCAACTTTTGAAAACTATAACCGACAGCAAGAATACATTTTGTATTGCAACTGAATTCACACACGTACACACAGTCTCATCCCCCCGCCCCCATATACACAGAAAACAGAAACAATTCCTCACGAGTAGTGCGCCCTTACCCTTGCAGTACATACACATTATTTTGTCCTTCATAGCGTGGTCATGACTCACTAAACGGATCTCACAAAGCACAGACATTGAAAAATGCTGAGACGGTTTGGGTTCTTTTATGTTAGGGAGCACATTTTATTTATTTTTGTATTGCTCCTGGCAAGCACAGTGCCTGGCACAAAGCGGGTATCTGACAAATACTTGCCATAGACTTGGGTTTCGCTTGCGGGCAGGAATCTTGTCTTGGTTATCTTGTATCCATCCCACAGCTAGTATAATTCTTCCCATAACGTTTAGAGATCAAATGGCTAAGTTCCAGGCCTACTGCCAGGCTTTGGAGATCAAACATTTGTTGTCTTTTTTTATATATATTTATTTTTATTTATGTATTTATTTGGCTGCACCGACTCTTAGTTGTGGCATGCGGGATTTTTTTTTTTTTAAGATTTATTTATTTATTTTTGGCTGTGCTGGGTCTTCATTGCTGGGCAGGCTTTCTCTAGTTGCAGTGAGCAGGGGCTACTCTTTGTTGCCATACGCGGGCTTCTCATTGCGGCTTCTCTTGTTATGGCGCACAGGCTCTAGAGGCGCGGGCTTCAGGAGTTCCAGCCCTTGGGCTCAAAAGTTGTGGCACACGGGCTCGGTTGCTCTGAGGCATGTGGGATTTCCAGGACCAGAGATCAGACCTGTGTCGCCCGCATCAGCAGGCGGATTCTTAACCGCTGGACCACCAGGGAAGCCGCGTGCGGAACCTTTAGTTGCAGGGTGCAGGATTTTTAGTTGCGGCATTCAAACTCTTCGTTGCAATATGTGGGGTCTAGTTCCCCGACCAGGGATGGAACTGGGGCCCCTTGCACTGGGAGTATGGAGCCCTAGCCACAGGACCACCAGGGAAGTCCCAGAGATCAAACAGTATCTGACAGGCACCTACTATGTGGTGATATGTCAGTGCCAGATTGATGACTCCTTCCCCTGACTATCTTAAACGCAGTGTGGGATCGCTGAGAGGGGGATACTGAATAATGCTGCCCACCTGGGAAACTGGAAAAGGAAATAAGGGACATGGAGGCCAAAATACCACCTTTATTATTAAGAAGAACTAGATCAGAGAACATATAATAATGTGAGAACCAGTCTGGCCTGTTAATTAAACCTGAAGTGGAGACAAGGCTGAACTAGACCTTCCCTATGCTGAAGGCCTACACAGACCACGCAGAAAGTGGCTCAGACCCAAGAGGAAAGTGGGAGGAGCTGAACTCAGCAGAGCCAGCTTGTTTTTCCTAAAATGCACCCGTTAGACAAGTCACTCCCCCCTGACTAGGGACAGAAGGGATCAAAGGGCATGGAGAGACCATAGTACCAACTGAGTACATATATGTAGTATTTGCGTGCATGAAATACTAAATAATAAAACAATCCAAAAGTGAAAGTGAAAGTCGCTCAGTCATGTCCTACTCTTTGTGACCCCATGTGCCGCGGCCAGCACAAGCAAGAGTTGCACCTGCACAGGGAGAGAACGGAGCGTCCCCGCTAAGAAAAATAAGAGAGAGACAAAAGATGGGGTTGAGAGGATCAGCCCAAAATGGCTGATACCTTGCTTTATTGTGCTGCAGTATATATAGGGTAAAGTACGTGACTTATGACATTCACAAGGTTGTTTTTAATCTCAAGATACAATCACTAGACCCTTACCATTGTATACAGAACACAATCAGATAATCTATCTTTTATGAAGTATACATAATAAGATAATCTATCTTCTATGAAATGTTGCCGAAACCAAACATCTTGGAGCCTTAAGGGCTATAAAAATTCTTGAGGGTGGCGGGACAGGGAGCTTAGGAACATGTCCTAGGGCCCGGCATACCTGCCAGGGAGCTCCCAAGACTTAACCCTTCACGGGTCGTCCCCCGCACCCATGGACTACACAGTCCATGAAATTCACCAGGCCAGAATATTGGAGTGGGCAGCCTTTCCCTTCTCCAGGGGATCTTCCCAACCCAGGGATCAAACCCAGGTCTCCTGAATTGCAGGTGGATTCTTTACCAGTTGAGCCACAAGGGAAGCCCAAACAATCCAAGGAATATCACAAAGTGTGGTGGTGATTTAGTCCCTAAGTCACGTTCAACTCTTTGTGACCACATGGACCATAGCCCACCAGGCTCCTCTGCCCATGGGCTTTCTCAGTTGAGAACACTGGATTGGGTTGCCATTTCCTTCTCCAGGAGATCTTCCTGACCCAAGAATCAAACCTGGATCTTCTGCAATGCAGGCAGATTCTTTACCAACAGAGCTCTGAGGGAAGATCACAAAGAAGGGAACTAATTATTTGCTAAATGGAGTTGACACGAGTTTCTCAAGTCTGATTGTTCATCAAAACTTGAGGGACATTAAGTAATTAGAGGCCCTCTCTAACCCCCTCCCCAGCTTCAATATGCTTGCCATGAAATCCCGGAATCTGACTTGAAAGCTTCCTGGGTAATTTCGGTATGCAGGTGTGGGCTGAGAAGCATTGACTGAGAGGAGGCAGGCAAGTGATCTGGACTCGGGGAGGTCTTACTGAGGAGGAAATTGCACCGACATTGCAGGATAAGGACTGAGATAGTCAGAAAGGAGACAGCAAAGCACCTGTGCCGGAAGAACAGTAAGTAGAAGGACTCCAGAAATAACTGTGGCTCAGGGGTAAGCTTGAGAGTTTGTTCTTGAAAACCCTTACGAAGTTTGTCCCTGGAAAATAATCTATGCTAACAAATGACAAGCCATATCTCAGCATGGCTTAGTAGGAAAGACTGTGAACTGTTATGAGATGGTTCTTGGTTGTGTGACTTCGCCTCCATCACAACATCCATCACCCAGATATTTAAGGATCATTTGTAAGTGGTGCAGGCAGGGGGACCCCTTCCAGGGTCCAAGAGTGGGCTCTTGTCTAACACTCAGAAACGAATTGTCTCAGGAGATATAGTGCAAAGCAAGATGTCCTTTATTGGGAAGGGGTGCCCAGGAGGAGAGAAGCAGGGCAAGGGACCCCAGGACCCCAGGTATGTGGCTTGAAGTCTCCGGTTTTATGGTGATGGGGTTGGTTTCCGGGTTGTCTCTGGCCAATCATTTAGACTCAGTGACCTTCCTTGTGGCACACATATCTCTCAGCCAAGATGGATTCCAGCGCAAAGGGTTCTGGGAACTTGGCAGGACATGTCATCTCCTCCCTCCTTTCAGTCCCTCTCTTATTGTCCTGGTTAGGTTTCTGCTGGCAGCATGTCATTCTTTTATCTAGACCTCCTGTTGTGAGACAACTGCGGCAAGTTGTAACCGCTGTGTCTGGCCAAGGTGGACGATTTCAGTTAACGGCTCCCTAATATAACGACTGTGTGAGTACTCAGTTGTCTGAATCTTTGCAGCCCCATGGACTGCAGCCTGCCAGGCTCCTCTGTCCATGGGATTTCCCAGGCAAGAATACTGGAGTGGGTTCCCATTTCCTCCTCCAAGGGATCTTCCTGACCCAGTGATCGAACTTAAGTCTCTTGTATCTCCTGCAATGGCAGGCAGATTCTTTACCACTGCGCCACTTGGGAAACCCAAACATAAAGACTGGAGTTCTTATAGCATTCTGGGGAGGTGGTTACACAGTCTTCCCCATTTCGGGAAATAACACTGCATTTACCTAGCAGCTCAGGTTACAAACCTTGGAGCCATTTTTTGATTTCTTTTCCTTACCTGTCCCCATGTCTAATCCATTAGCTAACCCTGATGATTTTCCTTCCAAACCATATGCCAAATCTCTCAATTTCTCACTGACTCCATTGTTCCCTTAAGATCATTAATTACTGAAACCTATTCAAGAGAAAGCTTTTTCAGTCTCCTCTTTCACTCTCATTAAGAGGCTCTTAGCTGGCTTAAAACTCAACATTCATAAAACTAAGTTCGTGGCATCCAGTAAAGTGGAAACAGTGACAGACTTTCTTTCCCTGGGCTCCAAAATCACTGCGGATGGTGACTGCAGCCATGAAATTAAAAGATGCTTGCTCCTTGGAAGGAAAGCTATGACAAACCTAGGCAGTGTACTAAAAAGCAAAGACATCTCTTTGCCAAAAAAGGTCCATCTAGTCAAAGCTATTGGAGAAGGAAATGGCAACCCACTCCAGTATTCTTGCCTGGAGAATCCCAGGGACAGGGGAGCCTACTGGGCTGCTGTCTGTGGGGTCGCACAGAGTTGGACACGACTGATGCGACTTAGCAGCAGCAGCAGCAGTCAAAGCTATGAAAGGTATGGTTTTCCAGTAGTCATGTATGGATGTGAGAGTTGGACCATGTTGACTAAAAAAGATGTACAACTTGAGAGTTGTGAGTTAAGTTTTATTTGGGGCATAATGAGGACGGCAGCCCAGGAGGCAGCATCTCAGATAGCTCCGAGAGACTGCTCCAAAGTGGGGGAAAGTCAATATATAAGGTTTTAGTGAGGGGGGAGTTCAATACCATGAAGCACTGACAAAAGGTTTTTTGTTAGTCATGAGGGTCTGATGTCACCGTGAAGGGATTTAGTGCTTCTCTAGATAAGAGGAAATGCAAGGATTGAGGTCATAAAATCTGTTCCTAAAAACATCCAGCTATCTAAAGACCTGTCTCTCCAGATTCCCTGGAGCAGAGCGCCTCACTCCACCCTGAACTCCCTTGGGGGTTGTTGAAGGTCAACAGCTGTAGCAGCGCTGAGTCGATCTCCACAGAGGCAGATGGTAAAGGGCTTTGATGTTCAGTCTTTGGCATGCTCTTGGTAAGTGCCAGTTTGTAGTTGACAACCATAAAGAAGGCTAAGTGCTGAAGAACTGATGCTTTTGAATTGTGCTGGAGGAGACTCTTGAGAGTCCCTTCGACTGCCAGGATATCAAACCAGTCCATCCTAAAGGAAATCTGAATATTCATTGGAAGGACTAATGCTGAGGTGGCTAAATTTGTTTGCCCTTTGTGGCTTTGGTGAGAACAAAAGAATGCAGAAACAAAAGACTGTTATCAAGGAAGAGAAATAACAATAGCAAAGACAATAAATCAGTCCTAAACTCCCAGTTCTGTTAGGAAAGTGAAAATGAGCCTGAAGCACTTTCTTGAGCTCCTTTGCAGAATTTAAACTCGAGGTACAGTAGTAAAGAATTCGCTTGCCAATGCAGGAGACACAGGTTCCGGCCCTGGGTTGAGAAGATTCCCTGGAGGAGGAAATGGCAACCCACTTCAGTACTGTTGCCTGAAGAATTGGATGGACAGAGCACTACAGATCATGGGGTTGCAGGGAGTTGGATGTGACTGAGCAACTGAGCCTGCACACATGCACAGATGCTCAAACACCAGATCAACTAGAACCTAAGGGAGGAAGATGTTGACTCTTTCTGACCCTCCTGACTTCAGTCAGCTAAAGCTGCGTTCAGTTGACCTTCCAACCCCCTTCATGAATATGCATGTACCCTTAGTTTAAAACTTCCCCAGTTTTGCTGTAGGTGAAAATACTGATTTGGGAAAGTTCCCCAGTGTTCTCCTAACTTACTGCAAGTAATAAATCCTTCCTTTTGCCTTTTGTCCCGGTTGTCTTTTGGTTTGACACCCTCCAAGAGGTGAACCCAGTTTTCGGGTAACAGCTTCTGCACTGGCTGCTCCCGTAACCTGTGTACTGTTCCTCAGCTGGATCCTTCCTGTCTTTATTCAAGTCTCAGACTAAATGTCACACTTTCTCAGGTAGGCTTTTCCTGATCCCCCCAATCTAAAATAACACCCCATCTTTATCACATTGTCCTGTTTGTTTTCATTATAGGAATCAGCAGTTCCAGAGATTTCCCTATTCACGCTAATTGTATCTTCCAACTGTAACACAGACACCTTGAATGTAAACACCTTTGTCTTATTCACTGCTGTATCCTCAGCACTGAGAACAGTGCCTGGCAGCTATTAGGCCTTCTATATATGTGAATGAAAGAGAAGATACAAAGCTTTAAGATAATTCTTCCAGCTTCATGTTGTTTTCAACCATTCAACTGGATTTTAATAAAATGTGTTTTATTTATGCAATAGAATTGAACCATCTATGGGAAAAAAAATCAATGGATTTTTTAGTAAATATATATATATTAATAATAGCATGAGATCCATTCTCTCTTCATAGAAACCCTGTATTAAATTTTATGCAAAGCCATTTTTGCTTAATATATTTCAATATGCAGTATTTGCTCATAATACTGCTGCTTAGGAAATTTGTTGTTTAGTTGCTCACTAAGTCGTATCTGATTCTTTGTGACCCTATGGACTGTGGCCCGCCAAGCTCCTCTGTCCATTGGATTTCCCAGGCAAGATTATTGGGGTGGGTTGCCATTCCCTTCTCCAGGAATCTTCCTGACCCAGGGATCAAACCCACGTCTCCTGCATTGGCAGGTGGGTTCTTTACCTGAAAAGCCGCTTAGGGTATACAGGCCACAGAATGGAGCAGCTGGGGATGGCCAGGATCTATTTATCAAGCAATCAAGCAACTGCTGCTCAGATTCTGTTAGCTTGTTTTTGGAGACAGAATATTACCCGAAAACTGATATCAATAAAAAAATTAATCAGTTGATTTAAGAAAGAAATGGAAACTTTTATTTTAGCCAAATTTGAGGATTATAATCCACAAAAAACATCTGAGAAAGCTGTAAGAGCTGTTCCACCCATCAAGGCACAAATGTTTTTTGAGACAGAAGGCTGTACGTTAAGTGTTGTATGATTGACAGTTTATACAACCCAGATCTGAACACCATCATGGTGGGTCACGTGACCCCTCAGAAGATCAGGAAGGAACGTCATCTTTCAAGGAATTGTTTTGATGTTAGAATGTTGCTCTTTATGGTTGATTTCTGCTGATGCGGAAGATTTGGCATAATGCAAATACACAGTGCACAGTAATGGGGAAAGAGGAGGCTGAAGGCCAGAGAAAAGTTGTTTACATTTTTCCTGTCTTGCCATAAAACACGAATTTTATTTCACACTGGGTTGGCCTCTTGGTGGGGGTTGAGTCAAAAGATACAACCAAGGCAAAGAATGGCATTAGGAAGCACTTATTATTTGCAGCAAGTCCGACTGAGCGACTGAACTGAACTGAACTGAAGGAGAGCACTGAGGATTTCCCTCAAAGCAGTGTCTTCCAGAACAGAACTGGGAAAGTTTTAAGCTAAGGGTATATGCATATTCATCAAGGGGCTTGGGAGGCCAACAGAGTCTAGCTTTAGCTGGATTGAAAACCAGAGAGTCAAAAAAGGTCAACATCCTCTCTGAGGGCGATCTGGTGGTTGAGTGCCTCAAGGGGGTTTGAATTTTGCAAAACACCTCAAGAAAGTGCTTCAGGCTAATGGGAACTATTAGAACTGGGAGTTAACAAATGATTTGTTATCTTTGGTACTGTTATTTCCATTGCCTGATAACAGACAGTGAAGTTATGGGGGGGGGGGAAGTCGGGGGAGGGGGGCGATGGCCAGGTGAAGATCACAAAAACTTGTTTAGTGTTCAGTCTGTCCCCGCTCTTTAGGACCCCAACGACTGCAGGCTTCACTGTCCTTCACCATCCCCCAGAGTTTGCTCAAACTCATGGGGTCACAAAGAGTCGGACATGACTAAGTGCCTAACACTACACTACTAAATGGCCATTGAGTCGGTGATGATCACAAAATGGCTTAGGCCGAAAATGGCTTCTGTTCTCTTCCTCAGCGGACCCTCTACCTCGCCTGCTAAGAAGAGGCCAGGGGAAAGAAATCAATAGAAGAGTGGAGAGGTATGTCAGGGAGCAACAGACTCATAGGAAATCATGAAGGCTACACCTGGCTCCTTCTAAAAGTGTAATACACATCTATCTTCATTTCTCCTGGGGCCACCTCTTCAAGGAGTGAGTGTCATCTGGCGGAATTGAGGAGTTTTAATTTCAGAGGACAGTAACTGAGATGATTACATCGTCCTCTTTCGCGGTGTGTTTGAGCCAGTGCGGCAAAATCTTCACTTGTGGGTCATCTGTCACTCGGTCTCAGCAAGGCGGCTGAATAAAATTCACAACTCAGGCGAATTAAGGGCAAAGCTGAGGTCCATAAATCCCTCGCGGGCCGTTTCCGAAATACATTATCTATGAAAACACATAACAACATCTATTATGGGGGAAAGGGAGATTGCATGCCTCTGGCCCCCTCTCTTTGGCAGGGACGCAGGTCCTCAAAAGTCCCAAGTATCCAACTCGCCGCCAGCAAGAGGGCTAGGTTCACCAGCAACCAATTTTTCAGGCAGCTGCGTCCCCTTTCTTCCTTCTTCGTGGTTCTTCGGTCACGGTGGCTTCAAAGAGAACGACTCGGTGTGTCTGAAATCAGCCTGGCGCTTTGGCACACCGCGGGAGGGGTAGACCACTGCACGGATTCCGAGAACCGCAGTCAGAAAGCAGAGGTTGGGCTTGAGGGAAAAAACCGTAGGCTGAGGGAGGGAGAAGGCAAGCAACTGCGTTGGCGGTGCATTCTGGGAGTTGTAGTCCCTGTGGAGGCGGCCTCCTCAAGGCTCCTGCGGACTCTGCACTCCATCTCCCAGCAGGCCCCGCGTCGCAGAGGCGGCGAGCGGTGGGGGCGCCGAGTGACGAGCTGCCGCAGGGGGAGGGGGCCTGAGGCGGAGAATCGCTGCGGACGCCGCGGGGAGACGTTACCTGCCGTCCGCGAGGGGGGCCGAAGGACCCTCGGGTGGGCTACCGCGAGGGTCAGGCGGCCGCCGCACGCTCCTGTGCTCGCCCTCGGTCCGCCTCAGGGGCTCGCGGCGTCTGCCATGGAAGCACATCCGGCCGCCTCCGGGGTCTCCCGGAGCCGCGTCCCCGGGTCCCCGGAGCGATGAGCGAGTAGCGGCGCCCCCACTCTCCGCCTCCCGCCCGACATCGGTCGGCTGCCCTGAGAGGGATCGCGCAGGCCGGCCGCCGGCCGCGGGGCCGCCCCCGCGCCGCCCCGCCCCGTCCCGCCTCCCGGGGGCGCTGCCGGCGGGTGGGGGCGGGGGGCGTCCGCCGCTCATGCCGCCCCGGCCGCTGAAGCCCCGGCCGCGCCGCCCTCCCGCCTGCCCGCCCGCGCCCGCCGCCGCCCCGCCGCCCCCAAGATGTGGCACAACGTGGGGCTGACCCTGCTGGTGTTCGTGGCCACGCTGCTGATCGTGCTGCTGCTGATGGTGTGCGGTGAGTGGGTAGTTAACACCCGCCGGCTCGGCTGGTCCTGCCGACTGGCTGGTTCTGTCTCTGGTTTTTAAAAGAGAAAAAGAAAAAAGACTGCCTGGGTGGGCAAGTGACGAAAACCCATGGGTTCTCCACTTGCCCCTCGGGAGTGAGCCCGGAGCTGGGTACCCCTGCCCACCGCAGAGGAGGGAGCCGGGTCCAGCGCTGGGCATGTGGACCCGGGGTTAAGCCTGGCCGCCGCAGCGCCTCGATCGCCACCCTTGCCACAGATCAGCCCAAATCGTCACCTTGGCCTGTTTGCGAAGGTGCGGTGATCGGTTCGTCCTCTTTCTGTCTTTTTACATGTTCTGGCTCCCGATGATAAAGCGAGGGAGGTTTCATTACCTTCCTTGAACCAGGGGCAGAAGCAAGAGTTGGCTTTGCAGCACGCGTGAGATTGTTTGCTTGAAGTTTAGGCGTAAGCTGAATTCCAAACAGCAGTGTCGAGACGAGGCAGAACTTAAAAAACACCGGCTATATTAAACTTCCAGGGTCAGGTAACCTAACTCTTAGTTCTGTAGAAATGGTGCTATTTTGTTCGCTGTGATTTTTTTTTTCTCCTTCCCCTCCATGGCATGAGAGGACGTGAAACTTTTCTCAAGGTAATTTTAGCGCAATTGTAGATCTTTTTTTTTTTTCTAATACACAGTAACTGGTAGCTACCCAGCCGTCTCATCCTCTGACACCCTCTTCTCCTTCTGCCCTCAATCTTTCCCAGCATCAGGGACTTTTCTAATGAGTCCTCTGTCGCATCAGATGACCAAAATACTGTTGGATGGCATCATCAAGGCAATGAATGTGAACTTGGGCAAAATCTGAGAGATGGTGGGGGACAGGGAGGCCAGGCATGCTGCAGTCCATGCGGTTGCAAAGAGTGGGACAGGACTGGGCTACTGAACAACAAACAATAGCAGATAGCCACAGCTCTCTTAGCAAAGGGGCTGAGCAATTGTGAACATCTGGGAAAGTGTTTACAACCAGATGTCAGTGAGTTTGCTTTTTCATAATTATCATATTGAAGTAGGGATTCAGGTTGATGCAATAATTGGTTCGTATTCAAAATATGGGGCTTATTCATTACCTGATTAATGCACCACGTGCTCAGTGTCAGCTGTGTTTGGAGACATTTAGGCATGTACATATATGTATATTTGTATCCATATACTTGTATGTGTATTTTAAATTTTCTTTTACATGACCATATACATGTGTATAGATAAACTTGTGTGTATATACTTGTTTGTATATTTTTAGTTTTCTTGCTTTTGCTAAGGCACTAGAGTTAAAGCTTCTAATTTACAGGCTTTTCTGATGATAAAGCAATTGGAAGGCCCTTGTCAACTTCCTGCCTGTGATGTCAGGATTTGGGGCTAATTGTAGATGTTTAGGATCCTTGAAATAAGGAAAACCAAATCTTTGTGGTTTGTGTGGTTATGAGGAAGGAGGTAAACATGCTCTCCTTTCTGGTTTGAACATGCAAACTACCTGGAGATGGCCCTGCACCATGTGAACCATACCCGTTTCCTTGTTGTTCGGTCGCTAAGTTGCGTCCGGCTCTTGGGGGCCCAGTGGACTGCAGCACACCTGTCTGTCTTTCAGTGTCTCCCGGAGTCTGCTCAAACTCATGTTCACTGAGTCTGTGATGCCATCCAACCTTCTCATCCTCTGCCGCTCCCTTCTCACCACTTTATAGAGTATTTGCCAAACTTGCCTTTGAGACCTCAAAATTCCTATTTGCTACATATTCAGACTTGCTCTCTCAGCCTCCAGTAGCCATTTGACTTAAATTCTACTCATTTTTCTAAAAGTACCCCGCCTTTGACTTCAGAAAACAATGTGGAATGAGAGGTGAGGTGTGCTAAGTAAAAGAATGTCGTATTTTGATTGGAGTGTTTGAGACTAATAGCTGTAAGAAGTAATCTGAGCACTTTTTTGTTGGGAGAGTGAATTTTGGGGTAGCTTCGTGTTTTGGCTAGTTGAGGGAGCCTGGGGCTTAGGGAGGAGGAGGGATGGATCCCACCAGATATGAAAGAGAAACTAAGTCTGCTGTAACAATATAGACATTAAACCACAGAAATTTATTTTCTTACAGTCTGGAGGCTAGAAGTTCAAGCAGGGTTAATTTCCTCTGAGCCTCTCTACTTGACTTACAGATGACCATCTTCTCCCTGTGTCTTAACCTTTCATCTGTGGGTGTGTCTATGTCCTAACCTTGTGTAAGAAGGGCACCAGTCATATTGGATTAGGGCCCCACCCGTATCAATTTATTTAACCTTTAAATAAGCCTTTAAAGGCTTTGCCTCCAAATACAGTCACATTAGGGATTAAAAATCAATGACCTGGGTCTGCCCCAGGAAATGCATAGCCTGAAAGAACTCTGACGGGTTCTTTCACATAGTGAATTCTGATTTTCAAATTTCAGGATTCTTAGGGAGGTCTTCCTTCTCCTATCTGTTGGTTGTACTTTCTTGCCTCTCATTCATTCTAAAAATATTTTCCATTCCCACTATTCATTGAAACTGCTGTTGTCAAGGTCAGTCACAAATGGCCTCTGTATCACCAAGTCCATGGTCACTTTAGAGTTCTAATTCTCTTTATCCTCACAGACTCATTCTGTACAGGTGAGCATTCTTCCCAGGAAGCATTTCTTGTGGCTTCTGTACACTCTACCCCCATGGTGTTCTTCCTACCATAGTGGTTAATTGTTTTATCTTTTCCTGTCTTCCCATCCCCTAGAATTTAACTTTTTTTGACTAAATCTATGATAGGAAATGTTTTACATTATTCCCAGTACATTCATAAGTATGTAAATTACATGTATCAATCAGTTTATATGTACACGTTTCTATCTACCCATCATTGCTCTTATCTCTGACTTAAAAATTTTACAGACTAGTACTTGGCCATTACTCCATGAGATGCATGCTATTTTCTACACTCCTATCATACACTGTGTTATAGTAAAAATAAATATATGTTTCTGTTTTTACCTTCCTTCCATTCTGTCCCTCATCTAGTTCTAAAGATTTAAATAGTAACTCTAACTAATGACTAACATTGGTATCTCTAGCTATCACGACTCTCCCGCACCCTAGGTTCACGCCTCAGTACCCTGATTTGAAGATCTAATAACCATCTCAAACTAAACACATCTAAAACAGAACTTTTGATTTCTACAACCTGTTTGTTCCTCCCTGCTCACATGTTATCAGCAGCCAGGGACTTGGGTGTCATTCTTGGATTTGCCCTTTCCTTACAAATACTCACTCCATCTGGAAGTCACTTCAGTTTTGTCTCTCTCTCTTTTTTTTTGCCTTCCAGTGTTACTGAGCTATAATTGACATACGGCTGCTGCTGCTAAGTTGCTTCAGTTGTGTCCGACTCTGTGAGACCCCATAGACGGCAGCCCATCAGGCTCCCCCGTCCCTGGGATTCTCCAGGCAAGAATACTGGAGTGGGTTGCCATTTCCTTCTCCAGTGCATGAAAGTGAAAAGTGAAAGTGAAGTCGCTCAGTTGTGTCCGACTCTTCGAGACCCCATGGACTGCAGCCCACCAGGCTCCTCCGTCCATGGGATTTTCCAGGCAAGAGTACTGGAGTGGGGTGCCATTGCCTTCTCCAATAATTGACATACAGCACTGTATAAACTTGGAGCTTCCCAGGTGGCTCAGTGGTAAAGAATCCGCCTGCAGTGTTGGAGACGAAGGTTTGAACCCTGGGTTGGGAAGATCCCCTGGAGAAGGGAATGGCAACCCACTCAGATATTCTTGCCTGGGGAATCCCATGGACAGAGGAGACTGGTGGGCTGCAGTCCATGGGGTCACAAAAGAGTTGGACACACTTGAGCAACTTAACAACAATTGTCGAGATCTAAGGAGTGCAACTTAATTGACCTACACATATCATGAAATGATTATCATCGTAAGTTTGGTGAATATCCATCATCTCCTAGATACGGAAGTAAAGAAATAGAAAAAACTTTTTTCCAGTGATGAGAACTCTTAAATTCATTTACTCACTTAGCTTTCATATATAACATACATCAGTGTTAATTATATTTATCCTGTTGTACATTATGTCCCTAGTACTCATTCTTATAACTAGAAATTTATCCCTATATTCAATCCCACCCCTCTCCTCCCTATCAGCCACAGATCTGATCTGTTTCTATGAATTTGTTTGTTTTTAAGTACTAATTGACCTACCACACTGTTAGTTCCTGTTACAGGATATTAGGATTTGATATTGGTATACATTTCAAAGTGATAGCCATGAAAGTCTGGTTATATCTGTCACTACAGAGATACTACATAGTTATTGACTTTATTCCCCATGGTGTACAGTTCATACCCATGACTCATTTATTTTGCAACTAAATTTGTACTTCTTAATCTCTCTCATCTACTTCTCCCTGCCCCACCCCCCTCCTTTGGCAACCATCTCTCTGTTCTCTGTATCTATGACTCTGTTTATGTTTAGTTATGGTTGTTCATTTGTTTTGTTTTTTAGATTTCACCTGTAAGTGAACTCATAGAGTGTTTTTCTTTCTCTGACTTATGACACTAACACCGTACCTTTTAGATCTATCCAGGTTGTTACAAATGGCAAGATTTCATTTTTTAATCCCTATGGCAGAGTGATACTCCACTGTATACATATACTTTCTCTTTGTTATCTGTCCAGTTCCCTTTGCATCGACCATCTCCTCAGTTTCAGTCTGGTAGTCAGTTTTGTCTGTGGTGGTTTGACTCTTTGGCCGTGGCACTCAGCGGTGCAGAGGCTCGCTGTATTTTATCTTTTTGTTTCCTCCAACAAGAGTGTAAGCTCAGTGGGGACAGGGCCTTCTTTGGCTTGCTCATTGCTCTGTTCTTGGATCTTGGAGAGTAATGCCTCACATGTAGAGGGCCCTTGTATACGTGAAGTAGAAGTGAAGAAAGATTGCTCTGTATAAATTGTTAAATTCCTATTAGAAACACACGCTTAAGTGTAGTACAAACCAAGGTTGTCTCAAACTGGATAACCTTTGTATTCCTCAGTAAAATACATTTGTGAAAGTGAAGTCGCCCAGTTGTGTCCAACTCTTTGTGACCCCATGGACTGTAGCCTACCAGGCTTCTCCGTCCATGGGATTTTCCAGGCAAGAGTACTGGAGTGGGGTGCCATTTCCTTCTCCAGGGGATCTTCCCGACCTAGGGATTGAACCCAGGTCTCCCGCAATGCAAGCAGACGCTTTACCCTCTGAGCCACCAGGGAAGCCCCAAAATACACTTAGTGAACTCTTATGTTCAGGTGCTGTGGTGGAGGTCATGAATATTCAAAAATTAATAAAGCACAGTCCCCAGTATACTTTCTTAAATGTCTGGTAGAATTAATTTAGGTCAGGACTTTTCTTTTGGGGGAAGTTTTTAATTACAAACTCAGTATCTTTCATTTGGGCTAATGTTGGGCTATTCCAGTTAACCTGTTTTTTTTTTTTGAGTGAGCTTTTGAGTTTGTGTTTTTCAAGCACTGTGTCTGTTTAATCTGAATTAATATTCTCTCATCATTTAATATCTGTAGGATCTGTGATGATGTCTTCTCTTTCATTCTTGGTATTGTGTTCTTTCTTTTGCTTATGGTCAGTCTGGCTAGAGGTTTATGAATTTTATTGATCTTCTCAAAGAATCTGGATCTTTTTGTTTTACTGATTTTTTATTTCTTTTTTTGGGGGGATCAAACCATTTTATTGAGGGGCTTTGGGGGGGAGATCGAAAAGCTGGGAGGGCAATGACATCTGACGTCCTTCTCTGAGCCATCTGCCCACTCCTCAGCTGCTGAAAGGCTGATTTTTTATTTCTTGTCCAAATTTTATTTCATTGGTTTATGTTTATCTTTATTTTCTTCTACTTATTTTGATTTTAATTTGTACTACTAGTTTCTTATGGTAGAAACTTAGATTATTGATTTTAAACTATTCTTATTTAAAAAGATAAAAATAGGTATTTAATGATGTTAATTTCTTTTTTAAGTATTAGTTTTGTTTTTTTTAGAAAAAACTTTATTTGGTTCAAAATGTTTTTTAGTTTCACTTGTGATTTCTCCTTTCAATTGTGAGTTATTTAGGACATTTCTTTTTTTCCCCCTATATATCATTTTATCATTTTCTAGTTAAATTTTATTATAGTGAGAAAATGTATCTTGTATCATAGAAGTTAAGAAGGTTTATGCTTAATGGGCTTGCCTAGTGGCTCAGATGGTAAAGAATCTGCCAGCAATGCAGGAGAACTGGGTTTGATCCCAGGGTTGGGAAGATCTCCAGTATTCTCTGATATTCAGTGTTATCACTGGTTGATAGCATTGTTCAACAGTTCTGTTTATCAGCTATTCTGTTACATAGTAGGAATCTTAGGAGCTCTGAGATGAAAGTCATTAAATCCTTAGTTTATGGTACTTTTGGTGTGTAAGGCTTCCCTGGTGGCTCAGTAGGTAAAGCGTCTGCCAACAATGCGGGAGACCCGAGTTCGATCCCTGGGTCGGGAAGATCCCCTGGAGAAGGAAATGGCAACCCACTCCAGTACTCTTGCCTGGAAAATCCCAGGGACTGAGAAGCCTGGTAGGCTGCAGTCCATGGGGTCGCAAAGAATCGGACATGACTGAGCGACTTTCCCTTTCCCTTTGGTGTGTATTGAGGGTGGGGGTTGGAGGATGGAAGTTGAATAGTTTGTGTGGGGTTTCTACTCTGTGTTCTAAGACAGAAGAAACAGAAGAAAAAGTAGATAAGCCATACATTTTCCTTCCTTAAGGAACTTGTGTCTTGGGAAAAGGACTGTTATTAATACAGTGACAGATGGAAGTGAATGTGAAATCCTAAAGCAATCACCCAAGAGAGTGTAATACTGAAGAGATAGTATAGTAGAAAGATGTAAAAATTATGTGTTGACCTTGCTTAAAAGGGCTTCCCTGGTGGGTTAGATGGTAAAGAATCTGCCTGCAGTGCAAAAGACCCAGGTTCGATCCCTGGGTCAGGGTTGCTTAAAAATGTCAGTGATAGTGGTAATGACCCCTTGTCTGTAGAGTTTGCCCTGGGTGGGGAAGAGACCACAGCCTAAGAGATGGTGCCGATGGCTAACCTTTGACGAGTAATTTATGACGTACAGGCATTCTCCTTAGCACGTGACACATATTCATTCTTTTTATTACTGTACTGTCCCTTTGAAAGTATGTGGTGTTGTCTGCATTTTATAGACGAAACCAAGACACACAGAGGTTAGCTTGCTCACATTTCAAGTGAGTTGTTGAATTAGGATTCATGGCCAAGCAGTGTGGCTGCAGCATGCCTCTGAGTTAAGAAATTGCAGTGGTAATCCAGTTGACAGTAAGGATGGAAGATGGTGCTGGGAATGTAACGAAGGAAGTAGACGGGAGAGGGTTTATTAGTGTAGAAGCCACAGTAGGGGAAGGCCATAGTGCTGGAATACCCTGTTTTCCACCTGAGGGTTGGGGAGGGGATACAGTACCCCTTATGGAAATATGAGCATCAGAAGAAAGAAATGTCGGATGGACATACTTTTTAAAGGTGTCCTTCCAGCCAACGAGGTAGAGATTCCTTCCTGAGGTTTAAGAAAGGGATAAAGTATGGATGAAAATTTTAGTCATATGTAAGAGAGCTGATATTTGGATCTATGGGAGTGTTGTGATTGCTGAAAGGAGGGGAAAATTTTTAAAAAAAGGAAGAGGTTTTAAAGGGAATTTTAAAACTGTCCTTCATTTTCTGGATAACAGGGATTGAGGTGTGGAGGTATTTTGGTTCAACGTTGTGTTGGATCAGTGATGGTCCCCCGTGTGTCTTTACAGAAGAGACATGCAGTAGAGGGAGCTTTGTGGGAAGAGTTGAAAGAGCAAGGTTCTGTTTTCACTTTGCCTGTGTCTTGGCCTTGGACATACTACCTTAGAAGTGAGCTTTAGCTGCCTTCTGTGTAAAAGGGAAAAAAAGTTACAGGATGGAACATGGAAAAGAGCTTTATACCAATTGAGATTGGTATTGAGCCAGTCAGCTAACCATTTAGATATCACCATGATGGTAGGATTAAGTTAAGACTGTGGAGGAATGAGTCCACAAAGATAGGAATTTTTTTCTACTGCACCCAGGCATTTTGAACTAGGAGATCTTGGGTAGGCAGTCATGTTCTCATTTCCTGATTAGTGTTTTGTGTTTTAGCCATACTTTCACTATGAAAATATGAGAAATTTGATGCACTTACTGAAAAAGAGAAACTGGAGAAGGAATGGCAAACCACTTCAGTTATTTTTGCCTTGAGAACCCCATGAACAGTATGAAAAGGCAAAAAGTTAGGACACAGAAAGATGAACTTCCCAGATTGGTAGGTGCCCAATATGCTACTGGAGATCAGTGGAGAAATAACTCCAGAAAGAATGAAGAGACAGAACCAAAGCAAAAACAACACCCAGTTGTGGATGTGACTGGTGATGGAAGCAAAGTCCGATGCTGTAAAGAGCAATTTTGCATAGGAATCTGAATGTTAGGTCCATGAAGCAAGGCAAATTGGAAGTGGTCAAACAGGAGATGGCAAGAGTGAACGTCGACATTTTAGGAATCAGCGAACTAAAATGGACTGGAATGGGTGAATTTAACTCAGATGACCATTATATCCACTACTGTGGGCGAGAATCCCTTAGAAGAAATGGAGTAGCCATCATAGTCAACAAAAGAGTCCAAAATGCAGAACTTGGATGCAATCTCAAAAACAACAGAATGATCTCTGTTCATTTCCAGGGCAAACCATTCAGTATCACAGTTATCCAAGTCTATGCCCTGACCAGTAATGCTGAAGAAGCTGAAGTTGAACGGTTCTCTGAAGACCTACAAGACCTTCTAGAACTAACACCCCAAAAAGATGTCCTTTTCATTATAGGGGACTGGAATGCAAAAGTAGGAAGTCAAGAAACACCTGGAGGAACAGGCACATCTGGCCTTGGAGTACAAAATGAAGCAGGGCAAAGGCTAATAGAGTTTTGCCAAGAGAATGCACTGGTCATAGCAAATACCTTCTTCCAGCAACAAGAGAAGACTCTACACATGGACATCACCAGATGGTCAACACCGAAATCAGATTGATTACATTCTTTGCAGCCAAAGATGGAGAAGCTCTATACAGTCAACAAAAACAAGGCAGAGCTGACTGTGGCTCAGATCATGAACTCCTTATTACCAAATTCAGACTCAAATTGAAGAAAGTAGGGAAAACCACTAGCCCATTCAGGTATGACCTAAATCAAATCCCATACGATTATACAGTGGAAGTGAGAAGTAGTTTCAAGGGATTAGATCTGATAGAATGCCTGAAGAACTATGGATGGAGGTTCGTGACATTGTATAGGAGACAGGGATCAAGACCATCCCCATGGAAAAGAAATGCAAAAAAGTAAAATGGCTGTCTGAGGAGGCCTTACAAATAGTTGAGAAAAGAAGAGAAGCAAAAGCAAAGGAGAGAAGGGAAGATACACCCATTTGAATGCGGAGTTCCAAAGAATAGCAAGGAGAGATAAGAAAGCCTTCCTTAGTGATCAGCACAAAGAAATAGAGGAAAACAACAGAATGGGAAAGACTAGAGATCTTTTCAAGAAAATTAGAGATACCAAGGGAACATTTCATGCAAAGATGGGCTCGATAAAGGACAGAAATGGTATGGACCTAACAGAAGCAGAAGAGATTAAGAAGAGGTGGCAAGAATACACAGAAGAACTATACAGAAAAGATCTTTAGGACCCAGATAATCACGATGGTATGATCACTCACCTAGAGCCAGACATTCTGGAATGTGAAGTCAAGTGGGCCTTAGAAAGCATCACTACGAACAAAGCTAGTGGAGGTGATGGAATTCCAGTGGAGCTATTTCAAATCCTGAAAGATGATGCTGTGAAAGTGCTGCACTCAATATGCCAGCAAATTTGGAAAACTCAGCAGTGGCCACAGGACTGGAAAAGGTCAGTTTTCATTCCAATCCCAAAGAAAGGCAATGCCAAAGAATGCTCAAACTACCACACAATCATGCTCATCTCACATGCTAGTAAAGTAATGCTCAAAATTCTCCAAGCGAGGCTTCAATAGTACATGAACCGTGAACTTCCAGATGTTCAAGCTAGATCTAGAAAAGGCAGGGGAACCAGAGATTAAATTGCCAACATCTGTTGGATCATCAAAAAAGCAAAAGAGTTCCAGAAAAACATCTTCTGCTTTAAGTCTTTGACTGTGTGAACCACAACAAACTGGAAATTTCTTAAAGACATGGGAATACCAGACTGCCTGACCTACCTCTAGAGAAATCTGTACGCAGGAAGCAACAGTGAGAACTGGACATGGAACAACAGACTGGTTCCAAATAGGAAAAGGAGTACGTCAAGGCTGTATATTGTCACCCTGCTTATTTAACTTATACGCAGAGTACATCATGGGAAATGCCAGGCTGGATGAAGCACAAGCTGGAATCAAGATTGCAGGGAGAAATATCAATAATCTCAGATATGCAGATGACACCAACCTTATGGCAGAAAGTGGAGAACTAAAGAGCCTCTTGATGAAAGTGAAAGAGGAGAGTGAAAAAGTAGGGTTAAAACTCACATTCAGAAAACTAAGATCATGCCATCCAGTCCCGTCACTTCATGGCAAATAGGTGGGGAAACAGTGACAGACTTTATTTTTTGGGGGCTCCAAAATCACTCAGATTGCAGCCATGAAATTAAAAGATGCTTACTCCTTGGGACCAACTTAGACAGCATATTAAAAAACAGACATTACTTTGTCAACAAATGCCCATCTACTCAAGACTGTGTTTTTTCCAGTAGTCATGTATGGATGTGAGAGTTGGACTATAAAGAAAGCCGAGTGCTGAAAAATTGACGCTTTTGAACTGTGGTGTTGGAGAAGAGTCTTGAGAGTCCCTTGGACTGCAAGGAGATCCACCCAGTCCATCCTAAAGGAGATCAGTCCTGGGTGTTCATTGGAAGGACTGATGCTGAAGCTCCAATACTTTGGCCACCTGATGCGAAGAACTGACTCATTTGAAAAGACCCGGATGCTGGGAAAGATTGAAGGTGGGAGGAGAAGGGGATGACAGAGGATGAGATGGTTGGATGGCATCACCGACTCAATGGACATGGGTTTGGGTGGACTCCAAGAGGTGGTGATGGACAGGGAGGCCTAGCGTGCTTGGTCCATGGGGTCGCAAAGAGTCAGACATAACTGAGCCACTGAACTGAACTGGTGAGCTCATTCCTCTGATTTGGTGATCCTGCCCTCTTCCATGGTGATGAATTACTTTGAGCCTTTGTTTTCTTTTCTAGAAAATGGGGATAATGATTCCTAGTCTCACTAGTTCAGAGGGCTAATGAGAGTATTAAATTAAATGTTGAATGTAAAAGCACTTGGTGAACTGAGAACTCTGTGATTACAACTGTCCTGTGGGTTTGTGGCGTGTTGATGGTGGTGGTTCATTATTCAGGTTCATCTGCTATTGCTGCCCTTCTGCTGCTAGCACATGTATCTTGCATTGTTGTGTTAGCTGCTCAGTCGTGTCCAACTCTTTTCGACTCCGTGGATGTAGCCCGCCAGGCTTCTCTGTTCAGGAATTCTCCAGGCAAGAATACTGGAGTGGGTAGCCATTCCCTTCTTCAGGGGATCTTCCCAACCCAGGGATCGAACCTGGGTCACCTGCATTGGCAGGTGGGTTCTCTACTGTTTGAGCCACCAGGGAAGCCCTTATTCTTGCATAGAAAGGCAATATACAGTGCGTTTTCATGGAATGCATCCTCTGAACTAATGCTTGGGTACTGGCACACACAAGTTGAGTACTTTGCTTATCCCAGGATACACAACCTCTGTTGCCAGCCGGTTTATCTAACACACAGACTTGCCTTTTAAACTGTGAAAATCTGCTGTACTTATTTAACAATTAGTATACATTTTTGACTAACGTGCATATAATTTTGTTCAGTCCTTCTCCCTGCCCCCTCTTTCTGTTATCCCTCCCTCCCTCCATCCATTTTTCTCTTAGAATCCCAGGACAAGATAGGAGACCCACAGTCTACAGAATAAAAATAGGTAAAGAGTTTCCAGTGTTTGCATATCAGGTTTGGGTGGGAGGAACTGTACGAGCTACACTTCTACAAGAGGCCCTTTAGGCATTCAGTATTCTTGCCTAAAAAATCTCGTGGACAGAGGAGGCTGGCGGGCCATAGTCCGTGGGGTCACAGAGAGTTAGTGACTAAACAGCAGCAGCAGAGGAATTGTGAATACACGCGTGTTATGAGTATCCCACCTCTCTCCTGCTCCTCCATTGCTTGTCCTTTTCTCCTTTTCCTTGGCCACTTGCTGTAATTGATCTGCTGTAGCACTCATATTTCTTCTTCACGTGACCTCTTTTCCACACCTACCTGTGCATCAGAATCATCTAGGAAACTTAGAAAGGATGAGCAAGCACAATTCTGGAGACTGATTTGCAGTGTCCAGGATGAGTCGTTGGGAACCAGTAGCTTCTCAAGGCTCCTGAGCAGAGGATGGTGAGTAGCCAGTTTGAGTGATGCACAGTGTGGTCATCGCATGTGTAGGGTCATTCCATTGGACAATAAATAAATGCTTTCAAAATTGCTTTCCACTTAGACATATTCTTCTCCCGAAAAGGGAGAATAGGACTTCCAGCCTCAGCAGATCCTACCTCACCTGGAGGGAATGTGATGTGCCAGAAGTATGTAGAAAGACAGTGTATAGTGAACAACAGTTTGGCTATAAATGATCCGTGCAGAACATTTCCTCACAGTACCTGTCCCGAAGTTAAGTTTGTTGTGGTTTAGTCGCCAAGTGTCCAATTCTTTGTGACCCCGTGGAGTGTAGCCCGCTGGACTCCTCTGTCCATGGAATTTTCCCAGGCAAGAGTACTGGAGTGGGTTGCCATTTCCTTCTCTGGGGGTTCTTTCTGGCCTCCACAATTGAAATTGTGTCTCCCGCGTTGGCAGGTGAATTCTGTACTGTTGAGCCACCACACCAGGGAAGCCCAAAGAAAAAGATGTTTTTATTTCCAGGTCTAATGAACATAGCCAGTGACTATTAGCAGTTTTATCCGGCACTGCAGTACCTCTCTTAACTTCTTCTTTGCTAAGTCACACTTTTCCACTTTACCTATTGGGAGTTTTAGTAGTGGTTCTTTTTCCAAAATAAATGTTGTGTAGTTGTGTTTCCATTCAAATTGCCTGGCATTTTGAGTGTCACCCTCTATTCAGACAGTTAACACTGATGAATGGTCTGTTGCCTAAGCACCAGCTCTTCCCAGCTCTAAGTGCCGAGAGATAGAACCCCCTCCCCTGCCGTCTCCCCAGAATTACAGCTGTGTGAAAAGTTAGCCTTTACTTGGAAAATAACAGGTGAATTTCCCCGAATCTAGTGAATACCCCTGTAGTTCTTGGTTGTTCGGGTTCACCGCTACAATTTCCTTTTTAACTTTGCTTTCTCACCCTATCATTACAGTAGCCATTGAGAAAGGCAGCGCAGTGGATGTTTCTTTGGCTGCCCAGTGGATGAGCTCCACATCTGTATTAGGGAGAATTCTCTGCCTCACGATTTTTTGTGGGAAGCAGCATCCCTACCTACATGCTCTTCCACGTGCAACCCTCACTCAGGCAGAATAGGGAAAAATGAGCTGCTTTTCAGGTTTGCTTAACTGCAGGTGAAGGGAATAATTGAAGAGGTGTGACGTGCTTTAGCTGGTGTGGTGGGGAGGGGAGTGTCATGTGTAGAGGCTGTAACTTGCTACCCCAGCCTCTGGAGTCTCTCTGATTGGCTACCTCGTTCTGAATTTTGACTTCAGATTGAATCCCTTACATTGTTTGGTTGCTGGCAGTGATGTTTTTTTAAAAGTCTTTTGTTTTGGATGTGTTTTATTAAAATTGAGAAAGAATTCGAGGTCTCACTGAATGCTCTTTTATTTCTATCTCCCAAGGTTGACTGCTGAAGCGGTCTCCAGTTCCTTTCTTGCAGATTCCTATGCTGGGGGACTTGACTTTCTCTGAACTGCCCCAAGGGCAAGAGTATTTTATGGTGGGAACCCCACTGGTGACAGCCCTTCCCTCTTCGGTCAGAAGAGTTCCAGTTACTTCCCTTTACATTCTAAATTTTTGCTCATTTTATACCTAATAACCACTGTTAGAATCTTTGATCTTTATGAGGTCAAGACTATCATCATCATTGATTGAGCTTGCTTATAATTTTCCTGATGGTAAATTCACCTCCATAACGTCTATTTAGCACTTAACTTTTAGGTTGAGTTCTCAAAATTAACCTAAGAGAGGTTTTCCTTAGTGTCTAGAAATCACTTGGGCTTATTTGGGTATTTAAAACGAGAAGTCTACAGAGTTCAGTTCAGTTCAGTCGTGTCTGATTCTTTGCGACCCCGTGGACTGCAGCACGCCAGGCCTCCCTATCCATCACCAACTGCCAGAGTCTACCCAAACCCATGTCCATTGAGTCAGTGATGCCATCCAACCATCTCATCCTCTGTTGTCCCCTTTTCCTTCTGCCGTCAATCTTTCCCAGCATCAGGGTCTTCTTAAATGAGTCAGCTCTTCGCATCAGGTGGCCAAAGTATTGGAGTTTCAGCTTCAACATTGGTCCTTCCAATGAACACCCAGGACTGATCTCCTTTAGGATGGACTGGTTGGATCTCCTTGCAGTCTACAGAGTATTCATGAATTATTTGTTGGTTTCTGAAATTTTTCTCCTGATTTTTCTGATTGTCAAAACATTTTTCTATGTCCACTGTGGAAAATTTTTGATATGGACAGAGAAGTATCATAAAAAAGTATAGTTTCTCCCCATTGACCTACAGATTCAATACAATCCCTGTCAAAATTCATGCAGTTTTTTCCCCAAAAAATTGACAAGATAATTCTAAAATGACATATGGAAATGCAAGAGACTCAAATGCAAGTGACTCAAAATAGTCTTGAAAAGAACAAAGTTCGTGAACTTATACTCTTGATTTTAAAACTAAACACAAAGCTACTAAAATCAACATAATGTATATATGGCATAAGGATAGGCAGATCAATGGAATAGATCTTTGTGACCCCATGGACTATACAGTCCATGGAATTCTCCAGGCCAGAATACTGGAGTGGGTAGCCATTCCCTTCTCCAGGGGATCTTCCCAACCCAGGGATCAAACCCAGGTCTCCTGCATTGCAGGTGGATTCTTTTACCAGCTGAGCCACAAGGGAAGCCCAGAAATAAACTATAACATTTATGATCATTGGAATTTTGACAAAATTGCAAAGACAGTTTAATAGAGGGATGAATAGTCTTTTCAACAAATAGTTCTGCAACAATTTAGTATTCACATGCAAAAGGATTAATTTGGATCTTTACACCAAAGTTAAAATCAATCAAAGACCTACGTGTAAGAGCTAAAACTAAACCTCTTAGAAGAATGCATAGGCATAAATCTTCATGACCTTGAGTTAGTCAGTGGTTCCCTAGATATGGTACCCAGAAGCATAAGCAACCAAAGAAAAACAAAACAAATGGATTTCATCAAATAAAAACTAACTTAGGCTCCATCATTATTAAAAAACGATCATACTTCAAAGAACATGATCAAGACAGTGAAAAGTCCAGCCCACAGAATGGGCAAAAAATGTTTGCAGATCCTATTTCTGATAAACAACTGGTATCAAGAATATATTTAGAATTCCTACAACTCAATAAAAAGACAAGCTGATTATAAAGTGGGCAGAGAGGTTTAATAGACATTCCTCCAAAGAAGATTTACAAACGGCCAGTAAACACAAGAAAAAGATGTTCAGCAAATTTAGTCATTAGGGAAGTAGGATCATAAAAGCCACTATGATATACCACTTCATACCCGCTAGGATGACTATAATAAAAAAGGTGGAAAATTGAAAGTCTTGGTGAGGATGTGGAGAAACTGAGAGCCTCTTACATTTCTGATGGGAATGTAAAATGGCACAGCTGCTTTGGACAGGACTTCAGCAATTTCACAGTTACGTGAAAGTTATCATATGACCCAGCAGCTCTGCCCCTTGGTGTACAGTGAACCCTTGAACAACACGGGTATGAACTGTGTAGGTCCGCTTATGTGTGAATTTCTTGTCCTAAATACACCTGCAGTTAAGTACATGATCTGAGGTTGAATCCTTGGGTGTGGAACCATGGATATGGTGGGCCTACTGTAAAGTTGCAGATGGATTTTCAAAGGTGAGGAGGGTCTAACCATGGCCTTGTTCGGGGGTCAGTTGTTACACCCAGGAGAAGTGAAAATATGTTAGTGCAAAAATTTGTACACTTGGTTGTGGGCATCCCGTGTAATCCCAGAGTTTGTCTTTATGCCTGTCCATAGTAAATGCTTGATAACTGTTTGTTACATAAATTGTGATCACTTACACCTTTAGATTATACATCCTATTTTGTAGTGTACCCCTGACGCAGAGTTAACTGAAATGCTCTCAGTTGATAACGCTGGGTGTAATAATTTTTCTGAATGTTTTTTATCTCTCTTTAGGTTGGTATTTTGTTTGGCATCTTTTTTTGTCAAAATTCAAGTTTCTTCGGGAACTGGTTGGAGACACCGGATCCCAGGAGGGAGACCGTGAGCCTTCAGGATCTGAGACCGAAGAAGATGCTTCACCATCTCCACACAGGATCAGGTCTGCTCGCCAGAGGAGGGCCCCTGCGGATGAAGGCCACTGAGCCAGCCGGTCCTGTGATGGCGAATGACCAAGGGTTCTGGGAGTCTCTCTGTAATGACGGGGCTTTGCAGTTTGCTAAAGGAGTGAAGAACATTCATTCTTGGATTCTAAGTCCAATTCAAAAAAAGATTTACATGTAAGCCATATGCAAATAAAGGGAAGTTCAACCAAATCGAACCATTGCAGATTTCATCGTTAAGATAATTTTTGCTTGTATGCTTAAACATATATACTTTTTCTTTGACCCTTGGGCTTCTTTTCTTGCACTGGTGTTAATCTGATAAATATTACAGGCTTGAAAATCCATATTTTATTAATGTTAGTTCTGCGTCATGTTTCCCCTCCCCCCTCCCGCCCCCACATCATGCCTTGTCTGAAATTGGGATATATCTCACGGTTACAGTCAACCAGGCAACAGTCGTGATGTAATTACCCTCGTCTGGGCACGTGTGGACCTCAGGCTTGTCATAGTACCATTACTGATTGTTGGTATCAAATGTGTCAGGTTTAACTGGCTTTTAAAAATGTCTTCAAAAAGATTACACTATGATTCAGCCTTGAAACGAAAAGTCATCGTGTATGCAGAAAAGCACGGCAACAGAGCAGCAGGGCGTGCGTTCCACATCAGCGAGGCAAACATCCGTCGCTGGAGGAGCGACCGAAACTCCATATTTTCTTGTAAAGCCACCACAAAGTGCTTTACGGGACCTAAGAAAGGAAGATACCCGCAGGTAGACGAGGGTGTGCTACATTTTGTCAGTGAGACGCGTGCAAAAGGACTGCCCGTCACACGCCAAGCAATGCAGCTGAAGGCCGGAGAAATTGCCAAAGGCCTCGGAATAGATGAAGCGAAGTTCAAAGCCACCAGAGGCTGGTGTGATCGATTCATGCGTCGAGCAGGACTGTCCTTGAGGCGTCAGACCTCATTGCGTCCAAAGCTTTCCGCTGACGTTAACCAGCGGGCGGTGCCCGAGCGCCGTTTAAAGCGGTGCTCTATCACCAGGGCGCTTGACGATGCCCAGGGGGGTGTGGTCTGGAGGAACGCAGACGCCCATCTGAATGATTCTGAAGAGTTAGACTCAGACTACGACGTTATAGTCATCACTTAACCAACTTATTTCATCATGCACTTCCTGGACTTGAGCACAAGGTTGATCTGATAAATACCTGTTTGAAAGCTCTGTTTGAGTAAATCAGAAAACTAGGCATTCTGCAGAATACAAAAGCATCGTGTCATAGTTGAATCGCCTGTGTCTTTTCTTAGTGATATTTATGGTGCATCTTACCGGTGATGGTATCTTAGGTTAGGGGGAAAAAAATAGTCTGTAAATTTATTTTTATTCCTAGGGTAGCAACTATTTATTGGGGAACTTAATTCTGACTCTTACCATATCGTTAAAATAGTTATCCTCTGAGACATCTTTTGGAGCACCCTGTTCACGATTCTAGAATAGAAATGTGGGAATCTGGGCTCTGTCCTCTTCCTTCAGGAAGGGTAGGCTTCATTACTCCTTGCACATGGGAGGACTTCCTGCTCAAGGCATGTGCTGAGGAGAAAATACTTCTTCACAGACAGCAGTTCAGTGACAAGGCCTCCGAGGCGCTAGGTATTGAGAGAGCGGGTGAAAATGCCTGCTTTACTGTAAAGTGATTCCTGCCATGTTCCCTTGTTTGTCTTCACTGAACTTTGGACTCAGTGTTTCCTGGGGAAGAGAGCTATGCATTAAAGAACTTTCCCATTTAGTGTTGCCTGCTTTACATGAAAGTGAATTGCAAAGCCAACTTACTTTATTAATCTTAAGTTCTTTCTATTTTAAACGTTTGTTTCTCAAGAACTAGTCATTACAGAATATCGCCTCTGTTTCATGACTGTGTAACTTTGTTTGATACCTCATACTCGACGCTGATAGTTTTATTAACAGTTCATCTGCTCTGCCCCGAATTGATGAACACCTGTGCTGTCATTGTGGCCCTTTGCATGTACTAAAAGGGAATTTACAGAGTTTAACTTTACTTTTCAATATTTGCTAAGGGGAGCGGTCCCCAGCAGCTCAGAGCGGGGCACCGTCTTTGTTTCCTTACTGGATACACTTTTTTCTCTATGTGACTGTATTGTTCAAGCATTCATTTTAATGCTTTTGTACTAGCTAAATATCACATTAAAGTGCTTATCAGGTAGGGGAAAACCTCATGCTTCTTGGTGCTGGGAGGATATTTGAATTGGATTTTTTGCAGGCTGATATTTGGAGCTATGGATTCTGCTTTGTAGTGAATGTCTTAGGTTAGATAATAGTTGCTGACCAACTTTTTTAGTAGCTGGAAGGCTTCCTATTGTGTCAGTATTAAGAGTGATGGCCAACATAACCGCTAAAATATTCAAGGGTCATCCATAAATTAATCCATGAAAAGATATACATGTTGGTATTATTTATTAATATTTATGCTTTTATGAATGTCTTTAAAAATAGAATTTTAAGAAATATTCTGCTTAGCTTGCTTGGGAAATATGCCCAGAGCATATTAATAGCTCACACTCTGCCATGTTTTAACTCTTAGGAAAGTAAAAAGAAGTAGCTGCTGCCATATGAAAATTCTACAAACTGATTTCTTTGTTTGAAACATTTTTTCCCCCTATGCACCTCTTTTCCTAATAGACTCACCATAGTACATATTTCTAAGGCCACGGAGAGAGGCAAGAGAAATAGTTAACACAGAGTTACTTGTGTGATACAGGGTTTTTGTTTTTCCTGTTTTAGTGCTTTTGTAGCTGAACTTGCAGAGCTCATCATAAGTGCATTTTCAGTTTCTTAGTGGCCTGTGGTTGATGTTGAAGCTTGGAGGGTTCTGAGCATGAAAATAAAACAAAACAAGTATTAGTCTTGTCTGAATGCTCTCAGACAGTGATGGTGACCTCGGACGCCCTCGTTGGAGGATGAATTCTAAAATGAGAAGACTCTAGTGGGTGCTTTCATTTCTATCCAACCAACCACTTACAAATCGTTTTTCTTCTTTTGCTTCTGAAACTTCTGTGAAAATTGCGTATATCAGATTTATTGGTAGCATTGCTCTGATTTCAAGGCCAAAAGACACTAAATATTTGTGTGACGCTGTTAAAGTTTTTAAGATTTATATTCACCCAGGGGCTCTCTGTAGTGATGTTTTCGTGGTGGGAACAACGTTTTGTGGTGGATAGCCAATGTACATGCTGATCCATTTCTTTAGATGTTATCAGATTTAAAAACAACTTCAACCTGTCATTTTAACTGAAAGTTGGGAATATAGTAGGTAATGGTTTCACAAAATAGGGCATTTTAAACCAAAATGTGTTGAAAGATTTGAAAGTAGTGCATTTTTTACTTTTTAGAGTTCCATGCTGCAGTATTTTTAAATTCAGTTTTTCTTAAAAGCTATGTTTTAATGTAACATGTAACCAGTGTAACATTAGCTTTTGACTGGTAAACTTGAAGTGCTTTTATATTTCAGGTTGACTTTAAAAAGCCAATGAGCAGTACTCAAAGGTTATGGGTTCTTAAGCAATTAATGGAGTAGTATTTTGATATGGAGTCTAAAATGAAAGCACCTTGTATTGTCTGCTTTTAAAGTATTCTATAGTTTTTAACTTAAAGCGTAAAGAGAAACATTTTATCTTATATTAATAAAAATTAACATTTTTCACTTATTAATGTACGTGTATCCCTTGCTTTATGACCAGTGTTTATTACCCTTTAAATTCTATGCATAACCATTCACCAAATAGTGCTGCTCTGGTTTCTTGAAGGAAACGTTCTGTGCTACGCTATGGTATATTGTCATCTTGCTGCTTGACAAATAGGTTTATAAGAAATTAGAACTGTGTGTGTTCATAATGCCTTTGTATAACGAGATGAGGAGTCCGTGTAAATGTTATTCGCTGTAAAACAGTTACTAGCTGTTAAAACTGGTCAACACTATGTCTAAAGCTTCTGTGGTTTGTCTGTATGATGTCACTTTACAAAGAATAAATTAAAGTGAAAACAAAAGTTGTGTTTGTTTCACTGATGAAGTATAAGAAGTATGAAGGGTGGCTTGGACATGAGGGATTGGAAACCAGCCATTTTTACCGGTGGGCTCACCCTTCACCTCATTTGTCAAACTAAACCTCTACAAGAATTAGGACAAGTTAGCAGTAACATTCCTAGTAGATGAAAAGAATGGACTTGAAACCTAAGGATATACAGTGTTAGAACTAGTTTACATTTAACGTTTAGCCCTTTTTTCCTTCTTAGGCTTCATCCCATATCCTCAAGATTGTTTGGAAGATCTGTTCACCATAGGTCACATCTCCCGTTTTGTTGGTGTTAACCACCAGGAAGACTGGCTGAGGGGACTGATGAAAGCCAAGTAAGAAGATGGAGGGATGCCTTTGAAACCCATTTGAGATGGGGAACCGTGAACTGCTATGGCTGGGTGCCAAGTTTTGATTTTTCCTCCACGGTGCTCAGCTGCCAAGAATGTAGAATGGAAAAAGTGGCCTGTGCCAGGGTCAGGCTTTGTAAGGTAGGGGTGTCTCAAGGGCACGGTCACTCGAGATTGCTGGAGGCCGGTCATGGGGTCTTGGCTGGATCATAAGAGAAGCCAGATCAGTAAGCACCGAAGTGGGGCAAGTGGGAAGGCATGGAGGTGGGAGGTAGTAAGATGCGTGAGTGTAATCGAACAGAAAATTGGGTTGGAGGCTAGGATTTTGGAGGGGAAGCAACCACAGAAAAGGGGAATCTGAACTGTGATGCATCCTAGGGTGTCGTGAGGGCCATCAGCCCGGCCACGAATAGTTCTGCCTGATGGCTGGAGTCAGGATGGAAAAGTGGACTGGGTCAGGGACGTGGAAGACTGATCTTCAGGTCTGGGAGGTCAGGCGGCTCTTAACAGGAGGGAGTTTGCTCAGAATGAAAGAGGCGTGTTCTTGGGGAGCTGTGAGAAGGCTTTGTCTTCAGCCTGCCCCTTCCCCCCACCCCAGCAGCTCTACAAGCCAGAGCGTGAGTGTTACAATTAATGTGCTTTGGTTATAAAAGTGATCACTGTTGATGAAGAACTTCCTTGGGGATCGGGAGGACAGAAGAAGGGAGGACAACAGAAGCTTCTCAAAGAATCTTAGGGGGCGGGGGGAGTTTATCAGGGAGAGGACGTGAAGAGGCTTCTGGACAGAAAAAAAAAAAAAGGGCTGAGGGAAGGTGCCTGGTTTGCAGAACAGTAGGTATTAACGATTGACTGTTCTGGAGTGGAGAATTTGACTATGGGGTGTGATGTTTTAGAGCTGAAGAAGTAGGAAAGATGAGGTCATCAAAGACCTCATACGCAGCGTCAGTGGCTTTACCATCTTGCGTGGCTGCAGCACCTGGACCAACTGCAGTGGCTCAGGAAGTTCATGCTGACCGCACGAAGGAGTCCTCGCGTGAAGATGCAGTGGAAACGGTGCTAGACAGCCAGCGGTGGGCTGGGAGGGAGTTACGGCCCTGGAAGTTTGAGGATGAAGCATCCTCAGGGCTTGAGGTTGGGTCATGAAGGGAAGTGAAAGACGGTTTCAACATTGGAGGTCAACAGTACTGGGATGTGTACAGAAGAAGTAGGCTTGAGGCTGGTCCAAGGGAGATGAAAGATGAGAGTCCAGGTTGGGGCATACCTATCTGAGGTGCTTACAGGCTCCTGGGTGGACAGAAATAATCAACAATTGTAAAAATGGTAGGAGGGTCATCCATGGTCATCGCTGTAGTAGCAACTGTTGGCAAAAACAGGATCTACCAGGAGAGAAGCCAGAATTGGAGACCCAAGGAGTTGCCCCTAAGGGGCATTGATATTTAAGAGGCTGGTTAAAAAACAAAAAAAGGCCACCAGGGACGCTGAAAAGGACTGCTAAGAGCCAGCAACATACCTGGGAAGAAGGCAACGTGCTTGAGGCAAAATGAAGAAAGAACTTGAAGGAGCACGCGTTAAACGGGTATATATTAAAGAAAGTTGCTGCTCAGAAACTGGCTACCTGATCCTTGCAGAAGTCCAAGCAAAAGAAAGACGTAAACCTCTGCAAGGTGATGGTGGGACAGGCGGAATAGATGTTGATGGGGTTCAACTGGATGGGGTTTGGTGGTTGATTAGATATGGGAGGTGAAGGGCAAGGATGAACCCTTGGTGGAGGCTGACAGAGGACGTGGGGGGAGAATGTCTGAGGGGGTTAGTCCAGGTGGATGGAAATGACCAGTGGAAACGGCCACTCTGAGGATTCAGGTCAGAACCGAGTTCCTACCCAAATGCTATAACTTGATAGTTGGCAGTTACTTAACCTTTCTGTTCCTGGTCTGCTGAATGAGAATGAGAACGTGTACGGTAAGTGAGGAGTCAATTTTTAAAAATACCTGTTAACCACACTCCTTAATATACAGTGGGCTTCCCTGGTGGCTCAGATGGTAAAGAATCCACCTACGATGCAGGAGACCTGGGTTTGATCCCTGGGCTGGGAAGATCCCCTGGAGAACGGAACAGCTACCCACTCCAGTATTCTGGCCTGGAGAATTCCGTGGACTACAGTCCATGGGGTTGCAAAGAGTCAGACACGACTGAGCGACTTTCACTAATATACAGCAAGCAACCTGTAACTTCACCCTGCTTCTCTTCTTTCCTCACTTCTTGCTCTCCTTTGTAGCAAAGTAACCCTTCTATTGACAGCTTGGTCCAGGAGTTGTCAGTTCACTGAAAACAGTTGAAATGGGGAGTCACAAAGCATTCACATTCATCCTGCAGTATTTTGAGGAAAAGTCAAGGCTTTTTTCACCGATTATAGATCCCTGAGTTCAATCTCAGTTTCTTTGCAAAAGCCAGTCTTATAATCTGGTGGTCTCTAGTTTCATCCTCTTTAAAATTGGAACAAGAACAGAACCTTGCGAAGATTTTTACTGGAGTGTTTTTCTATGTTTTACAGTTGCCTGGCTTGCCCCCAGACAGACAAGACTTTTTGTATCTTGCTGTTATTGCTGTTTGGGCATTCAGTCATGTCTGACTCCTCTGCCACTCCATGATGGTGGCCTGCCAGGCTCCTCTGTCCATGGGATTTCCCAGGCAAGAACCCTGGAGTGGCTTGCCATGTCTTCCTTGCCCAGGGGTTGAACCCAGGTCTCCTGCATTGCAGACAGATACTTTAGCATCTGAGTCACCAGGGGAGACCTCCCAAGTTTTTCAAAACATTTAACTAGGTTTTCATAGAAACAGCAACCCTTTTCTCACACTCATGGCTTGTTGTAATATTTAATTACATAATTACAAGATCTGAGATGACTGACCTAAGAAGGCTTGGAAACCGTTTGGGTTAAAAGTCATTTGGTGACAAAAATATGTGAACCGTACAAGAGTCTAACCCTCTATCCTTAATCATGTAGCCCACCCGGGGCAGAGACGGTGCATCTCACATACCGGAGCAAATGAAAGCCTCAGCGGGTATCTCCTCCCCCTTCCTGCATGGAACCTTCGCACCTGTGTGCTATCTCTTCTGATCCCCCCCACCCCCGCTGGCCCCACCCCTCATTCGAGGACAGACCCCTCTGCTGGTGTGACCTGAATTTCTCCTCCGGCACTCTGGATCCCTTTACACCTTTTCAGCCAAGTAACACTCGATGGCTCTCTGTCACCTGGGTCATCCTCTTCGACATCCAAGCATGTTCAATAAACACTCTGCCTCCAAAGGAAGAAGGAAAGGCCCCTCCGGCTCTCTCCCCTCACCACGCCACACTGGACTTCTCTAAGGACGTGTCTCCATGACCCTGGTGCCAAATCTGAGGGACAGTTTCCAGTCCTCAGCTTTGCCTGACTTCCCAACAGCATTCGTGTGGTTGGTTGCTCGTCCCTTCTCTGTTCCTTGAAGGCTTCTCCTCCTTTGGATCTTTCTTTGTGTATTTATTTGGCCACATTAGGTCTTAGTTGTGGCACGTGGGATCTCCAGTTGAAGCACGTGTGGTCTAGTTCCCCGACCAGGGATCGAACTTGGGCCCCCTGTATTGGGAGCACAGGGTCTTAGCCACTGGACCACCAGGGATGTCCTCCTTTGGTTTTTCATGGTACTAGATTCTGCCTCCATTGGTTTTAAGCCTTCTCTCGTTTGCAGGCTTATCCTGCAGTGACCTGTCCAAGCTCGTTGGGGCTACGTTCTCGCCCGCTTTTCCTTCCCGTCTCCCCGGGCAGTCCTGTTTGTGACTTCAGCCTCCGCCTCTCCCCCAGTGGAGCCACATTCCAGGCTTCTGAGACAGCGACCTCCTCGGCGTCTCCTCTTGGTTTCCTTGAACTGTGGTCACACCTCACGTCTTCAACCGCCTTGGACACTGACGTCTTACCAGCTTCCCTGTTGACTCTTGTGAAGCCGACAAAACAGGTGTCACTCCTGACCCATCTTTCAGGTCACTGATTCAGCCTATCAAAGCCTGGTTGATTTTGCTTCTGAAATAGCTCTTGAAACCTTCTCTACTTTTCTCCATTTTTTCCCCCACTATCTGTAGGCAATGAAGTGTAGTAGCCAAGAGGGTGGTCTCTGCAATTAGACCTCTGCGTGCCTCATTTTTCATCTGTACAGTGGGTGTAATAATAGTATCTGTCTCATAGGGGTCTCTGCAATTAGACCTCTGCATGCCTCATTTTTCATCTGTACAATGGGTGTAATAATAGTATCTGTCTCATAGGGTTTCTGTTAGGATTAAATGAGTGAACCCACACAAAGCAATTAGTGGGTATGTGGGGTTGGAGAAGGAAATGGCAACCCACTTCAGCATTCTTGCTTGGGAAATCTCACGGACAGAGGAGCCCAGCAGGCTTCATTCCATGGGGTCGCAAGAGTCGGACACGACTTGGCGACTAAAGCACCACCACTATAGTATGGGGGAATTCCCTGCCACTAATGCCCACCTGGACCTGCAGAGCAGCTCCTCAAATTCATTACAGTCCCTCTGCAGCCTTCTCCTTGTCACCAGAATAATCTTTTTGAAACTCAACTACGACTCTGTCGGCTCCTTGCATATAGCATGGGAATGGCTTCCCGTTGCCCCTAGAGAAAGGGTGGAAAAGCCTTAACACACTTGGGGACATGGCAGGACTTCACTCACCAGCTTCTCCAGCAGCATCAGGCACCCCTGCCTTCCCTGAGCCCACACTCTGCCCTGGGCCTCCTCTCAGCTCCACGATCACTTTGATCACCTGCACCCTTGTTCCCGCGTCCCTGCTCGGGCTCTCGCCCCTCCCCTGGTCTCCTAGTCATTTGTCCGGTTGCAGCTCAAAGTCGCTTTCTCAGGCAGCGTCTTTGAACACCACCCAGACCATTTCCAGGCAGTCCCTTGGTTACACAGAGTAGTCCTCCTCTCTTCCAGACAAGAGTCGGACACTTGGGCTTCCCTGGTGGCTCCGTGGTCGAGAATCTGCCCAGCATTGTAGGAGACACGGTGCGATCCCTAGGCCTGGAAGAGCCCATGGAGAAGGAGATGGCAACCCACTCCAGTATCGCCTGAGAAATCCCGTGGACAGAGGAACCCTGGTGGGCTGCAGTCCATGAGGTTGCAAAGAGTCGGACACGACTGAGCGACTAAACAACAAAGTGGATTTATTTAAGCTCCATTTCATTTTCCATATCCCCTCTGTTGAATTAATCAATGTAGCAGTATAAGATAGAACTTACAACTGCATATTCAATCTTTTGGTTGGAATCTGAGGGACTTAATTCCTGCTCTGTCAGCATCTCCTGAAAATGGTGGTTGTTTTGTTTAATCAACAAACGCAGAAGTGTATGTTACTGAGATGCTTAGTTTTCAAACCCCTGACTCCTGTGCGTTTTGTGTCCATAACTCCTCCATCCCTTCTGAGAAGGTCCAAGGAGCCCGTCGAAACGGTCGGAACAGCAGCTTCTGACCACAAGATGGCGTCAGATTTCAGGAATTAGCCAGAGTCCATTGCCTGTCGGGGTGTGTTCCTTTAAGAAGACGTTAAAGGGTTTGATAATTATGTGGCACCGTGTTTTGCGTCATAGGTATTTAGCTTAATCCCCTTTACCTAAAGCAGCTAAGTGAGCGTATAAATCTTTGATCAGACTGGAAGGGGAGGGGGGTTATTCATCACTAGGTCAGGACAGATGTAAACCAGGGCTATTCGGGCTGCCCAGGGACGTCTTTCCACTCCATTTAGAGCGGAGGCCAGCCAGATGACAATGTATTTACAGACCCTCCGATGAGGGCTTGAAGTCAGAGACAGAGGAGCCCTCCCAAACAGCGCCTGAACTCCACCGACAAAAGTGTGACTCCAGAAACCAGTCAGTTTCAGGAGGGGTGGGGAGAAGGATGCTTGGTCCAAAGGCCCCCATGTTTACTTGTGGGTGCAGCATCCTTACCTTGGGGATATGCCTTAGGACCATAAGGGCTCTGTGTAGATAGGAAGTGCCTTTGATTTGCCCAGGAGCCTGGCAGGCTGCAGCCCGTGGGGTAGGTTGCAAGAGTCGGGCACGACTTAGCTCACTAATAACTGCAGCTTAGCTAACTAAACAACAGCAACAGCAGTTTCATATCTTGCGTTCCTAAGCTCTGTGGGATTGAGGAAGGCAAGGAACATGTCACCCCTCCTTTATAAAAGAGATTGAGGTTCAAGCGGGTGAAGTAACTCGGCCGTGTGTGTGATGGTGCCAAACCCTGGACCCCCGCCTTGTTACTTAGAGAAGGGAAACTGTTTCTTTTTAATTTAAAGCATCCAAATCACCTTAGGTCATTCAGCACAGAGGAGAACGCGTAATGTTCAAATACAAACACGGCACGCAGCCCACACCTGTAAGAGCCTGCCCAGCGGGATAAGCTCATGGAGAAAGTCACCGTGTGTCTCCTTTCTCCTCTGCGCTCCAGACCACGGCCAGCCTCTGTGTCCTGAGGGCTGGCCTTCCTCACCTCAGGAGGGCCTCAGCAAGCTGGGCTCACTGGGGTTCTGATGGTCCAGCAGGGAGAGGGACCTGCAGTGGGTCAATGGGAAAGGGACACTTGGGGAGAGTGACCCAGTTGGCTTCCCGGGGACCAAAGGCCGAGCTGTGTGTCCTGTTCTCACGCAGCCCTGGGAGGTGGCAGGCCTCCGATGGGGGTGACCTGCGGGTTCTGGGGATCCGAAGGCTCGGCTCAGGGTTTGGAAAGTGCAGCCAGCTTTCCTCCGGCCACGCGGGGGCCGGGGAGTGATGCTGGGAGTGGATCTCATGGGGCGGATGGTGAGCATCTCAGAGGCAGTCCTGAGGGACTGAAGAGTGAAGGTTCCTTTTGCTGAGGTTCTGGCTCTCAGGGAGGGAGCTGGGTTGGCCTGTAGTGACTAAGACTGAATGTCTCACCAGCCGTGGTGGAGAGGCTCAGAGTCACAGCTCATTTGGTTTAGACAAAACAATGCAAAACAAAACATGAGACGAGTCTTGCACTGAGTGTTGTCACCTTAACCCATCCTTGCTAATGATTACAAGTAAGAACAAGCTTGCAGAGCTCTTCCCCAGACCAGAGACAAACACAGGGAGAACCCCACAGCCCTGGGCTTTCTTGTATCTTCCTTTGAATCTCACATCCTGGGTCCTTGCTCTGTGCTCTCAGACCCAAACGCGGGTCATTTTGCCTGGTCACCTCCTCTGGCCTTTAATTCCCCCCTTCCCACTCACCCCACTTCCTGGTTATCTGACCTGCTAGTGCCCGCAGAGTCACCAAGATGCTAAATGCAGACTCTGGGCCTCTTCCTCATTTCAGTTGACTTGACTCAGAGTCCCAGGCAGGTCAGAACTAAGAATCTGTGTTGTTAAATGTTCCCCCAGCCTTCCCTGGTGGCTCAGAGGGTAAAGTGTCTGCCTGCAATGCAGGAAACCTGGGTTTGATTCCTGGGTCAGGAAGATCCCCTGGAGAAGGGAATGGCAACCCATTCCAGTACTCTTGCCTGGAAAATCCCACGGACAGAGGAGCCTGGTGGGTACAGTCCATGGGGTCGCAAAGAATTGGACACGAGTGAGCGACTTCACTTTTGCTTTCTTTCCAGCTGTTTATGATCCTTTTTATTTAAAACCCCCAGTACTGGGTTGAATAGTGACCCTCCAAACTTTGTGTCCACCTGGGACCTGTAGATGAGGCCTTCTTTGGAAATAGGATCTTTACAGGTTAGCGTGAGGTCCTTCTGGGTTAGCTTGGGCCATAATCCAGTGACTGGTGTCCTTGAAAGGAGAGGGAGTAGCTGTTTGCAGTAGATGGGAACGCCTGTGTGCACGGCCTTGGTCTGTTGCGTTTCCGGAAAAGATTTCTCATGGTGGACATGTATTTTCGAACCTTGGAAACCCAGTGTACAGCACCTCGGGCCTGGTGTGAAATGAGTCCATCGCCCCGTCACCCCTATGGCTGTCATCCTCAGGGGCTGTCTCAACCCTGCCACTTCCTAGTAAATGTCAGATCCCGTTCCAGATGCATTAGCCAACCTGTTTCCCAGGTATTCAAATCCGTCTGGGCAGCTGCTTTTTACACTTTAGCAAAAGAAGTTGGTTCAAACTCTTAAGTACCATTGTTAAACCTCTGAGGCATGCTTTTGAATGACCCGAATGTACACGTGAGGAATTCAATTGAGAAAGTTGAGAACAGAGTACTCCCCCCAACAAATGTGTGGTTCAGTCAAGGGATCTTAGGTTTGGCAAGACGATTAAGGAGCATCAAGCATTTTCTGTGTCACAACGGTGGAAGCACATCATGCTCTTTTTTTGTTTGTTTATTTCTCTTGTTTATTTTTTCCCTTGTGTATGTGAGGAGAGTGACTCCTCTGGAAAAAGGTGCTTAGTCACTAAGTAAGTATCAAGGCAAAGCTTAGCGTTTTCTGAGAAGAGAATTACACCTGTGCGCCATAAGGAGAACTGAGGAGAGCTTAACATGATATGTAAATGTAAGGTGTGACTATGAAGTTACGCTACTTTGGGGGGCATGTTACAGAAACAAACTTTACTATCTTGTTAGATTTTTAGTCATAAAAAGTTTATGCTCCTGTTTGTGGAGAAGTACCTTTTCTAAACGATAGTTCAGACGCACCTGGAAACTTTTCGCATGTTGAAAAAGGGTGACTTCAAAAACTGCTTTCTCTGTTTTACCTCTATTTTTTTCAAACTCTGGGATATGGCCCATTAGGTAGATTGTGACATTATTTTAGGGTCACAAATAAGCTGAAATGTATGACATCACTGATATTTGATTTTTTTGATGACGGCGCCATGCAGTGTGTGGAATCTTATTTCCCCGACCAGGGTCAGAACCTGCAGAGGGAGGGAGGAGCCATAACTTCTGGACTGTCAGGGAAGTTCTTCTTTTTCCTCTTTATTGCTTTTAAATTTTACCTCCCATTTATTGTCATCAAATAAAGCTGCTTTTGGTAACAGAAGAGGTGGGGGATTCAGACCAACCCTCTTGCTAAAAATAAAGTAAAGCTAGAGAAAGTATAAAATGCAGTTTTAAAAATCATCAAAGAATCAACAAGGTGGAAGAAATTAATGACCAAGATCAGAGAAGACAGAAATCAAGAGTGAGGCTAGTATTGGGGGCCACTCTTGGCCTGGATCAAGCTATGTCATCAAATCATTTCTACAAGTGATTTTTCAAATACAAATGTCTAGCACACACACACATAAATTAGCATGGAAACACTTTTTTTTTTAACCCAGTAAAATATGTATCTGTGTGTGTGTGTGTGTGTGTGTGTGTGTATCAGTCCAAAAGCCAGCTTCTTATTCAATTGTGTCAAACACTTTCAGGGAGGCATTTCCTTCAAATCAGGAGGAAGGCAAGAATGCCTGTTACTTCTCCAGTTATTTAACATTGCATTGGAATGTTAGCTAATGCAACCAAGCAGGAGAAAACACGCTTGTAAGAGCTGGAAAGGAAGAGGCAAACTCTTTGTTGACAATATAATTACATATCTAGAAAAACCAAAAGAATCAGTGGAAAAGCACTGCAAACCATAAGATAATAAGGCAGCAGGACATAAAATTAGCCTAGTAAAATTGCTAGCCTTTGTAAATATAAACTATAAGCCACTAGAAGGTATAATGGAAGGGAAGACCCTGTACACAGTAACAAAATTTTAAATGCCTAGACAGAAACCTAGTAAGAAATATGCAAAAATAATAAGAAACCTGCAAAACACTAGTGAAAGATATAAAAAGAACTTTGAACAAACTGAGTAAAAAAAGCACCATAATCTTGAGTAGGGAAACTTAACATCATAAAGATGTTATTTCTCTCTAAATTAGTTTTATAAATTTAATGCAATCTCAATAGAAATTTCCTCAGGCTTTTTTTTTTCTGGAACTAGACAAGTTGATTATAAAGTTTATATGGATGAATAAACAACCAAGAATAGCCAGGAAATATTTGGAAAGAATATTTAATGCATAGCTAATCCTATTAGAGTTAGCAAAACATTTAACATCCTCTAAATTAAAACAGTGAGGTATTGGCTCAGGAAAAGACTTATAAACTAGTGGATCAGAATAGAATGCCCAGAAATATACATAAGGAAAATTTAGTATATGACAAAAGAGGCATTGAAATCAGAAGGGAAAACTGAATAGTACTGGGGCAAATGAACTTTGGTAAAGAAAAAGAAAAAAATTAGATCTTTTTCTCATAATGTATGCCAGGAGAAATTATAAATATATTAGAAATGTAAATGAAAATTAAACAACAACAAAAAAGAAAAATACTAGAAGGAAATATGGGTAAATCTTTTATGACCCCAAAGTGGAAACTCCTAACTAAAAAATCTAGACAATAAAAGAAATTTGACAACTTTGCAAACAACAAAATAAGTCACAAGATAATTGTTCTGTGGGTAAGTCATGTCTGACTCATGACCCCATGGACTGCAGCACGCCAACCTTCCCTGTCCTTCACTGTCTCCTGGAGTTTGCTCAAATTCATTTCCATGAGTTGGTGATGCTATCTAACCATTCTCACTTGGAGCATTCCATGGACGCAGGAGCCGGGCAGGCTACAGTCCAAGGGGTTGCAAAGAGTTGGACAACTGAGCGACTAACACTTTCACTTTAACAGTTAATTCAGTTCAGTTGCTCAGTCGTGTCTGACTCTGCGACCCCGTGGACTGCAGCATGCCAGGCCTCCCTGTCCATCACCAACTCCCGAAGTAATTACAAACTGGGAAAATTTCAACTTATATCACCAGGTACTTACTTAACCCACGTCTCCTGTGTCTTCTGCATCGCAAATGGATCCTTTACCTGCGCAGCCATCGGGGAAGCCTTAATATAATAAAGATTTCCTAAAAATTGAAAAGATCTACAACCTGACTTTTTAAAAGATTAGCAAAGGTGTGAATAGAGAATTCTCAGAAAAGGTACATGAATAGCCCTCATTCACAATAAGAGCATTGCATGTCAAAACTACTGAGATTCATCTCTCATCAGTCAGATTGAAAAAAAAAAACTCCCAAGTTTGACAATGTAAATTTTGTAAGGCTATATGAAAATGAGCACTTTCATACACTGCAACTGTGGACCCCAAATGGTACAATTTCTATGAAATGAAATTAGCATTATCTAGCAAAATTACATATGTATGTCCTCTTTGATCCAGCAATCATATGTCCAGGAGTCTATCTCAAATATTCAATTGCAAATATATGAAGACATATGCAGAAAGCTTTTCACCATGACCTTATTTGTTACAGCAAAAGGCTGGAACAACCCAAATGTTTCTCAGTAGAGAGTCAGTTAATAAGCTATGGTGTATCCATGAAGTAAAGTACTATGAAGTGTAAAAAGAAATGAAAAGACAACCCCCACTTCCTATGATGGAGTAGTTAGCAGAAAACTGTCTCTTCCACTGAGAACAACTGAAAAAGCTGGGAACAATTAAAATCGATGTATTTGAAATTTTCAGAGAGTCACTACAAGAACCTGAGTTGAAGGATCAAGACACCAGAGAGAGGAATTCCATGGCACCCCAGTGGTTAGGGCTCTGCGCTTCCACTGCACGGTGCACGGGTTCGATTCCTGGTCAGGGAACTAAGATTCCTTCATGGTGCGCAGCAAGATACCAGAGGGAAGGGAGACTCACTGAAGTGGGCCTCGCTTCCTGAAGCTGCTTTTCTCCTCTTGGCATCTTGAAACTCTTGGCGCTGAGAAAGAGGCTGAGAGGTTTGTGGAAGCGTCACCACTCCCAGCAGACTTATCGGTCTGAGGAAATAAAACCTGGAGCGCGGGGCTCCCACGTCAGCCAGGATTCCAGAAGCAAAGGTTCCAGAGAAAAAGGGAGGTACAGAGAAAGGAGCCTGACATTTGGTGGTTTTCACTTTGAAGTCCTTGGTGAATCTTAGTCACATAAAGTGAAAGGCTGAGACGCCAAGAAAAGCAGCTGGAAAACAGAGTGGAATTTTTGGCAGTCTTATGTTATTGTGGAGATAAAAATTGGAAACCAGGAACTGACCAGGAGGCTGCACTCCATAAATGCTGTAGGCTTTCAGCTGGGGTCCTAAGAGAGGGTGCCTGAGCATCAACCAAGCCTCACTACAACTCAGCCTTGAATCACCTTAGCTCCTGGCTGAACTGAGAAAAGCTGCCCGCCAGACCAGAGAGTGAACCTTCTCTGAAGTAAAATAACTTCATCCAGAGCTTTCTGTCAGGCACAGGGGTGAGCATCCCATCCAAAATTATCAGGATCCCAGATATAGAGCCAAGGGAGAAAAGCGAAACAGAATATACTCCACAGGTGTCCCAGATTACTGCCCTTACCAGACACAGATTTAAAAATAATTGTAATCAATGTGATCGAGAAAATAAATGAAAAAACCAAAGACTAGAGAGCTGGAATCAATATTTTCAAGGAAGCAAATAGAAGTTCTAGAATTGAAAAATATAATCAAAATTTGAACTAAAAAGTGGCATTTAACAGCAGACTGGACACAGCTGAAGAGAGGACTGATGAGCTGGACAGGCTACAGTAGAAAATAGCCTGACTAAAGAACAAAAAAAAAATTAAAAAGATGGAAACACAGAAAAGCGTACGAGACGTGTGACATGGTCTGTCATATAAGATGTTCTAGCAAATGGAATTGGAGTCCCTAAAGGGAAGAAAGAGAATGTAGCAGAAGCAATATTTGAGGAGATAATAACCAAGGGAATTTCCCAAAAGGGATAAGGAAATTTAAGTCACAGGATTAAACATTACAAAGAACCCCAAGCAGGATCAAGGCACCATATCTTACACTTTGGCACAACATAATCGAATTAATCAAGCAATCTCTGCGAGATAGTGGAGGGCAGAGGAGCGCTGCAGTCCACGGGGTCACAAACAGTTGGACACGGCTGAACAACAATCGAATCCGAAGAGAAATCGTGAAAGTACGTACAGAAAAAAGATGCTTTACTTTTTAAGACTAAAAGCTACTTCTCAGCAGAAATTATGGAAACCAAGTGATGAAACGATAGCTTTAAAAAACTAAAAGGAGATAACAGGCAGTTTAGAATTCCATATCTGGTGAAAATATCCTTCTAAAGAGGAGGCAAAACGAAGATATTTCCAGAAAAAAAAAAAAAAAGCTGAGGGTATAGATTCCTGTATTTCACAGGTAGACGTATTAGAAGAAATAGTAAGCGCAGTTTTCGTGTTTTGCATCATGACTGTGGTAGGTTCTCCTGATGCACTGAGGTACGTGATTCTTTTAATTTACTAATTTCTTGTTTAGGCTCGTTGCATCATTTGCATTCACTTAGACTATATTTCTTTTTTTCTTTTTGGTATTAAGATTATGTGAGATGAATTAGAAATGCATCTTTGTAGTCTGGAATATTCTGGAATAGTTTACTCACCGAAGGATTATTTATATCTTTTTTGATAAGACTCTTTAAAATCCACCTGAATCTAGTGTCGTATTTGGGGCTTGTACTTTGTAACTTGTTCAGTTTTTTTTTCCCCAAAGGATTAGTTTTCATGCAAGTTTCTGCCTCTTCCTGATTTTGATGATTTAAAATTTCCAGGAACTGTCCTACTTCATCCAGATTTTCAGACACATGGGCAGAATTGCATATAGTAGTCTTTCCTCTATACTGTGATAATTTCTCTTTTCCTATCTCATATTACAGATTCATGTTTTTTTTTTTTCTCTTTTCTTTCCTGCACACAGTTGCCAGGGATTTGTCTTTTTTGTTGGACCTTTAAAAGCAAAAATCTTGATTTTACTTATTAATTGTACTTTTTTGTTGTCTAATTTATTACTTTTGCTTTTATCTCTACCAATTCTTTTTTTCTCACTTCATTTTGACTTATTTTGTATTCTTAAAATTTTTGAGTGAAGATTAGTTTATTTAGTTCCTTAATTCCAATTACTTTTTTTTTGAGGTTCTTTATTTAAATGTGAATTTGAAGATAGATGTCTTCTCAAGAGAACTGAAAACATCATTTCCAAATTCCAACTGTGGTACTGTATGAATTGTTATCCCTTATTTAAGGAATCAGTCTGAGAGATTTCACGTGAAAATATGAAGTTAGATATACAAGAGAGAAAACAAGATTGTCGTTAGCCTTGTAAATTAGAAAGATGTGTCTTTATGAAAACATTAAGAAATGTGAATGACCGTGTTTCTCTTCTTTTATTCCTATTTGAACCAAGGATTATCCAAATTCCCATTTCCTAAAGTTGCTATTCAAAAAAGGAACACCTTTTCTGTTCCTTTTTAAACAAGGAACATCTTTCCTTTAAAATATCATCCTCTTTATCCCAAGTCTTGATTATTAATATTGCTTGTCAGATCTCATTCCTTTTTGACCAGCCAGTTCTCCAAGTTCAACCAACTTTGTTCAGAAACATTTACAATTTTTTACAATGTGGAAAAGCGATTCATTTCCATTGAAGAGAGCCTTTTCACAATTCCCGAAATGAAATTTGAGCTTACACAAAGAGAGCCTCAGACAGAAAGGGTAATTTTTCATAAACTACTGAAAATGAGATGCAGACTGGATGCTTGTCTGTGACCTTAGCCTTGTGGCTCCCGCCACGGAACTGAGGGGCTATTCTTCATTGTTCTGTGGCTCAGCCTCACGCATGAATACTTGTGTATGACAGAGGCATCCAGCAGGGCGATTCTTCACTAGTTTAAATTGTTTGTAGTCTCTTTTGTGTGTATAATTCAGAATTTAAACATCCCTCTAAGTGCATTTGTTTGTACGTTACTCGAGCTTCACACTGGGGCTTTGAGACGTCCCTGTGTACTATTTCTCTGTGAAATGCCTGCTTAGCGTGGATGAGAAGGCAGTAGTGGGGTGGAGAACATGACCCGAGGCCCCGAGAACATGCCCAAGGAACCCAGACGCCTGTGAGAACCCAGCGGGGAGAATGAGACGCTGAATGAAAAGTGGGGAGTTGGGGCAGCAGCATCGGGACGATACCCAGGACAGAGCCTGCTTTTAGGAACCGGACAGATTCGTGGGTGATGGGTGATCAGGATGAATTAAGAAGGAACGTGGTGGTTGTGTGCCTGGCAGGAGAGACACAGCGTGAGAAAGCTGGGAAGATGCGGGGGGGCTGGTGTGTGCAAAGGGGCTCTTCACGAACACCCGAAGCAAGCGTGGGCAGGATGCAGGGACTGAGGTTCCCGGCAAGGAGGGCCTTGAACGTCCCCCAGGTGGGCACTGAAGCGCCCCTGGGGGTGACCTGATCACACTGGGACTGGATGGAGGGAAAACCAACAAAGGTCCGTCTAGTCAAGGCTATGGTTTTTCCAGTGGTCCTGTATGGATGTGAGAGTTGGACTGTGAAGAAAGCTGAGCACCGAAGAACTGATGCTTTTGAACTGTGGTGTTGGAGAAGACTCTTGAGAGTCCCTTGGACTGCAAGGAGATCCAACCAGTCCATTCTGAAGGAGATCAGCCCTGGGATTTCTTTGGAGGGAATGATACTGAAGCTGAAACTCCAGTACTCTGGCCACCTCATGCGAAGAGTTGACTCATTGGAAAAGACTCTGATGCTGGGAGGGATTGGGGGCAGGAGGAGAAGGGGATGACAGAGGATGAGATGGCTGGATGGCATCACTGACTCTATGGATATGAGTGAGTGAACTCCGGGAGTTGAACTGAGGCAGCCCTCGCAGTGACGTTGCTGGTACCATGATAACTGGCATCAAGGGACTAGCCACAGGGATGATGGAAAGTGAATGAATTTGTGATAGAGGCAACATTCTATTACTCTCGGTCACTGGTTAGATATGGGGCCTAAAGGAACAGAATGACTCGTGATAAGCAGGCTTCACCAAGCAGGTGGCTGATGATGTTGTTCGCTGAGAAGGACCGCAGCCACCCAGGTCATCTGCAGAATGTGAGCAGAGCGCTGATGCATGCTGGAAGGCGTGAGAAAAGTGGAGACCACCCGAGAACCACACGGGACATCTCAGAGCCCCGAGCTGAGCGCCTGGTGCTGTATCGTAGGCTCCCATGCGCTATCTGTTTCACACATGGGAGTGTGTTTATGTCAGTCCTAACTTCCCAGTTGATACTTCCCTTAAAGAAGATGTGTTCCATATTTACAATGGAATATTACTCAGTCATTACTCAGTCCAGCTCCTGGAGTTCACTCAGACTCACATCCATCGAGTCAGTGATGCCATCCAGCCATCTCATTTGTAGAGATATGGATGGCCCTCGAGTCTGTCATACAGAGAGAAGTAAGCCAGAAAGAGAAAAACAATAATGTATATTTATGCATATATGTGGAATCTAGAAAAATGGTACAGATGAACCTATTTGTTGGGCAGGAGTAGTGACTCAGACGTAGAGAACAGATGTGTGGTTTTTCATAAGGGGTCCCCGCTGGTGGGGCTGAGTGGGCTTGTCCTGTAAAGTTCCCCTTGCCCTGCTCGCCTTGGCTGGGCCTGGGCCCCAGCCTGGGGTGAGGACTGGATTTTTCCCGTTGCCCCCTCTTCCAGCACTGATTCATGGGGAGGGCTTTGCTCTCAGTACCCCTGGTTGGTCCGTCACCCTGTGGGCTGACACTTCTTGTTACCTGTACGACTCTAGCTCCTAATATGTAGCAAAAAGCCACCTGGAAGATTTATTTACACACCACTGCATGTTATTGAGTTGAAGGAAGCTTAGCAGTCCATTCAGCCCTGTATAACTGCTTTTTAAGATGAGCAAGACTGATTCTTAAAATGGATAGCCAACAAGGACCTTCTGTACAGCACAGAGAATGCTGCTCCATGTGATGAGGCAGCCTGGACGGGAGGGAGTTTAGGGGAGAATGGGTACATGTATATGTATGAGTGAGTCCCTTTGCTGTGCACCTGAAACTCTCACACTGTTGTTAATTGGCTATTCCTCAATACAAATTAAAAAGTTAAAAAAATTACACACACACACACGCACACACAAAAGATGAGCAACTCAGGGTAAGAGGAAAATGAAGAGAGAGACAAGAAAGGGCCAGAGTATAGATGAGCTGAGTGGTATGAGGTCTGCTGGGGGTAGGAGGGAGTCTTGCCTTTGACCTTGAAAGTCCAGGGGTGGTAGCTGGGAGAGAAACACTCACGTTCCAAAGTCTACGAAGTTCCGAAGACTCATTCAGTAAATGCTTGGTGGCTTATAGCCATGCCAGGCACTATTTTTGCCTCTGAGATCACAACAGTGGGCGAGACAGAAGGATTCCTTCTCTCACGAGATCACATTAGGTGGAAGCAGACAGACTATAAAAGGCAGAACTATAACAGCTATTAATTAGAGTTCAGAGAGGATTAAGCGAAGTGAATGTACTTGAAGGTGGCCTGGAGGTGACCCTGAGGTCTGGGTGACAATGGGGAGCCTGATCTTGACCATCTGGGAGGGGAGCCCAGGGGCAGGGGGAGAGCTGGAGCAAAGCAATGACTTCGTCTTATTTGGGGACCAAAACACAGAGGCCTCCGTGGTTGGGACATGGAGGGGTCAGGGCGAGCATGGTCTGAGATGAGGTCAGAGGTCAGCAGCGATCACAGTGGGCTTTGCAAGTCAAGGTTGGAGTCACAGGGCAGAGAGGAGGCCTGGAGGGCGCTGGGCGGGCGGCTTCCAGGATGTGAGTCAGGTTTTCAAAAGGTCGCCTTCTGTGTGGTCTCTACACCATGGATGCGCCCGTGTGGAACGGTGAGCCCGGTCAGAGAGAGACAAATGTGGCTCCAATGAGGCCGACGAGCCGGGGTGAGACCCCGAGCAGAGAAGAGACAGACGGGCAGGGAATCCGGTGTTGTCTCGGTGATGGGGAGACCGGCTTGGGGTCTCCCTCCTGGAGGCACCCCCATCCACCTGCTGCTCCCCTGGCAGTGTTGCCTGTGATCACTCCACTCTGTCAAGCAGCTGTCTGATTTCTTCACCATATAATCACTGTTTCCCCCTTGCAACTCGTATGCAGTCTGTGAGCAGACTTGAGGAGCTATCTCTGCCACGGGGACGCAGCAGTGACAAGGTGGAAGGAAGTTCTTCCCTCCTGTGGGAACGTGAGGAACGTGGGGCTTTAGCTCCATCCACCTGGAACTGGGACTGCCCACCTCTGAGTTGCGAGCTTGCAGGTGTCACAGGGTTAGGGCTGAGAGAGAGCCCAGTAAGGGGCTTGGATGTTTCCAGGCAAGGATGACGCGACTTGCATCCATGAAGTGACTGGCATTCCTATGGTTTTTCCAGTGGTCATGTATGGATGTGAGAGTTGGACTATAATGAAAGCTGAGCACCGAAGAATTGATGCTTTTGAACTGTAGTGTTGGAGAAGACTCTTGAGAGTCCCTTGGACTGCAAGGAGATCCAACCAGTCCATCCTAAAGGAGATCACTCCTGAATATTCATTGGAAGGACTGATGTTGAAACTGAAAGTCCAATACTCTGACCACCTGATGCGAAGAACTGACTCATTTGAAAAGACCCTGATGCTGGGAAACATTGAAGTCCAGAGGAGAAGGGGGCGACAGAGGATGAGATGGTTGGATGGCATCACCGCCTCAATGCACATGAGTTTGGGTAAACTCCAGGAGTTGGTGATGGACGAGGAGGCCTGGCATGCTGCAGTCCATGGGGTCACAAAGAATCGGACATGACTGAGCGACTGAACTGAACTGAACTGAACTGAATGCCTCCTGCAAGAGACATGAATGGGTTCTAATCCTCAATCTTATCTTTAAGAGTTAACTATTTGATACCTGTCCAAGACCACATTTCAGGAAAGGGCTTTAGTTCCCCAAGGGGAGACTGGCAGCAGGAAAAAGGGACATCCACACTGGTCTCATACCCAAGCCTGGAAAAAGCTGCACCAAGATTGATCTGGGGCGTGAGAAAGCCAGGAGAGGAGCTGGCCCAGCCCAGCCCCCGGAGGGTCAGGAGTCTGTAGACGAGACCCGGCGATAAGCCCTGTAGGACAGGCCCCGTCCATCCTCCTGGGAGCATCTTGACCCCACAGAGGAAGAGGCAGTATGGATGCTTTATGCACCCCATAAACATCCAAGCTATTATATGCTCAAAATATTATACATGAACACATGTGATCTTAAAGATATTAAGTAAAAACAGAAGACAGGGAATACTTAAGGTCAAAAGGATGAGATGAAAAGTTAGAACCCAGATATTCAAGCTTCAGGTTACTAAATAGTTACTGACACTGGTTACTGCATTTGCCTTTGAACTCCTTGGCAGTAAAGGCAAAAGTGAAAACATCAGGTAGTTACAAAAATCTCATTTCCATGAGAAAAACCTTGTCTGTTACTCAGGAGAAACAAAACACACCCCGGCGTTTAAATATGAATACGTCTGCCGATAATTCGCTTACTGGTAATAAAGCTTTTCTTCCATTTAGCCTTTTGTTAGTTTTCTCTGTAATTGATTTTTACTTGTAGGAGCCATGGTTAAAACGTCTGTAAATGCTGGGATATGCTCAAGATCTGTGTATCAGGACAGGGAAGTAACAGGAATGTTGAGTTGTTTTGAGAGAGCACATGGGGTGATGTAACATCACAGTTATCCAAAACCATAGATTCTGAGTCCAGGGACTGAGGGCTTGGTCCAGTTACACCAACTCCGCATGGGAGTGCGCTGGAGCTGGCCCCGTGGGGCGCTATGAAACAGATTCTAACCTCAGGAACCAGCAACAGAGAAATCACTAGACTTCCAACAGCAACAAAAAAAGGCACTGCAGAAAATGATGGGAAATTGCTTACATAATGTGAAACAATGCGACAGTAACTTATGGACACTCAACCCTGCCCTTTGGAGAGATTTCAGGTCTTACTGTCTTTAAGGATTCTGCTAAGACCTTTTGTTTCAAAGGACTCCTCCAAATGTGGGATTAGTGGGGGGCGGTACTTGGAAACTGGATTCATTCACTCGGTCAGTTAGTCAGTCAACAAACCTGACTTGAGCTCCTTGTGTGAGCCTGGTCACGAGATGGAGAAGGGGAACTCAAGATGCTCTCCAGTCTGAAATGTAGAAGAGCACAGGGAGATATGCAGGCAGAGGCGTCTTAGTACAGCGGCGTGTTTGCAGAGCACTTAGGAATTATTTTCAATGCTTATTTTCACGTTGTCGAGCAAGGTCTGTTTAGGAACCCCTGTTTGCTGTGGCAGAATCTGGCAGAAAAACCAGATTGTGCTCTTGGGCCGATTTTCCCCACCAGACCACAAGGGGGTGCTGTGTGAGGCCACCCTGAGGGGTTCCAAGAGAACTCTGCTTTAGAGCCACAAAATGCAGGACCCTTACGCGAGAAATTTTGCCACCATCCTAGGAGGTGCCCACATGAAGGCCTTGCTCTCTGGGGTGAGGGGGTGCTGGCCAGTCACCCTGGGGGGACGTAAAGGACTCTTGAGGGACTCCTAACCACATCGGCGGCCTGGGACCCTTACTTGTCCACCCCTTCTGGGGAACTTTGCTCTAGAAAACTCCGCGTGGCAGGCCCGGACAGGCCCTCTTCTTAATGCTCCTTGCATTCCTTTTGTTTCTTGCTTATTGATTTTTCCTTTTGCAAACAGGATAGGGGTACCCACTACTCAAGGAAAACCTTCTTTTGTCAAAGCTCAGGCCTTCTAGTGTTGACTGGCTGTCTAGACAGAGAGGTAAAAATAATTGCCCCAGGGCAAGGACAACCTCAACTTCGGCGTCCATTTACATTTTTACATCTTCCTAAAAGTACACCTGCATCGTCCTTTGTCTTGGTGTTTTGACACTGGGCACGACCCAGGCAGCTGGCCCGTTCACAACCATCCTCTTTAGAGAATTCACCGCTTTTTAATAGGGACTTAGGGCCCTAAATCACAAAGGGTGACCCTGTCAGGCTCCCTGGGTCATAAAGAAGACTCATAAATGGTTCTTGGACGACAGGCCAGGGAGGGCTGGCTGCTCCCGGGAGTCTCACAGCATCCTGACTGCCCGGCTGGCCAGAGAAAATTACGGGTATGTTTTCACTGAACATCATTTCTTGCTGATGCTTGTCTGCCTGGAAAATTATCTGTGAGGAGACGGACTAAGGTGCCCTTTCTGTTAGCTCAGTTTTCTTAATGATAGTTGTTGGGGGATGGTTTAGACCATGACAGCTTTGGGTTGTTTTCCCCACTCCCCCGGCCCTCCAGCTACGGGGGAATTTTAGAGGCTGGTAATAGTCAGCTCTGAGATAAAAGTCAGTGTGTGCTCGGGGTTTTAGTTATCCCTTTTTAGAGGCCATCCCCCCCCCCCCCAAATGTTGGCCTCTACTCATTAAATCCCTTTCAAGATTGTTTTTCTTTTTTTTTTCAGCCACAAAATAAACCTGTGCCTACTTGTCCGGGACCTGGGAAGAAGGAAGGTGGGCCTAACATGGCCTCCTCCTGGTGCAGTTTTCATGTGTGTGTGTGTTTTTTTTTAAAATTATTGATTATTTTTTACTGTGCTGGGTCTTCATTTCTGGGCGTGGGCTTTCTGCAGTTGCTTTAGGCGGGCTGCTCATTCCTGCAGCTTCTCTTGTTGCAGAGCATGGGCCCTGGGGCTCGAGGGCTTCAGTAGTGGTGCTTCCTGTCGTGTTGGGACCTCCCCAGACCAGGGGTCCCTTGCTTGGCAAGGCGGATTCTTAACCACGGGACCACCAGAGGTGTCACTCTCTCGCCCTAGATTTTTCCCCAGCAGCCCCGTGTCCTAGGCCTGATGTGGATGGTGCGGTAAGCGTGGAGTTCACGCAGGCTGGTTCCATGGAGACGCCGAGACCGTGGTGCTTCCTAGGTCAGAAACGATCCACACCCAAGGAGATGCCACAGGAGGAACCCGCAGCCCGGCTCCCGCTCCATCAGATCCCCATCCAGCTCTTCCCGGACCGTGCTGACTCCCCTCCGGCAGACCTGGAAACTGTCCACGTCTACCTCTGCTCCTCCTTTTAAATCCAGGCTGCCTTTGCCTTTCACCTGGAATGGAGGAAAGAGCTTCCAAACTGAGCTGATTGGATCCACAAGCGACAAGGTCCCTCCTCTCGTCCCACACTTCAGAGGGCTGTTTTCAGAAGAGAGTGCATATTTGTCTTTATCACTGTTGGCCCCCTTTCAAGGAGCCTTCCCATGTATTAAACACCTCTTAATCTACGGCTGGATTGCTCTTCCCGTCTATACTGTGTTTTATATTTCTTTCCCTTTCTTGTGTCCAAGCTGCAAAGTCCTTTTATTTTGCAAACATCTCATATGACATATATACTATTAATACCAGGTATAAAATAGATCCCTAAGGAGAACAGACTGTAGGGCACAGGGAACTCTACTAAATGCTCTGTGGTGACTGAGTGGGGAGGAAAACAAAGAGGGAGGTGGTACATGTGTATGGATGGTTGATTCATTTTGCTGTACAGAGAAACTAACAAGACATCTCATTCGCACGCCTCTCAGCCGTTTGCGGGGGGAATAAAACAAAGATGAACTATCTGAATATCCTTGACCAGGTTTTCATAAGTGTTAAGAGAAAAAACGGAGAAGGCAATGGCAACCCACTCCAGTACTCTTGCCTGGAAAATCCCATGGACGGAGGAGCCTGGGAGGCTGCCGTCTATGGGGTCGCACAGAGTCAGATACGACTGAAACAACTTAGCAGCTGCAGCAGCAGCAAGAGAAAGAAAAAAATCTCATCTTAGGGTCAAAAAAGTTTCAGGGTAACGGTAGACAAGACAGGTTTCTCTATTTCGAGACTCCGTTGAGGCTTTACTCTGCTCCTGAGTTTCACTATGTGCTCAGTGATGTTTTCCAAAACGACAAGACAACAGCCTGTCTACTAACAATTTATTTCTCAAGCTATCTCCAGATAGAACTCTAGAACCTAGACTATCAAGGAGCCTCAAATAAATTTTTAGAATATCAATTTCTTGAAGTTCGTATTTGCTCTGCTGCCCCTTTGCTTTTTTTTAAATTCAATTCTAATTTTGTATTGGGGCGTAGTTGATTTACAAGGTCGAGTTAGTTTCAGATGTACAACGAAGTGACTCAGTTATGCATATAAGAGACAGCCACTCTTTTTCAGGTTCTTTTCCCACAGAGGCCGTTCCAGAGTGCTGAGTGAGTCTTTTTCGGCTCTTGGTCTCTCCCCAGCCCTCTTTCTGCCCCCATCTCCCCTCCTCTCTCCACTCTCCGCTTTCACGTCTTCACTGTCTTTCTCATCTCTTTTATCTCCTCTCTACCTCTTCTCCCGCTTGCTCCCCTTTCTCTTGTCTGAAAGGGTGTGAGCTCAGCGTGAAGCCCTGTCCCGGTGCGGTGGAGCCCCCCTCGCCTCTGCCCTGCCCTCCCCTCCTGCCAGCCTCAGCAGGCTCCCCCCACGCCCCACCCTCCATCCGTGCTGCTAGCCCTTCCTTTGCCCTCAGTCTCCTTCGCCCCAGAAAGGCTGTCTCCCCATCCTGCATCCCTCTGATGCTCTTTCTCCCTGAGTCCCGAGTCTTTGCCTGAAGCTTTCAGCTGAACATTGGTCCATCCCCTGCCTCGACTTGTGTAAAAGGTATGTTTACTTTCGGTTCTCAAACAAAGAAGAGCAGAGAGCAGGGTTCCCCTTCACTGCTGCCCCTTGGGTGCCCAGCGTGCTGCTGAGCAGAGATCCTGGCTGTGAGATGGGGGTTGCTGCTTGGACTGGGGCACCTGCCGTGTGATTGATGGACGGGGTGGGCCTGTCTGCTCTGCTCGGCCAGGCAGGAAACCTTCAATGAATAAACCAATCCTTCTTTCTCAAGTCCTCTGGTGAACGGCAGCGTTTCTTTCATCATAACTCTGCAAACACTGGGAAGAATGTAGATGTGGTTTATGGGGAATCATCAGAAGACCAGACCGCCTTTCACTGACCGGGGAGGAGGAAACCACGTCTGTCCCCAGGTGGGTCATGAACTAGCCCCGATGGGCTGTTTACAAAGCTGAGCTTTCCGAATGGCCCTTCTTTTGCAGGCCCTCCAGGGTTTCTGTGAGTCAGTGAACAATAATATTGATTTGAAATAATATCAATTCTATTAATATTAATAGAATATTAATAGAATTAATATTAATATTAATTAATTAATAGATTAATAGAATATTAATCATTAATATTGATTTGAAAACAATGAAACGTTAGAGTCGGTTGGGAAATATTTTTACCTCTTTTCAAAATCAACTTTATTCCTGCATGACTCACATACAGTAAAATGTACCCACTTAAGTGTATATTATGCAAATATTGGGGCTTCCCAGGTGGTGCTAGTGGTAAAGAATCTGCCTGCCAATGCAGGAGACGCAACAGACTTGGGTACGATCCTTGGGTCAGGAAGATCCACTGGAGAAGGGAATAGCACCCCCACTCCAGTATTCTCGTCTGTAAAATCCCATGGACAGAGGAGTCTGGCAGGCTACAGTCTATGGGGTGCAAAGAGTCAGACATGACCGAGAGACTGAACACATGCAGATATTTGCGTTCACATAATTACCCTAGGAATCGAGATGTAAATACAGTACTGTCCACTATGATAGCCACTCACCACTTGTGGCTATTTAAATTAAAAGTAACTAAAACGAAAAACAGTTCCTCAGTCCATCACATTTCAAAATCTTAATGGCAACATGTGACATTATTGGCCACTGTATTGGGCAGTGAAAAGTACAAATGCAGGCACATCTGATATAAAACATAAATATATATATAGCATTGAGATAAAACATATCCATCACACCCAAAAGTTCCTTTGTGCTCTTTTCCAGATAACTCCAAACTCCCAACTCTGATTTCAGGAAATCACAGATTTGAGCTGCTACGACACATTAGACCTGTGTTTTCTAGAGCTCCATATTTATATGCAGTCTTGATTCACCTGGCTTTTTCTCAGCATAATGATTGTAAGGTTGATCCATTCTTGATGTAAGATCTGTAATTAGTTCTCTCCTTTTTATTTTTTAAAATTAGTTAATTAATTTTGAGGGCTGCACCTTGCAGCTGGTAGAACTTTCCCAACCAGAGATCCAACCCACACCCAGTGCAGTGCAAGCATAGAGCCTTAACCTCTGCACTGCCAGGGAAGCCCTCATTCCATTCTTTTTACTGCTAAACAGGATTCCACTGTATGCAGAGACCACAGTTTATCCACTCACCTGTTGATGCCGTTTGGATTGCTTCCATTTTGGGATTATGCTAAATAAAGCAGTTAATTTTGTGGACACTTATTTTCTTTTTCAAAAAATTTTAAATGAAGTATAGTTGATTTACAACGCTGTGTCAGTTTCAGGTGTACAGCAAAGGAATTCTTATTTTCAGGTTCTTTTCAGGTTATTACAAGATAGTAATAACCTGTGCTATACAGTAGGTCCTTGTTAATGGACATAGATTTTCATTTCACTTGCCTAAATACCTTTGGAATGGCTGGGTTATATGGTAAGTGTATACTTAACTTTGTAAGAGATTGCCAGATTGTATTCCAAAATGGCTTTACCATGTTACACTCCTACCAGCAATGTAGGGGAGCTCCAGAGAACCCCAATTCTTACCGGTTTTTGTTTTGTTGCTGTTGTTCAGTCGCTAAGTCGTGTCTGACTCTTCGTGACCCCATGAACTGCAGCACGCCAGGCTTTCCTGCCCTTCACTCTTTTTCATTTGTCTGTTCTATTCAGTACTAAAAGAGAGTATCTCCAGCCTAGAATCGAATACTGTAATTCTTTTCTGTTTCTCCTTTCAGTTCTCTGTTTTTGCTTCACTATATTTTGCACCTTTGTGACTAGGTGCATTTGCATTGAGGAACATTTTGTCTGCTTTGTGAACTGATCTTCTCATGATGATGAAGCCCTCTTTGCCCAAGTGAATTCTGCTTTGTCTGCTGAGAAAGCCATGCCAGCTTTTCTTTTTAAAAATTAGAATATGCATGTTATATTTCTCTCTCTTTGCTTTTAACTTATCTGTGTATTTTTACTTAAATTGGGCATCTTTTAAATAGCATATAATTTAATCTTGCAGGGGGTGGGGTGGGAGGGAGGTGAGATAAATGTATGCATAGAGCTGACAACATTGTAAAGCAATTATACTCCAATGATGAAATAAACAATATATATGTTAATAAATAATTTTATAAAATATAATTAATTGATAAATACATACAATTAGTTTAAATTCAATATAATTTAAAATTTTATTTTTAAAAATAGAATTTAAATTTTAAAATTTTAAATAATTCAAATGATTTAATTATTTAAATTGAATAATAACATTAACATTAAATAATAACATTAAACCTGTGGCTGAGTCATGTCAATGTATGGCAAAACCAATACAGTATTGTAAAGCAAAATAAAGTAAAACTAAAAATTAAAAAAAACATTAAATAATAAGTAATTTTAATAAAATAAAATATAAATTTAGTATTTCTTTTTAAAAAAATCTAGTTTGAGAATCTCTGACTTGTAATTGGAGTGTTCAGACCATTTGTATAAAAAAGATAATAACCAACAAAGAATAAACTGTGTTCATTCCAAGTGTGCAGTTTGAGGAGTTTCAACACTCGTGTACCCGTGAAGCTATCTCCACAATTGAGAAGCTGGGCGTTTTCATCTTTGCGCAGATCCTTGGGCTCCTTGGTAGCTCGCCCTGTCCCCGACAGCGGCTGCCTGCTTCCTGCCACTGCAGTTTGCATTTTGCGGAACTCTGTATAAACGTGCACTCTGTGTGCACACTTCTTGTGTGTATCGAAACGACTCTGAAGCTCATTCATGTTGTTTTCTGTTTCACTTGTTTCTTTGCTCCTTCGTGTGTCTGTGTAGTATTCCGTTGTGTGGATATGTAACAGTGTTTATTCATTCACGTAGACATTTGCGTTGTTTCTAGCTTTGGGCTATTACAAATAGAGCTACTATAAACATGCTTTTTGTATGAACCTATGATTTTATTTTTCTTGGGTAAAAATTAATTCCTAGGTCCTATGGTGACATGAGGGCTTCCCCGATGGCTCAGATGGTAAAGCATCTGCCTTCAATGCAGGAGAACTGGGCTTGATCCCTGGGTTGGGAAGATCCCCTGAAGGAGGTCACGGCAACCCACTCCAGGATTCTTGCCTGGAGAAACCCACGGACAGAGGGGTTCAGCGGGCTACAGTCCACGGGGTCACAAACAGTCGGACACGACTAAGCGACTAACACTTTCACTTTTCTTTTCATGGTGTCATGGGGCTTCCCTGGAGGCTCAGTTTGATCCCTGGGTTGGGAAGCTCCTCTGGAAGAGGAAATGGCCAACTCCCTCCAGTATCGTTCCCATGGACAGAGGAGCCTGGTGGGCTACGGTCCACGGGGTTGGAAAGAATCAGACATGACTGAAGTGAATTAGCATGCACACATGCATGGTTTTAATATATTCATTAAACTAAACTTAATTAATACATTTAATTTTTTTTTTAACTGCCAATCTATTTTTCAAGTGTTTTGCACTCTCCATAGCAGGGTATAAGAGCTCCATTTACTCCAATTCCTCGTCAACAGTTGGTATAGCTTATCTTTTTACTTTAATAATTCTATTTGGTGGGTTTGTATTTCACTTACTTATTGTATATTCATATCTTTTTTTTTTTTTTTTTGCTAGCTGCTTGGCTTGTGAGATCTTACTTCCTGATCAGGGATTGAACCTATGCCCCCTACAGAGGAAGCTTGGCACGCTAACCACTGGACTGCCAGGCAAGTCCTTCACATGTCTACTTTTGTGAGATTTCTGTTCAAAATTTTTGCCCAGTTAAAAAATTTAGTTATTTGATCCTTATTCTAATACATATCTTGGGCTGTGAATGAAGAGAGTGAAGTCGCTCAGTCGTGTCCGACTCTTTGCGACCCCGTGGACTGTAGCCCACCAGGCTTCTCTGTCCATGGGGTTCTCCAGGCAAGAATACTGGAGTGGGTTGCCATTTCCTTCTCCAGGGGATCTTCCTGACCCAGGAATCGAACCCACATCTCCCGCATTGCAGGCAGACTGCAGGCAGACGCTTTAAGCTCTGAGCCACTGAGGTGGTACAAATATTTTGTTGCTGTTTGTGGTTTGACCTTTTGTTTTCTTAATGGTCTTCCTAGAAAAGTTTTAAATTGTGATGAAGTCCAATTTATCAATTTTTTATGATTTATGTTTTTTGTTCAACCTAAGGAACTCTTGTCTACCTAAGATGACAAAGATTTTTCTCCCGTCATTTTCTTCTAGAAGTTCTAAAGCTTCATGTTCAGGTCTATTATCCATTTGAGCATTTGAGTTAACTTCTATGTAGAGTGTAAGGTAAATATTCTGCTTTTTCCATGCAGAGATCTAGTTTTTCAAACACCATTTTTTCTTTTCCAGAAGACTTTCCATTTCCCAGTAAGTGCCTTGACACTTTCTTTGGAAATGTTTATAGATGTGGGAAAAGAGTATATTCAAGGTATAGTCAAATAGTTTATCTGTAACTATCAGTGGGATAGCAGAATGAAAGTGGGCCAAGCATTAAAGATAATTTATGTGGTTATGAATCTATTTTCATTGAATATAGTTTTCTTTTAAATATTTCTTGATGTCTATTCAAGAATGCGTTGAGCTCTTTGATTCTAAAATGACATCAATAGTACATTCACATTATGACAGCAGATACCATCCCACCTACCATTTAAATATTCAGGCTTCCTGGTGAAGAGAAGCCTTTTTTCAGACATTTGGGTTTGGTAATGCTCAAAAATTCCAGAATTTTCTTCAAATGCAATACATTCTGAAGTGACACAAAATGAGCGAATAGCTCTCAATTTTACTCAAAAATCCAGGTCTATAGTATTAATAAACTCACCATAATTCACCTTTCTATGTTAGGAGTGCCAAAATAAGCTAACATTTAACTGTGTGACAAAGAAAGAAATGGAAAAAGAAAACCCAAGGCCTATGAAAACAGACATCCAAAATTTTAATGATTTAAAAATAGCCTCTACATATAGTACGGGAAAGAGATTAACACAGATTGAACATTTTGGTTTTGATAACATGAAATGTCACCTCTTAGCATAGAACAAGTCATCTCCTAAGAAATACATGATACAATGAAATCTACAAGGACACTTTTTCAAACTCATTGCTGATTTTTAGCAACCCCCTTCCTCCACACACACTTGCTTGTCCTACAGCAATCTGACTTCTTTTGGCAGAATAGAATGTTGAGAACTACAACACTGGTTCTGAAAAGCACCTCCTGGATAAGTTTCACTGATTTTTTATTTAATCCCACTTAGATCATATATCCTTCTCTCCTAAATCCTCTCCTGTTCCAATAATTTGGTTGTCTAAAGCAAGCAAGCTTAATTAAGTCAAGGCATATATTGCAAATCAAACATTTTCCAGTTGACTGGAGTGGGATCATTAAATGAAAACTGGACTGACAAACCATAAATAACTTGCTTCTTGACTTGGTGATTTGTGAATACATTTACCCATTGGGTTGGAAGGGTTTCATCTGCCCCATGATGAATCCGATGGCTTGTGATGCGTTTGTGCTGTGCCAACCCCAGCATGTATCAGAGGACAGACTGTGGAATGGATGCTGTGCTGAGCTGGGGAACAGTGAATGAGCTGTTCATGGGGTCATTGGGCAGACAGAGCTGTAAAGCCTAGATGGGCTCCTGACAGCGGCTCTGAGCGCTGGGTGTGCGTGTGCACGTTTTAGGGAGGGTACAGGATCAAGCCACGACTTCCCCTAAGAGTAAGATTGTAGCCTGGCGTCTCTAACCTTTAGGTGATGGAGGAACTGGCCAGCTTCCCTCAGGTACCAGGGATAGCAGCACCGAAGAGGATGATGACAGTCAGTCAGAAAGGCCTCCACTTACATCTCGGGTGGAACCGTCCTTCTTTTGTGGATGATCACTGCCCAATGTGTTTTTAGGAATTCCTGCTGCAAACAATATGCTTTTTTGCAAATCTGAAAATGTCCTTTGGAAAATCTCATGGCCAGATTACTCATAAATGCCGATGATCAAAAAGCCCTGGGGATGGACTTCCTGGGTGGCCCAGTGGTTAAAGACTCTGAACTCCCCATGCAGGGGGCATGGGTTCCAGCCCTGGTCTGGAAACTAAGATCCCACATGCCACCTGGTGGGGCCACAAAAGAAAGTCTTTGGGGAACACATGGTCCCCTTTTGTTGGGACAGCGTCCTGTGTTGAAACAACCCAGCGCTAATCAGGAAGCGGCCTCAACACACGTGTCTCTCCTCTGGCACCTAATGTGTCAGAGTTTGGGTTAAGATATATCAAGACTTTCTGAAACTTTCAAAGAGGGTTTTTTTTCAACCAGAAGTGAGGCATCTTGCAATAACATGTCCGAGACGGCCAATTTTGGAGGGGCTTTCAAAAAGGAAAACAAGGTATTAACCCACCTCCTTATGGAAGGTGAACACTTGCAAACACACTGTACTGTGTGTCTCAGACTTGGGAGTGATAGGCTCGGAACAATCACGAGTATATGTAGAGCAATATTGCAACCAGCTGGTAGGTTTTTCTACAAAGAAAATGCAGCATTGGGAGGTGCCTCCTAAGGTGCTTCTTATCTCATGGTTCTTAATGGAATGTATCAGACAAACATCTACAAACGAACGTGAACACGTAGTCACACACATGTGGATAAGATTCTGTACAATTTGTGTCTCAGATGCTTATGTGTATACATAAGAACAACATGGGGGGGAAAAAGCCACACACCACCCCCCTGGAGTTCCCTGAATTTCTGAATGCCATCTAACCCATGAAATGTGAAAGTCTTTCACTTTTATACAAAAATATCTACAAAAATAGACAAGATTTACAAAAACCAGAGAGTGTTTTCCAGTTTTCCTCAGTAACCCAAGGCAGTGCTCCCTTTCCTGCGTCTCCGCTCAGAACGTGGCCATCTCCAGCAGAGAGCGCTTGAAGAGCTGTGCGTTCCTGGACAGGTCGGTCACCTGGTGGACCATCTCCTGCAGGGCGGGGGTACTGGGGTAGTGAAGCGCGGCCGTCTTGGTGGCCAAAACTATAGTCTTGAGCTGCTCGCACAGCTGGTTGCTGGAGTTCATCACTTTGTTGCGAACGTCCTGGGCGGCCACCTGCCGGGTCAGCGTGTCTCCGATGAACACAAGTTTGTGGGCACTGAGGATGACAAACTTGCTGTGGGCCACGAAGATCCTCGGGGGCTGCGCTGAGCTGAGGCAGCTGAAGAGCGCGTCGATGGCGTTGAGCAGGGAGATGCAGTGGGTCTCGCACTGGTCATAGTAGAAGCAGAGGAGCTGCCGGTCCTGCGCGCTCACGCCGCTGCTGGTGGTTGGGAGGCTCTGGGACGGCTTCCACTTGGACATGTCGTTCTCCACGGGCTTTGTGATTTCTTGTTCCAGCAGCTGGAACTGACTCAGCTGCAGGGGAGAAAAAAAGTTAGTTAAGGACAAGGCGGTGTGTGCCGAAGTGGAAACTAACCAGGGCTTGTAGCTGTAAGGCAGGGATGTTCATGTCAGGTGGTTTTTTAGATGCCAGGCCTTGTCAGCTTGCCTGGCTTTCCTGAGTTGTAAAATGCAGAGGTTGAGAAAGAGGATGCCTAAGGAATCCTCCAGCTCTGACTTCTGCAACTGGACACGATTGGTCTCTTCTGTCCTCAGAAGGGAAGGCAGGGTAGGGTTTCAACCCAGCTCCCTTGGACAGCAAAGAGATCAAACCAGTCAATCCTGAAGGAAATCAACCCTGACTATTCCCTGGAAAGACTGATGCTGAAGCAGAAGCTCCAATACTTTGGTCACCTGATGGGAAGAGCCAAGTCAATGGAAAAGACCCTGATGCTAGGAAAGATTGAAGACAGGAGGAGAGCGGGGCAACAGACGATGAGATGGTTGCAGTCAAATGCTCTACCACTTAGCTACACACCCTGATGAGATGGTTGGATGGCCTCACTGACTCAATGGACATGAGTTTGAGCAAACTCCGGGAAATAGTGAATGATACGGAAGCCTGGCGTGCTGCAGTCCTTGGAACTGCAGAGTCAGACACGAATGAGCGACTGAACAACAGTTACCTATGTCTTTACGAAGGTTAAATGAGTTAACATTTGCAAAGTGCTTAGAATAATGTTTGGTATTATGTAGGCTCTAGGTAAATGTTTATTGAGTGGTGGCCAGGGAAAAGCAAATGTAGGGATCTCTTTGTCAAGTCAGCCACTGATGTTGTTTGCTCCTTCTAGAGGAAAGCCTTGACTTTGTCCCTTTCAGACACTTACATAAAAGATAATCCATGACCCTTTTTTATTTCTCCTACTCTTTCTGTCCAGATTTATAAATGTCATTATCCAGCAACACAGGGATGACTAATGCATATAAATAAGGCTTCTCAGGTGACTCAGTGGTAAAGAATCTGCCTGCCAATGCAGGAGACTTGAGTTCGATCCCTGGGTCAGGAAAATTTGCTGGAGAAGGAAATGGCAACCCGTTCCAGTATTCTTGCCTGGAGAATCCCATGGACAGAGGAGGCTGGTGGGGTACAGTCCATGGCGTCACAAAGAGTAGGACACGACTTAGCGACTAAACAAGAAAACAGCAAATGCATACAAATACACGGGCACTGTGGAAGAGATCTTCTCTAAAGGATCTGAACACTGATTGGGCTCCTAATACCTAGACCCTCAACACTGTCTAAAGGGACCTCAGCCCAGGTCAGACTCAGTGTTACCTTTCTCCCTTCTCTCATTGCTCCTAGATGGTGTATTATTTAAAATGCAATGATAATAATTTCCAGCTATTGCACCAAGTGTCAGGAGAGACTCTCTCCGGCATGCAAAGACTATCCATCACTGGAGTTTAGGAGTCCGTCAATCTTCTGCCCTCAAATAGGGTTGAGCCTGAGCATGGCTAACCTCACCCAGCTTCTCCCCTGAGAAAGGCACAGTGAGCTTTCCTTTTCCTTAGACTCTGGTTTCTTCTTAGGAATTACTATGATTCCAACAAGTCCCCCAAAGCCCTGCAGTCTTAACTTGGCCAAACGCCAAAGCAAATATAAACAGCGTGATGCTTCAGCATAGTTAGCTTATGCTTTTCCAAGTATGTTCATAAACATATCATCTCATTAGATGGAGGGGAGAGGGATTTTCTCACTTTATAGAGAAATAATTGATGTTTGGGGAGATTAAGTGACTTGCCTAAGGTCGCATAGTTGATTGGTGAGGCAGCACAGATTGGAACTCTGGTTTCCTGAGTTCTGTGTGCTATTTCATGTCACTGGACACCATTTCAGTTCATCTTAAAAGGCCTAGAAATCCTCGATCCATTTCTCCCTTTTTTTATGCTCTTACATTAGCAATACCCATTATTATTTGCCGCACTCATGCCCAACTTTTGGATGAAAGTGCCTTGCCCGAAGCCCTTAGTAAATGGACTAGGATATATTTTGAAAACACTGAATCCTGCCCTCCAACCCTTTGACTGGACCTAGGATAGCCAAGCCATGGGCTTGTGTGGGAGAGACAGAGGGAGAGGGGAGAGGAGGAGACAGACAGACAGATGGATACGGCTCAGACTTTCCTTTGGAGGGTATTTTATAAACCACAGAAGGAGTTATTAGCTTAGGAAGCCGAGATGAAAACCTATCTACAGAAAAGACTTTGAGTGGCCATTTACGGGCTCTGTAAAAGTTCCAGGGAAGCCATATGAGTAGAGAAGCAGAGGAAACTGCCAGCAAACAGAGGCAAAAGAAGTCAATTTGGAGAGAAGCAAAGGAAGCACAGAAAGGAGATGGAACGGACAGTCCTAGTTCTTTCGGACGTGGCTCTACCTTCATCTTCTGCTCTTGAGCTCTCCCATTAAGGCTTTACTATAAAACCCACTTGCTTGGGCCAGTTTCAGTGGGTCTTGCTCCTTGAGACCAACTGCCTTAACCCAAACAGTCCTAATGTGTTAGACGTACAGGCTTGGCCTGGAAAGCTGCTATTTGAACAGAGTGCAGGTACACCCAGCTGGATCACCAAGGCCATAAAACCTTCTTTTTGTTCTTATACCGTATTTATGCTAAAGTGTACTGGGAGGATCCAAATCACGATCTTTTGAAGCCGTACCTTTCTGATTAAATGGGAAGTCTTTTCAACACTGAATAGTTTTTGTTCCGATTGAACATACCTGATGATGTTCCAGCTGCATCTTATTCTGTTTGATGATATTTTCTTTTTCCAAGAGCTCTTTCTGTTGCCTCTCGAACTCCTCCTTCCCCTATTATTTTTCAATGTAAAGAAAACATTACATCACCACTATGATTCACTTATGCTAACAGCTTCATTGACAAACATACAAATTCTCTGCTACTTTCCACTGCTTTGGAAACTTCCTGCACGACCGGTTAGGCCCTGTGAACCCCAGCTCTCATCCGGACTTCCAGAGTCACTGTGTAGATCAGAAGTGAAAACTAAGATCAATTTCCATATGGGGTGCCATGCTCCCCGCTCCACTTTACCATTTTTGTAGGACTATTCATGACCCCAACTCCCCCCAACCTCCTTATGCAGTGCTTTTTCTCAGGGTTCTTTTCTAATAGGTTATTTGCAAACCCATAAACCTCCTGCTCAGTTGCTTCAGTCGTGTCAGACCCTCTGTGACCCAATGGACTGTACCCCACCAGGCTCCTCTGTCCCTGGGATTCTCAAGACATGAATACTGGAGTGGATTGCCATGCTCTCCTCCATGGGATCTTCCCAACCCAGGGATCGAACCTGCACCTCTTATGTCTCCTGCATTGGCAGGCGGGTTCTTTACCACTAGTGCCACCTGGAAAGTCCCAAAGTGAAAGTGTTAGTTGCTCAGTTGACCCCATGGACTGTAGCCTGCCAGGCTCCTCTGTCCATGGAATTCTCCAGGCAAGAATACTGGAGTGGGTGGCCATTCCCTTTTTCAGGGAATCTTCCCCACCCAGGGGTAGAACCCAGGTCTCTAGCGTTGCAGGCAGATTCTTTACTTTCTCAGCCACCAGGGAAGCCCCTGCAGGTCTAAATGTGAGCCACATTACATTTCTAGTCTCCTCAAATTATGTGCAGCTCTACACCAAATTAGTATTTTCCAAAATGCAGAGCTGGTCAACCAGCTGGGTGAATGGCTTTTGTTGTTATCGTTTTGTTTGTTATCTTTTGGCCCAGCCACACGGCATGCGGGGTCTTAACTCCCTGACCAGAGACCGGAGCTGTGCCCGCTGCATTGGAAGTGCCAAGACTTAACTCCGGGACTGCCAAGGGGAGTCCCCGGGGAGGTGTTTAATGCCTCCATCTACTCTCACCCCACACTGTTCTTCAGCACAAGGTGTGGCTCTGCTCTCTCCTCCCCCTGCTGCACACAATGGAGAGGTGTTCAGTAATCCCTGGGACAATCCATGGCTGTCAGTCAAATGAAAAGAATAGCGGAATGAGATAGTAAGCCAAATTCTAAATAACGGATCTTGTAGAATGTTTTAACTCCCTGAACGGAAAGGGCAAGCTGTCATGATTCTGGGTCAATCTGGTAGGACTGTCACTTGTAGGAGGCAGATTGTGATGGCCTGATTTCCCATAAGCAGGTCAACTTCTAGATCAATTGGGAAATGCCCAGTGGTCTTCAAAGTAAGTCTACGGTAGGGTTAAGTTTCTCTGTGAGTAAGTACACACACACACACACACAGAGAGTACAGAGCTGAAGGTAACTTAGAAAATTTTCTAGTGCAGAGGGTTTTGAATCTTTTTTTCTAAAACATTGAAGCACCCCACTCCTCCTTTTTTTTTTTCTTCAAATTAAATATCCTGTAGAACCATATAGTGAAATGTGAATATAAGTGGAGCTGGCCTGACTATTCAAGGACCCAATGCTCTACTTGGGGCTTCCCTGGTGGCTCAGCGGTGACGAATCTGCCTTCCATGCCAGAGCCACGGAAGATTTGGGTTCGATCTCTGGGTTGGGAAGATCCTCTGGAGGAGGGCATGGCAACCCATTCCAGTATTCTTGCCTGGAGAATCCCATGGACAGAGGTGGCTGGCAGGCGAGGGTCCATGGGGTCACACAGAGTTGGACACGACTGAAGCAACTTAGCACTATTCTACTTGGGTTGGGGGTGGCTGGTCTCTTCCTGCTTGCCTGAGGCATATCAATCAGATCTAATTTAACTCTAGGCTTCACCCATTTGGCAAATGAGGAAGTCAGGTGAGTTTACGTAAGTTGGTGACACGGTCAGTGTCCTGGAAGTCTAGAGGCCTCTGGACCCTCACACCAGTGTTCTTCCTACTGGACACCACCACCTCCAGATTGTGAACCACTAACCGTGTTCCTGAACCTTTAACCGCGGTCTCCACTTCAACGGTCTAGTCTACATCTTACAGGGGTGAGCCCCAGGCCCCTGCATGTGAATATCGGGGCCTTAGGAGTCTGGAGTCTTTACCTGCAGGTGGACATAGTCATAATCATCCATCCAGCTCCTTTCAGAGCCATCGCTGCTGCTACAGTCGGGGGGCTGCTCCTTGCCCAGGCTGGGGGGCAGTGGTTTGTTGAGGGCAGGGGCCTTGTGGTCCCCGGCGGGCAGCAGCTGCCCCGGGGAGCCGGCGGGCCGGTCCTCGGTGGAGTTCGTGAGGCTCTCCGGCCCGCCCTTCCCGGGGCCGGGTCTGAAGAGGGCCTCGGCGTTGGTGCTGATGGTTGTGGTGAGCTGCTTGGCGTCGTCCGGCACGGTCTTGGCCACCATCACGAAGCGGTCCAGGCTGTCCCACTTGTTGTGGGGCTTGTGGACGGCCAGCACGTTCAGGGACCAGCCGCACTCGCTCAGCTCGTGGCTGGTCTGGCTCAGGATTTGGTGGGAGTCCTCCAGCCTCTGGAGCTCGCGCTTCACCTTGTGGTGGAGGACGAGCTCGGGGAGGCAGGTGGCGTTCACCGCGGCGCCCTGCGCGAAGTGCAGGTAGTCTCTGAGGGCCAGCTCCACCCTGTCCACGGCGGCGCGGACCCCGTTGACGTGCCGCTCCATGTGGCCGTAGCTCCGCCAGTCAGTGGTGACCAGCGCCATCAGGCTGGAGACGGCCCCGTCCAGGGCTTGCTGCAGCCGGAGCAGCCGCTCGAGGGCTGCATCAGGGTCCAAGAAGAGCCTTCTGTCCTGCGCCGGGGAAGTGGACAGCGAGGACTCCTTGGAGGTGGTGGAGGACGTGGACATGGTGCTCCGCGTGCTGCCCGTGCTGGAGAAGGACAGCCGGTTGATGCCGTCCACCACGTCCGCGGGGCCCTTGGCTTCCGGCGGCTGGTGCAGCGGCACGTCGTACACCCCGTCCCTCTCTTCCGGGCTGGCCTTCTCGCTGGTCTCTGCTGGTGCTTCCAGAAACTGGACGCCCCGGGGGATGTCGTAGGCATCGTTGTTCTGGGAGCCCACGGGTGGGCCCGGCTGGGGGGCCGGCTGGGTCAGGGACGCGCCGTGTCTCCGTGGGGCCAGCTCAGCAGCTCCGGGGGTGTCGCCGTTGTACTTAGGGTGCAGATCCTTCCCCAGGGGCTTGGTGCCCGTCGGGGGGATGTCGTAGACGCCCTCGGGCCTGCCCGCTTGTCTCATTGGAGGCGGAAAGTCATACTCTTTCTCCCGGAGCCCGGCCTCGTCTCTGTAGCCGGAGGGTGGAGTGGAGTATCCCTGGGAAGCAAGCGGACAAGGACGCTGTTATCTGCTGGGCTGGTCTAAGCGGCAGTGCAGAAACCGCGCGGTGCGTCCCACGAGGGCCTGCGGTCCTCGCGGGTGCTGCTCCCTCCCCTCTCCTCCAGGCACTAGGTGTTTCCCGAGGCTGCTCTCGCCCCCACCCTCTGTCGAGGGCGCCCTCCCCTGGACACCCCGCTGCCCTGTGTGGATCCTCCTGCCTCAGCTGCTCTCGGGGTTCCTGGACCACGTGTCAGGAGACCCGAGGTCTCCTGCCGGACCTGCCAGCGGGGGTGAAGCTCAGTCAGCTGCTGAAAGGGTCTGAGGTGCAGTTCCCTCTTATGTGGAATCAGGATAACTGTACTTCCTGTGCCGGCGTAGCCCACAGTGACTCCAAACTTGTATGCGTGTGCACAGCCTGAGTCATCTGTGACGTCCTGTATAAACATGAGCCATGTGACATATAGGCTTCCCTGCTCACTCAGTGAAGAATCTATCTGCCTGCGGTGCTGGGGACCTGGGTTCGATCCCTGGGTCTGGAAGATCCCCTGGAGGAGAGCATGGCAACCCACCGACGCCAGTATTCCTGCCTGGAGAATCCCATGGACAGAGGAGCCTGGCGGGCTACAGTCCATGGGACTGAAAAGAGTCAGACACGACTGAGCGACTACACCACCACCATAGGACATATATGAGTTGCTTGCCAAACAGAATCAATTGCTTTTCCTTCCTACGGGCTCGCCTTATTGACTGCCCCATTTTCTTATGGGGAGGGGGTTAAACATGAAATCCCTACAATCGTCTTTGTTGTCTCTTCTTACCCCCCTGGCTCCCCTTCCCTCCCTGTTCTTGCACACAAAGACAAGTTTTTTCCTCTTTGGATTATCTCAGTGTGTGCAAGCTTACACACACATACACCCACACACACGCGTGCGCGCTTTTGGTAGCTTCTGCAGTAGCTCACTTACCCCTTTGCTAGGAGGGATGTCATAGACCCCTTGAGGCTTTATCTCTCCAACGGGGACAGAAAACACGGGGCCCTTCACAGAGGATGGCGGGATGTCGTACACCTGGGGAGAAACACCTGAGTTAGCCAGCATGGAAATACTTGTCATTTTTATGTTTTCTTTTTTTAAATTTACACATCTATTTTCAGCCGTGCTGAGTCTTTCTTGCTGTGTGGCTTTTCTCCAGTGATGGCGCGAGGAGGCTGCTCTTTAGTTGCCATGCGGGGGGCTTCGAGTTTTGGGGGCTTTTCCTATTGCAGAGCCCCGGCTCTAGAGAACAGGCTCGGTTGTGGCTCATGGGCTGAGCTGCTCCATGGCACATGGGATCTTCTGGGACCAGGGATCGAACCCATGTCTCCTGCACTGGCAGGCGGTTTCTTTACGACTGAGCCACCAAGAAAAATCCTACTTGTTATCTTGTTATGTACTAAGCTTTTAATGATGGATATGTTTACCAGGTTATGTATTCCCTTGCTCTTTGGCTGAATTCTATGTAATAAAAATTGATGGAATTTTTCAATTTTGGGTTCTTTGACTTAGATTGAGTATAAAAATGATCTTAGGTGAAAAAAAAATCTGCACCGTGTGTACTTTATTATTTTTTAAATTAATTTAACGGTTTATGGCTGCGTCGCACAGCATGAGGGGATCTTGGTTCCCTGAGCAGGGATCCAACCTGTGCCCCCTAACCTTTGGATCTCCAGGGAATTCCCAACACTGTCTGTACTTTAAAGTGTAGTTTAAACTTTACGCTCCCTGAGAAAATGATAAGCAAGAAAAGCTTTGTGAGATCAAAGCCTCGAATTCCTTAATGAAGCAAATCCAGAAAACAAGTAATCCTGGCCCCTGGATAGACAACCTAAATAAAGCTTCACATGAAATGTGCATATTTTGTGAACTTCCCTTTCCTCTGGAGCCCAGAAGGAAAGCTGCCCCGAGGTGCCCCGTCCCCGGTGACGACCGTGTTCTTGGTACGTACCCCGTGAGCCGTCTGGAAAGGAGGGACATCATAGACGTCCTTTTGATATCTGGTCGGGTACTCGTACACATAGCCGTGGCTTGTCCTAACCGGCGTGATCACCTGTGGATGGCGAGACACGAGTTAACTTCCAAGCCGAGTCCTGAGGGCATTGCAAAGCCTAGTAATTAGATGCTCCGCCCCCATCTCTCCCCAACTAGGGAAAAAAAGGAAGAGGGAGGAGACCAAAGAAGGAGACGAGGAGACACCAGGCCAGTCAACTTCCAAGTCCCTCTTGAATCCCAGGGAGGAACCAGGCCCTGAAATCTCTCTGCCTTCCTCATGGTAATAAAATCACCTCAAAGGTGGTCAGACCAAGTCCTGATTCCCAAAAGGTACTTGAAGGGAGCTTCCTTTCTCACTTGCTTCAGTTGTGGCCAACTCTGCGACCCCCTGGACTGTAGCCCACCAGACTCCTCTGTCCATGGAATTCTCCTGGCAAAAATACTAGAGTTGGTTTCCATTTCCTCCTCCAGGGGATTTTCCTGACCCAAGAATTGAATCTGCATCTCCTGCATTGCAGGACGATTCTTTGCCCACTGAGCCACTGAGAAGCCCCCTTGAAGGGAGACTTGCGTTTAAAATATGTCCCAGATCAATCCTCTGGAGCACAGCATAATGAAAAAAAAGAAAAGAAAAAAAAAAGGGTGGGTGGGGGGGCTCTGAAACCATTTGTAAAGTGAATAATGTAAATAGAGTTGAGCCACTTAAAATTCCTCTCATACCTTCCCCAGGAAGCCTCTTCATCTGACGTGATTATGATTACAACTAAAATTCCATAGGCCACGAATTCCATAGGTTTATGAAACTAAAGCTTGCACACACTGTCCTGAGAAGCCTCCAGGAGCTTTCATGCTAAAGAATGAAATGCATGAAATACTGAGTCCTGGAGCTGACCAGGAAGAGAGTTCAGATCTAATCATTTTCCCATTTCCACCAGGAAAGCAAATGTCCAGACGGTGCCCACGACCAAGTGATATCAGATGTCAGACACACTCATCGCAGCCCAGCATCTGGAACTAATGTCAATGAAACAAACCTTACCCGCCAGGCTCGTATTTTCGTATCTACACGCCCCACTGTGTCCTAAGCATGGGTAGAGAAATGACTGGAACTTAAACTCCTTTGAAAATATATTTAATCCCCCACAGAGCTTCAAAATGACCAGGGTCACCCCTGTGGGGCAACATGCTAACAGCACCCAGCTCAGTATTGTCCGGGACATTTGTGAGAACAGACATCACAGATTAGGAAGAGCTGGTTGTTCCCTGAGAAACCATCATCGTTTATCCTTTCTCTAATGTGAAAACTCTGGCGTCAGGCTGCCTACGAAAGTATGCGAAAAATGCTCATATCCATCTTACCCTGAGATGGGTGGAACTCAGCCAAAAGCGCCAGTGCCCTTCTCCCTGGGGGCTCTAAATGCCTGGGTTCAATTTGCTCTTTAAATCCCTGGTGCTTGTAGCTGATTATGTCTTGCAATGAAGGTAAAAGAGATTAGCATGCAGCCACCAGCCCAGCCCATCTCTCCACTGCCTCGGGTTTAAAAAAGGAGTCTCTTGCTTTAAGGTTTGTTGGCACAGAGCATACAGAACCATTTCACAAAGTGGCTACTGTATCGTGCAGAGCAAGTCTTCCTTTTTAAAGCAGGATGCTGGTCGCTCAAGAAAGATACACTGTGTTCCCCATGCCTTTAGACGATTTTTTTTTTTCTTCACTCACTATTGTCCAGGAGAGACATGAAGTACCTTCTCTTCCTCTATCTCATCAGCTCCTCTATTTATAGTTCTGTTTTGGCTCTTTAATAGAACCTACTCACAACCCTGCTTTTGTTCAGTCTACAAGCTTCTAAGAGTGGATTCTATCCAAGGCTGCCAAGTTAGTAATAATGCTAATGGAAAATCAAGGCTGGTTATGCTGAAGGCCAGCCGAGGGGTTTCATCTTTAGTTTGAAAAATGGAGGGGGGCTGGGAGATAGATGGGGTGGTTCTTGTATCTGAAAATAGCCCTTGGTACATGTAAACAGGAGGCGCCGTCTCAGGAAGGCGGGTCCCCGGCAAGGCTTTGCCTTGCCTGTGCGGACGGTCCCTGGCAGAGAGCATCCGAGCTCCCCAGTATTTAACGCCTCACTTCCTGACAAATGTCACTGAACTCCTGCGTGCTCCCTCTTTCTCATTTAGAGGATGCCTGTGGTCATCTTTTTTTTTTTTTTCCAACTTTGCATTCCAAACCAGTCATTTTCTTTGTTTATGTATTAAAAGAAACAGATGGTGAAAACCACAGGGGCGAAAAGCCAACAAAATACAGCCTCCCTCGACGTGACCATCCAATTCACATCGGTTCTCAAATGGCACGGAGAGGGGACCCGCGCGTGCATCTGGTCAGACGCGGGCAGAGCATAGCGTGAGGTCCCCTGTGCCGCCTGGGAGGACGAGGAGCTGGACGCCTTCCCCTTCTGGACCGTCTCCTCCTCACCCCACTGCTTGGGTCACTTTCATGCCAATTGCGTGTTCTCTCCTCAGAGCAAAGTGCTGACTGTTCTGTACCTTACAAAGTATCCAGTTTTGTGGTTTAAAAGGCCAGTTTCTTTCTGCTTGACAAAGTACACAAAAACCTTTCTCTCCCAGGATCACTGAACCTCAACCTACAAGGAACACCAAGGTCTGGCTCAGGGGAACATACATTTGGAGCGAAATCTCCTGGGCGTTTGCACGGCAGGCAAGGCTGCCAGTGGCAAGGATGCCACTGCTCCACACAAAGGGTGTCTTAAAAACTAATTTTCTCAATGAAATCAGGTCAGGCTTTTCATTTCCTTTCTCCCTCCATTTGTTTTCCTTTCCTGCATTCCTTTCATTCTGCGTACGTATTTATAGTTACAAGGGCTTAGCCTTAGGAATTACCAAAGTGACCTCTTAACTCCTTAGTGATGGCACAAAGAGGGGGCAAACTGTGGGCTTCTCGAGGCTCTGTAACCAGCTGCACCTGAAACTGTCTTCCTGGTTCCCCTGCAGAGGGTTTTCTGTCTAGGCGAGAAATTCACCCTTCCTGGGATGTTTGTATACCTGTCATTCGTGTCAACTAATGGAAGAGTCTGAAGATGGATCTCTGAAAAGAGCTATGGAGCAAAGGGCAGACTGTATACCTGTAGAAAGGGACAGTCCATTGAGTAAATCTCTGAGGCTGGATCCCAGCAGGGGAGGATCAAATATTTGGAAACCAGGGTTATCTTAACTCACTAATAATTTTTTTTTTCAGATTAAAAAAAAACTTATTGGAAGACAATTGCTTTTCAATGTTGTGTTGCTTACCATATGACCCAGCAATGTCACTACTGGGGATACAGTCTGAGAAGACCATAATTGAAAAAGACACATGTACCCCAGTGTTCATTGCAGCACCATTGATAATAGCCAGGGCATGGAACCAACCTAGATGTCCATCAACAGATGAATGGATAAAGAAGTAATGGTACATATATACAATGGAATATTACTCAGCCGTAAAAAGGAATGCATTTGAGTCAGTTCTGGTGAGGTGGATGAATCCAGAGCCTGTTACAGACAGTGAAGTAAGGCAGAAAGAGAAAAACAAATATTGTCTATTAACGTACATATAATGAAATCTACTAATTCTGCTTGTAGAAAAAGCAAGAAAATGCTCAGGGCTTACCCTGTCCCATACTTTAGTTCGTGTCATTTTCTGCTTCAGATTCTGCACAGCATGAGCTCTTTAGAGATGCTATTAAGACTTCCATGTCTCAATTTTGAGACCCATGCATGCTGAAATTTGAAAGATGGGATGTGTGTGTCTAGGGTGGCAGTGAGAGCTAGGGGACACTGAAAACCACCAGGTGTGCAAGTCACTGGCCCGGGACGGAGCCCTGGGTCTGTCACCCATGTCTCTACATTCCGTTGGCCTGAGTTTGCACCTGTAGCAGGGCCCAGGCCTGATGCTGAGCTGCCTGTGTGCTGAGCAGGTCGGGGGAAGGGAGAGACAAGCTGAGATCCTGGGCCGGGAGCACAAAACTCCTCCCCTTCTGAGAGGTGGCAGCCAGTCCTCAGCTCCAGCCAACTGCCATCTTGAAAAAAACACTCCCTGGGTTGCCAGATCTTTCCAATTTTCACGAGAAGCCAGAAATCTGGGTTTTTATGTGATATCTGATTTTCAAAACTGGCTCAACTATTTCAAACAGCATCTGGGCCAACGACACGTGCCTCTGGCCCCCAGGTGCCAGTCCTAACTTTCATCTGTGTATTTCTTCCTCCCTCACCCCCCTCAGTCTGAGGGCAGAAGCCAAAAGCTCTTTACCAGCTCTGTGCTTTGGCGAGGCGGAAGCACTCCATTTTTCGCAGGCACCCTGTTTGCCACACCTCTGAGCTTTCACTCATGCTGTGGCTGTACAAGATGCTTGACTTTCTTTCCTCCTCTGCAAATTTTATTCACTTTTTGGGGTCAACCTGAGTGCCCCTCTCCCACAAAGCCCTTCCCAGACAAGATACATCTCCCTCCTTGGAACTGACTGTGTGTGTACTTACATCTCTAACAGTGCTTATCCCTTTAGGTTTGACTGTTTCAAACTATCTCATCCCTTTTCTTCTCATTGTCGACATGGAGACAGGGCCGAGAAAGTGCCTTGAACATAGTCGATCTTGGAAAAATGTATGGACTGAATATAGCTTCCCTCGTAGCCCAGTTGGTAAAGAATCTGCCTGCAATGTTGGAGACCTGGGTTTAATTCCTGGGTCGGGAAGATCTCCTGGAGAAGGAAATGGCAATCCACTGCAGTATTCTTGCCTGGGAAATCCGATGGGCTACAGTCCACGGGGTTGCAAGAGTCGGACACAACTTAGCGACTAAACCACCACCACCATGGACTGAATATAGTCACGAACTAAAGAAAACTCGAGACTTTCCTTAAGCAAAGGGATGTAGCTCTGCAGAGGGGAATTACAGAGGATGAAGCTGGTTTCCAGATAGGTCAGCTCTAGGATGAGTGGGACTCGTGGGAGGAGGGGCATGTCTTATCAGCCATGCAGGGCAGCGCTGTGCCAGTGGGGTGGCGAACAAAGCAGGGGGAGTCTTGGGTAGAGGTGACCAATCAGAAACCATGGAAGCATTTTATCACCTGCCCCACTCTCTGGTGGTTTCCCTTCCCCCAGTCCAGAGCCCACATGTGACCCAAACACCTGCATTCTTCTCAGCTGCAAGCCAGAAACATATGCGGAAGCTTTGCAAAAAGAAATGAAAACAAACTCTGCCTTTTACCTTTACATCAGAAAGAAGATACAGTAGAAAGGAACAGGGGTCATGCTTTCTCTAGTTCTGAAAACAGGAGACAGGCCCATGTCACATGAAACCTCGGACCGAAGGCCAAGGTCACACTGGGTCTCTGGCCCATTGAAAGGATCAGGTCTGACGAGGGGAGTGATTGAGAACATAGGCTGGACACAGGCAGAGCTGGGTGTGGACCCTGGTTATGCCGCTTAGCAGCCATGAGGGCATGGCCAAGGCATTTGCCCTTCTAAGCCTGTTCCCTCACTGCTGTTTAGTCGCTAAATCGAGTCTGACTCTTCTGTGACCTCACGGGCTCCTCTGTCCATGGGATTTCCCATGCAAGAATACTGGGAGTGGGTTGCCATTTCCTTCTCCAGGGGATCTTCCTGACTCAGGGATCGAACCTACGTCTCCTGCATTGCAGGCAGATTTTTTTACCACTTGAGCCACCAGGGAAGCTTGCTTCCTCGTTAGTAACACATAAAAGATAATACTTATAGGCTATTAGGAGTATTAAGTGACATCAAGTACATAGGGTACCTGGCATAGCATAAAATTGTAAGCCTCAGCTATCTTTATCATAATCGTTACCTAGGTTATGCAGATTTTACTTTTGGACTTAAATTGGGCACTAGGTAATTCAGATCAAGCATCCTAATGAAGACAGCTTTAAAAAAGTGAGGAGATAATATGAAAAATCCTCTTGAGGGTATCAAAAGTTAAAAGAGAGTAAAGAATTACCAGGTCAAAATAGAAAAGTAGAGAAGGGGCGACTTCCCCGGTGGTCTAGTGGTTAAGAATCTGCCTTGCAATGCCAGGGGTGCAGGTTCAATCCCTGGTTAGGGAACTAAGATCCCACATGCCGTGGCACCACTGAGCCTGCCTGCCACAGTGAAAAGGTCTCACGTGACGTGATGAAGATCTCGTGTGACACAACTAAGGTCTGGTGCAGCCAAATAAATTTTAAAAAGAAGACAAAGAAAAGGAAAGAAGAGAAGAAATTCACAAAGAGAGGCCTGAATTTTGAGGTTGCTTTCTTCTGGGTATTTGCTGACCTAAAATAGGTGAGAGGCTACATTGTGTTTTTTCAGCTTCTATGGGTGAGGGGACTTGAGAGCTCCTCTAGGTAGAAACCATGAAAACCATCCTCCAGTTTGGGTTGGGATCTTAATGGCTGCATGGGAAAGTAAGGATTAACTGGAAGAGAACCTACCCTTGTACAGGCCTAAGCTAGGTTTTAAGTCATCATGGTGGGCAAGAACATCTCAAAGCCTGAAATCAGACTTATGTGCGCTTGTGAGGCTGGCAGAGAGAAGTGAAATCCTCTCTGAAAGTACAGAACATCTTTATAGGGCTTTGATTATTTCTACCAAAATTTAAAAAAACACAATGTCCAACACAATCAAAGATAACCAGGAATGCAGGAGACAGACAAACGAAACAAGAACGAAACAGCCAATTCCTGCTTCCTTCCTAATAGGATCAGGATGTCTGGCCACAAATCTCAAAGCCACTTGCTTTCAAAATGTTACATGACTAAAGTGAAGTGAAGTGGCTCAGTCGTGTCCGACTCTTTGCGACCCCGTGGACTGTAGCCCACGGGGCTTCTCCATCCATGGGGTTCTCCAGGCAAGAATACTGGAGTGGGTTGCCATTTCCTTCTCCAGGGGATCTTCCTGACCCAGGAATCGAACCCACATCTCCCGCATTGCAGGCAGACGCTTTAACCTCTGAGCCACCAGGGAACCTCATGACTAAACAGTAGGAGAAAACCAAATTTAATCATCCTAAAATCGAAGTCATGTAGAAAGACACTGACCTTTGCAAACGTATAAAGTGTCCCCGAAGATGTCTTATGAGGCCGTGGAAATTTCAGACTAAAGCAGGACATGACAAAGACTTTGGCCCTGGTGATCATGAGCGGATTTACTGGGATTACTGTTTGACTTTGGCCATATCAGTGTCGCCATTGTCACAGTTATCACCACAGCACACAAGACACAACGGTAGGAAACCCCAGGAGAAAGCGTGCTTTGTGATCTTGAGAGATACAGAGATTTATCCAAGAGAAAGACAGCAAAGAACCTAATCCAAGAGACTTGAGTTTCTCCTCGGTGGATTTCTTTTCAGTGGGCTGGGTTTGTCAGGAGGCTCTCACGGAGAAGTGGGGCGCATATGCACGAGCAATGTTCAGAAGCAAAACGCTTCCTTTCCAGACAACTTCTGTTCACAGGGCATCACTTGTACCAATGTCTCAGCGAGTCTCCTTGGAGGCACTGCTTCCCGTGAACATCCCCTGAACCTTCTTAAAGCAGAGCTGGTGGGTGCTGGGGAGGGGGCGCAGCAGAGCAGAGGCCGTGAGGTTAGGGGAGCTTCAGCAAGATGCTACCCATTCAGGGGCCTCGAGCAAAGTGGGGAGAGAGCCGGCTGAGGCGCGAATGGAGGCAGATCCTGCCCGCTCTCAACGCGGTGAAAGCCCATTAATAGGGTCTCAGGCCCCCTCACGTTCTGCACTCCCTTGCCCCAGCCCTACGGCTCATGTACTTACACAAATTCTCATCTCCCTCCGCCAACCAACTCACGCTCCTGTTTTGACTCTTTCCCTCCTTCCACGCTCCCAGCAACCAGAAGGAAGAGCAAAAAACAGGAGAAAGGATACAGAAAATTCCTCCCGCTTGAGAGAAAACATTGGGCAGAGTGCATGAGAGCCCAGGCCGGGATGCGGAGGAGCACAAGGAACTTCAGCACCATCGGTCCTGTTCTTGTAGCTTTTACTAACTTTTTATTTTTTGATGTGGACCATTTAAAAACTAATTTTAAAATTTATTTATTGTTGGCTGTGCTGGGTGTTTGCTGCTTCGTGCAGGCTTTACTCTAGTTGGGGAGCGCACGGGCGGCTGTCTAGTCGGGGTGCGGAGGCTTCTTTCTCATTCTAGTGGCTTCTCTTGTGCAGCGAGGCCTCACGAGCACGCAGTGCAGGCTTTAGTAACTGCAGCATGTGGGCTCACTGGCGGCTCCCAGGCTCCACAGCTGTGTTGCCCGGCTTCGTTGCTCTCCGGCGTGTGGGATCTTCCCTGACCGGGGATCGAACCCATGTCTCTTGCATTGGCAGGCGGATCCTTCACCACTGAGCCACCAGGGAATCCCTGATGCGGACCATTTATAAAAAGTCTTTGTTGGATTTGTTCCAGTATTGCTTCTGTTTTATGTTTTGTGTTTTCGGCCACAAGGCATGTGGGATCTTAACTTCTCCGCTAGGGATCGGACCCACACCGCCTGCTCTGGAAGGTAAAGTCTTATAACCGCTGGATAGGCTCCAGGGAAGTCCCTTAATATTTTATTACTGTTATTGCCATTATTATTCATGGTTCTACAGTTGATGTATGTATTTATAAAAAATCACAAAATCGCAAAAATAGGATTTAAGTTTTAACAACATTAAAAAAAAAATAAGAAATTCCACTCGGAGGGGGTAGGAAGGAGTCTTCTGTAACTGAATCTCTGTGTTCCATGATTTAATTCCGTGTCCCTCTCTACAATCCAAAGCAACATTAGGAATGGTCTGAATTCCACAATCCCTTGCTTCCGATACCCAGATAACACCTCCCCGGTGGCACTAGTGGTAAAGAACACGCCTGCCAATGCAGGAGACGTAAGAGATGTGGGTTTGATCCCTGGGTCAGGAAAATCCCCTGGAGGAGGGCATGGCAACCCACTCCAGTATTTTTTCCTGGAGAATCCCATGGACAGAAGAGCCTGGGGGGCTTCGGTCCATAGGTTTGCAAAGAGTCGGACACGAATGAAACGACTTAACACACACAACGCCTCAGTAATGGACCAGTGGAGCTGACCCTTGAAACCAGCAGAGCAGGCATGAGTGTGACCAGCTCCTGGTGCTCTGCCCTAAGGCCTCAGCGAGAACTGGGCAGCCCAGGAGGTGCTCAGGAAATGTAACGGGTGACTGATGAGAAGTGAAAAAATGCCACAGTGGTTACAGCACATATTCACCATCTTGCTGCTAAGCACCAAAGACCGTCTGAATTCAAAAGCAGGCCTCACCGATTAGCAGTCGTCTTTTTGAATTTTCCTAGATATATACGGAAAGTAAAATTAGATGGCTTCCTATCTTTAATCCCTTGACACCGTGTTTTATTTATACTGTCTCTGGGACTTGTGCATTAACAAGGGTATTTCGATTTCAACAACTGCCTGTTGGAAAGGACTTATTTCACCTAAATGCCCTTAAAAAGCATTAACAGAGCCACCACAATATTTATTCTATCTTATAATAACCTCTTTGTCTTAAAGCCCATGGACGGTGTGACTCGTTCCCTTTAAAGAAAGCCCCAGGAAAAGAAACATCAGTATTATCAGTGCCCGCTCATGAGAGCTTGGATCCCATTTTCAGAAACTGCAAAGTTACAGGGGTTTGTCTGTTTAAAATACAAGATGACTTCTTGCTTTTCTCCGACTGGAGGAAATGCCACAAGTTGCCTATGCTGGATTTATTAATTCTCTATAAATTCTCTCTGCTCCGCTTGGGTGTAGCAGTGAGCTCATTTATTTACTTGCATAGCAACAATATAATGAAAACTGAGTCTGGCCTTAGAAATACACCCTCCTGGGCCGTGTCCATGGTTAACCCTTCCTACTGCTTCTCCCGTGTGCATCGAGAGCTCTCCTCCTGTACTTAGGGAGGTGATCAACTTTCCTTCAAGGACATGTGGATGTCTGGTTTTAGGCTAGAACGAAACCTTTTGCTAGCCACGTGAAAATCACGGCCGGGTCCTTTTTCCAAAAGAGAAAAATGTCACTGAAACTCAGAGGTGGAACGACGCTCTTGGGTCCTGCTCCTTTGACATGGTGTTTGGACGGCAAACAACTCTGTGCAAACAGTGGCCCGATTGTTAGACCCCAGCACGTCTCCCCGCTGCTTTCAGGAAGCGCTTTGTGTAGCAAGTGCTAAAGCAATATTTAGTTATGGAGTGACCAAGTGCCAGAGAGCAGCTAAGAGCATTTAAACGTGAAAGAACATGATGGGAAATGACGTCCGGTTTTTGCAAGTGTTTGAGGTCTTTCTCTGGACGGGGCTGAATACAGCCCACGACAGAGCTGGGCACAGCACAGCCATTTAAAATATATATATATATATATATATATATATATATATATATATATATATATATATATCCCGAGGCCTGAAATGTTCTTTGAGTGAAAACTATAAAAGGCGCAAGCATGTTGGTTCTTTTCTTGTCCAAATAAATTCAAAAATACACGAAGCACGAAATCTAGATTTTTGACTTGGATTTTTCAGAGAGGTGCTCACAGACTGCCTGAAAGGGATGTGATGATGGGAAGAGGGAAGGGTGAAAATTTCTGCACCCAGATGCCTCTGGGTACCATTTCCTCCTAAATAGGATGAAGGAAGATGTTGTGACTTAACTGGGAGAAAAAGGTGATGGCAGGTGGAGGCGGCTCACATGGCAGAACCTGGTGGCAGATCTGAAAGGCCCTGGCCCAGGGCTGTGGCAGGGCTGTTGTTTCAAGAGGCACGAGACCCATCAAGGGCCCCTGCCGAGCCCGGAGGATTAAACGGAAAATGGGCAGAACATGAGTCCCAGGATGACACTCTCTGAGCTCTTGGTAACAAGGCAGGCATGAGATGCTCCTGGCAAGTGTTCTCTGTATGGGACTAACTCTGCTGTCCCCCGGCTCCCCATCCTGCCCCCTACCCCGGTGCTCCTGTCTACTCCTTGCTCTTTAAGACATGGTTCTGCCTTCTAAGGGAGACTGGTTTCCAGATAAGAAGGTGGGTGGGATCCTAAAGGAAGGGTGTAAGAAGGACCTGCCCAAAGGGAGGCGTCAACTGAAACTGACATCAAAGCCCAGCTGTCTTTTCTTCTTTCTTAAGAATCTTAAGGCCAGGTCATGTAATTAAACTTTTCAAGAGACTAGGGAAAGAATCAGATGAGGATATTTGGGTCATAAAACTTTAGCTAAGACCATTAAGTGACAACCCAACCCTACTCCCCATTTCACGGCCGAGGGGACTCAATTCAGAGGTTATTCAGCTGGGGGATGACAGGGGCGTGCCCTCCCCCCCGCACCAGGCCATGGAGACTGCAGTGTTCACAGGCTTCACAGCGAACAAATGAGACGTTACCTCTCTAACTTCGGGCTTCCCAGGTGGCTCAGCGGTCAAGAATCCGCCTGCCAATGCAGGAAACATGGGTTCGATCCCTGGGTCTGGAAGATCCCCTGGAGGAGGAAATGGCAACCCACTCCAGTATTCTTGTCTGGGAAACCTCCATAGACAGAGGAGCCTGGTGGGCTACAGTCCATGGGGTTCACAAAAGAGTTGGACACGACTTAGCTATTAAACAACAACAACATCACCCCTCTAACTTCACAAATAAATACTCCTAAAAGAAAGTTACTTCCTTATTCGAGAAGCAAAAGTTGAGATCTGGGGAGCTTATGTTTTGGGGGTGCCCCTTTCACTGGCAAGCCGGTTCTGGGAGATTTGACTGCATCTGCTTAAATGAATTTATCCACTTGGAGTGATTTAAAGTCATTAGAAAAGATGGTGTTTCCAATGGCAGAGAAAGCCATCATGGCAGTGTTCTTGGCGGTATCAGGGTCTTTACAGCATCCGGATGACCTGCTCAGAGCTTCTAAGGGTCAGCCTGCCCTGGAGCAGGAGATCCTGGGTCCTTGACTCCGACTCCCTCAGCCTCCAGGCCATGCTCTGGATCCGAGGTGGCAGCCTTTGGAAATGACTTTCATTCTTTCTGACCAACAGGATGCTTTTTAGCACCCAGGGCTCTGGTGAGCTGGAATTGCTCAGGAGTGTTTAAATATGCCTCTCACTTTAGGGCTTGGCAGCATCAGCCATTAGCTGGGATGTGAAAGTCATTAGCTTCAGAGTCAGACAGACGTGGGCTCAAACATGAACCTGACGTCTTCCTAGAACTACGTCCATCAGCGAGGTCATGTCTCAGGCCTCAGAGCCCACCCCTGGAAAGTGGAGGTGGTGAGGAACGCCTTAGGAGGCTACTGGGGGGACTACATGAGATTATGTATGTAACATCCCTAACATGCAACCAAGCTCCGAGGGATCCCCGGTTACCCCCACTTTAGATCTAAAATGATCTTTAAAACAATGAGTAACTTAATAACATGTTCAAGGTTAATTGGTGGTAAATGTGAAAACAAAAGTGTGCCATGCTGTAAGGAAACCAAGGACCATAAAAATGATTCAAATAAACCAGATGTGAGTATGGCCTTGCTAAGGGATTCTTTGTTCCAAAAGCTGATCTACTGTGGGATCCCTTTAAGGGGAGACTCCTTGTGCTCTTCACACGTTGCTGGAGTCACAACTTTGAAGGAAGACATACCATCCTGAGTCACACCTGGGCAGTGAGTCATACCTGGGCAGTGAGTCACACTTAGATAGGAGCAGCAGCCTGCCTCTCTGGATGGTGGCCTGGACCATGAGGTTTATGGCACAGCTATTCAGAACCAAGTGCATTTCTTTCTTTTTCTCCTATTTTTTGGCTTTAGCTCCCCACCAGGGATCAAACCTGTGCCCCTTGCAATGGAAGAGCAGAGCCTTAACCACTGGACTGCCAGGAAAGTCACCCCGGTGCATTGCTGACTACACCTACCTCTGTAAGCACAATGTACTCAAACCAGTCTGCCTTTAAAGATGTGTTCAACCAATAGTGTCTCAATTTTACCATCGAATCACCAAAATTTATGTATTCTTTCCTCTACCTCACAAATAAAGCATTGTCTACTGGGCCAGACAATACACTACCTATGATGCTGACCCGTTCTCTCTGATAAGCAGTCACATAGCATGAAGTCATTCTAGAAGGACGAACACTACCTCTCTTTGCTTTGGTGTGAGTCTGTAAGAAGTGACTGAATCATTCCTAGAAATATGCATTATCTCTGAGCTTTGTAACCAGTTGCAACCGAGTTTGAAGGCTTTGGCACTGACTAAACAAAAAAGACCTTTGTTTGAAGGAGGTGTTACAATTTGCTCACCCCACTGGTGTGGGTGACTTGACGGTGAAGAAATACTTTTCATTTTTAAAGTGATGTCACAGAGTCCTTGAAATGCTCAAGGACCTCTAATTCTGTGTAAGATTTAAGTTAAAAAAAATTATTTGGTTGCATCAGATCTTAGTTGGGGCATATGGGATGTAGTTCCCTGACTAGGGATCTAACCTGAGCCCCCTGCATGCCTTAATCACTGGACCACCAGGGAAGTCCCTAAAGATTTAAATTTTATCTTGACTTTGAAGGTAGAGATTTTAGGTGAAAGTCCACTTTTCTGCATACCCCAAAGAACCACGTATTGAGGGGAAAATCATTAAATTAGAACTATCTTTATCTAGAAATGCACAATTCTAGAACAGGGTCATATTTTATTGAATTTATAAGTGAAGAAACTGAAGGTACCCTCTACCTTGTCAAACTCTGATTCTCCCCAATATTATTCAGGGTGTGTATGTATGGTTTTTGTGTGTGTGTGTGTGTGTGTGTCCATGTGTCTGTCTAGGAAGTGAACAAAGGAAAGTGAGGTGGAGTTCGAGTTCATCTTCTCTATTTCCTTTTAATCTATTTTCACTTGTTGGTAGACGAGTCATACTGCTAATAGCAGCTAGCTGGCTGGTATCTGAGTGCTGTCCTGGACAACCAGATTTCACAATGCTTCACATCCCAATAAGGGAAGTCCTCTGCCCCCTAACCAAAGGCTTTGTGGGGGTGTGAGCACGGGTGTGTGTAATTTATGATGACTCAGCGTCTAAGAAGGCACAAACATTGTAGCTTCAACTATTTATGGTTCTTATATTACCTTTCAAGGAATGGGCCTGGAAGACCTGGCTAAAGTCTTTGAATCATTTCCTGCCAATATTGGGCCATGTCTCATTGTGGAAGGTAGGAAGTAGTCCTTATAAGGATGTCGTCATGGGGTTTAGATAAATCTTTAAGGTTACTTGAGTTTTCTGCGTGCTACCCGGAAGCAGAACGTCCCCCAGCCTAGTCTATCATACACAGTATAAAGGTGGGCTGTTTCAATGTGCTTGACCACTACCAAGGTGGTAGTGAACTCGCCTGCCAGTACAGGAGATGTAAGAGACTTGGGTTTGATCCCTGGGTCAGGAAGATCCCCTGGAGGAAGGCATGGCAGCCCACTCCAGTATTCTTGCCTGGAGAATCCCATGGACAGAGGATCCTGGCTGGGCTACAGACCATGGGGTTGGTCTCAAAGAGTCGGATATGACTGAAGCGACTTAGCACACATGCATGAGCTCCCTTAAGATTAGGTGAAATTTACAACATATTTTGGGAGCCTCGAGAAGGGAGAAATTGCTGGGGTGCAGAGAAAGCTTCCCAGAGGAGATGAACATTGAAATGGGTTTTAAAGTATGAATAGGAGTTCATGGGTAGCACAGAGAAGGGAAGGTGGTAAATGGCAGCATACGCAAAGGAGGCTCCGTTCCTCAGTAGGAACAGCTTGGTTCTCCTCTTTCGAGACTATACAAGTCTTAACTTATCCTGTTGTCTAAACTCTCCAAAATGCATACAAGTTATGCCTTCAGAAAAGCTGAATGTGACCTCAGTCATGCTTCGGATGCTCACTGGTCGTGAACAGATAGTTATGATTACAGAAGACAGATGGTGACATTCTCCAAGACCCTCCCGGGGGAAAAGGACCGTGTATTATCTGACATGTGTCGTAACAGACTAACGCACTGGATGCAGGATCTGACTTGTGTGTGCTGGTGAAGGGGTGATAAGATCAGAGCCACTGTTCAGCTTATTTAAAGGTCAACTCAAATTAAATGCCTCCTTCCTTGCTTCTGCCTGTGCATTCACTCACTGGCTGTTATCTATGTGCTGATGGTTTGCTAGGAGCTTGGCCTACGCTGTACAGAGGCAGCCACGTCAGCCTGGATGGGAGGGCAGTCTGGGGGAGGATGGATACATGCATACACATGGCTGAGTCCCTTCGCTGTTCACCTGAAACTATCACAGCATTGTTAATCAGTTATACCCACATACAAAATAAAAAGTTAAAAAAAAGAGAGCCAGCCATGGCCTCTGCCTGCCTTAATGGAATTTATAATTTAGCCCAAAACTGATTTGAGAAAGATGCAAAGGAAATCTAAATCCACCAGTTAGAATAAAAGCGATATGTTCAAAGACTCAGAGAAACACACATAATTCCCTGTGAAGATCAGGCAGAAAATGGGTGAACTCAGGTGGCAGGTTTTGAGCTCTGAGGCAGAGAAATCTACCTCTTAGACCTTTGTAGACCTCGTGCTTTTAAAGTGTGGGTCTAAATCATATCCTCTAAACCACAGAGCCCCATATTAAGGACAATTTTGCCTTGAAAAAATCGAGGACACTTTAAAAAAATATAATTCAGCTTTTCAAAAGCTTGGACTATGAGTAATTCATTTAATTTAGAAATGCCTGTGAGTTCTTGGCAATCACAGAGCATATTTAGAAGTCTCTTGCAAAGTGAGAAGAATCTAACCTACAGATTGCTTTCACATGTAATGAAATAGTTATGACATCTAAATGGAACAATTTATGAGGTTGACATTGTGTTGTTTCTGGCACATTTGTCTAAATGTTTACTAATTTCTATTAATTTCTATTTTGCACTTTTTGTATTTTGGAGCCAAAATTTTTTATTCAGTGCTCCAAGGTTCCCGTAGACACTGGGCATTCTGCCCACAGTGCCTAATGGATATAGCGGCCCTGCACACAAAACCCAGTGTGAAAGAGACCAATGAAATTAAGTCAAGGTGTCAATGTGTATGGTTTCCAGGTAATCTGGGGAGTTCTTTCCACTCTGGGCAAAATTTCCGGAGAGCCAAAGAAAGAGCCACACAATCAATGGGAACAGCATATACACTAGCAGTGAAGTATTTGCATATTCAGTGCAGCGTATAAACTCTGAGAAAGGAAAGAAAAATGCCAGGGAGAGGCACCGGTTTTTTAAGGCCCTGCTCTGCAAATCCCTTGCCGGCCCTCTCCATGCTGTGCATCATTTCATTCTTACAGCAGCCCTCGCAGGGCCTTATGACTATTCCCATTTGACAGACGAGGAAACTAAAGTCTAAAGAAGTTCGGTCACTTGTCAAGAGATTTACAGCTACAGAGAAACAGAACCAGGAGTTGACCTCCCCCAGAGCCCAGGCTCTTTTCACAACACTCATGCTGTCTTCTTTCAGGAAAGGGTGGGGATGATATGATTTTCTTTCTTTCTCTAACCACTGATTTAATAAGTGACGAATGTCATTTTCTGTGGATGGGATGCAGGAAGTGGGGTGGGGACTGGAGTTTCCCAGAGAGCAAGGCTGAATTGATACAAGGCAGAATTCACTCTTTTTTTTTTTTTTTCTGAATGATTCATTAGTAGAAAAAACTCTGGTGGATAAAACTTCTGAAGCCCACAGGCTGTTGCAGCGTCAAGGAAATCTTTAACTGTGGAAAGTCCCAAATCACAGGTTGGAACACGTCCAGCCTCCTTCGTGGCCCCGTCACAGCTCGTCTCCAAGGGCAGTCCTGGACCACCTTCCTCGGCTATCCCAGGAGCTTCCCCAAATTCCCAGCTTCCCCCGGGCCTGGGAACCTGCATTTCAACTCACCTTCCCTCTCTTCCTTGCTGACAGGTAAATTTTAAACCACACTTCAGTGGTTTCAGATTTTGGAACTACACTTCAGTGGTTCAGAGCCAGATTCCACTGCCTCTTCTTTCTCTCCTTTAAGAGACTGCAAGGACTAGAGCGTAAGCCACCAGGAATGGCCAGTTCTGGGTTCACCACCATTTTGCAGCCAGGAAATTAAAAGGGAAAACTGGATATGGGGCTCTTTAGTTAAGTCAGGAAACGAGAACTATCCAATGAGAACTCACACAAACAAAACCCCTGCAGGGGGTTTATCTTGGTACATCCTTCCAAGTACTGAGATAAACTCTTGGGGCCTTGGCTGAAGTCATCAGTATGATTCTCACCCAGTGAGAAGCTCCTGAGTCAGAGGAGATTTGTTTTTTAACAAGCACAAAAAAACGTTTTGCTTTATTCTTCTAAATCCCAAAGTGACAAAGATACTATCAATTAGCTCCAGGGTAGCATATAAGTATGCCAGTATTTTTCTCACACTGAAAATTTGAAGGAAGAATGAGTATTTGTTTTTTTCCTACTAGCTTCAAAAATTGAAGAAAAATCTGTGGCCAAAGCTCAGACCAGATGGGTGTATATGTTTTTAACAAAATAAGTTAAAGAAAGAGTTAATATGTGTGTGTTATGGGAAAAAAAAATCATACCTCTTTCCCTCAAGTGTCAGGAATTAATTCAATGATTTTAAATTTTTCCATAAAAGATTATCTTCTCACTTTAACGTGAGAAAGCTGAGTGTAAGCAAAATTGTATTTCATGTCTCATTCTTTGAAATAATCAACCATAAAGTTACTTTTCAACTAGATACAGTAACAGACCATCACAGACAAGGATTCTGTAACTGAGGGAGATGCTGACATAAGTTTTTTTTAAATTATTATTCTTATTTGATTTATTTATATTTTCTGTCTATGCTACACAGCATATAGGATCTTAGTTCCCTGACCAGGGATCGAACTCTCGCCCCCTGCACTGGAAGGGGGACCACTGGACCATCAGGGAAGTCCTGATGGCAGTTTTTAAAGCAGCTGTTGGTACTCAGAAGATTAAAATGACCTGTTAGCAGTCAGCTCTCCCCACTACAACAAAGGAAGAAAGGAGGGAAGAAAAAAGGGGCGAGAGAGAAAGAGCAGGACGCATGGAGGGAGGGACAGGAAAGACAAGAAGAGGACAAGCCCACTCCCGTGGGGTACGAGCGAGTGGTCCAGTGGCAGCATGGAGGTGGCAGCCCAGAGCCAGTGGCATTGACGACTCGAGGTGAGGCCAGGGGTCTCACCGGGTGTGTGGCTGAGAAGAGCCCGGGCTATGCCTCCTGCCTCCGACGTGAACAGCCTCAGACCTGGACGGCTCGAAGCTCCACCCTCGGGGGTTTGTCTGCCCCTGTGCTCGGGAAACCTCCCCCAGGTTTGCAGCAGCATCCTCCACGAAGGGCTGGCAGAGCGTGTGCCCTTCCAGAATCCGACTTCCTCCTATGGAAGCACATGCCACTTGCTTAACCACTGATTTCAGAATTAAAACAACAACAACAACAAGTGCCCAAGGGTAACCTCAGCACCCCGACCTCCATCCAAGGGAAGGTGCGTCAAAATCTCTCCCCTTTAAGTGGACAGAGGGTTCAGGAGTCAAGCTGTGGAACAGTTACACAACGGGAAGAAGTCCCAAGTTTCAGACTTTTCAGGCTTGGGCCTAAAAAGGTTTGAGTCTGAAAATGAAAACACCTTCCTGCCAAAATAAACTGTGATGGACGCTCAGACCCCACCACCTTTCAGCCAAGCATTTCCTGTCCTGCCACAGCACCCCCACCTGCTCACACCAGCTCTGATGAGGGAGGGCTATTTTTAAGATGCCACAGCCAGGACCAAGAATGAGAGAAGTTATTTATTTATAGTTACACCTTTCGAGCATTCTTTCTCTCCCTTATCTCCAGGAAGGCATCATACATATCTCCTGGCTTGACTCTCCCTTTGAATTTAAAATCCCTGGGATAAGAAGGACTATGAAAGGTCACAGATGCCATCCATGACCTCTAGACTGGGATCGTCATCCTGGACAATATACAAGTTGGAAAACTGTTCACTCCTTGAGGAATCCATCCTACACCAGGCTTGAGCGACACCTGTGCTTACATTCGTGGCTTTGTAATTTAAAAGATTCCAACAGTAAATCCCCCTACTTTTTTTTTTTTCCCAACAGAGGATTCCATTATCATGCAAATAGACATTCCATTATCTACCTGGGATTATAAACTCAGACTCTTGTACTGGGTTTTTCGAGGCAGGGCGTATGTACACATCACGTTCTCCGCATCAGCAAGCTCTTCCTGGTGTCTAGCTGCATCCTTTCATTCATAACTCAGTGATCTTTTCTCATTCTGTTAAATGAGCCCCTTCTTAATACCAAGACTTCATAGGACCCACTGCAGATCCTTGGAATTTGCCAGTAAACCAAACAGAAACGCCCTCCCTTGTGAAGTGCACAGAAGTTTCATCTTCCAGTTGGCTCCTACTCCCACCCACCTCCACACACACACACACACAAGTTCACGGCCATTATTGTCTTCACAGCCGTTTCCCCACCTGACATTTGGTGTTGGCTGATGTCTCCCTGGTGGCTCAGATGGTAAAGCGTCTGCCTACAATGCGGGAGACCAGGGTTCAATTCGTGGGTTGGGAAGATCTCCTGGAGAAGGCAGTGGCAATTCACTCCAGTACTCTTGCCTGGAAAATCCCATGGACGGAGGAGCCTGGTAGGTTACAGTCCATGGGGTCGCAAAGAGTCGGACAGGACTGAGCAACTTATGCCCATGACTATGACGTCTCTCGCTACAGCGTAAGTGTTGTGGAGGCCACATTCCCTCTTGGATTCATCAGGCTATCACAAGCATCGAAACTATGCTAGATGCTTAAAACTCCTTCAATGGTCTACTTATCTCAAATTCTTATAGCATTTGGAATTACAGAGAGTGCTGAAGAGGTCTTTCTTTCTTTTTTTTTTTATTTAAGATTTTTTGATGTGGACCATTTTTAAAGCCTTCATTGAATTGGCTACAATCTTGCTTCTGTTTCATGTTTGTTTGTTTGTTTTTTCTTATCTGACAGGCACGTAGGAATCTTAGTTCCCTGACCAGGGACAGAACCTGCATGCACCCTTGCATTGGAAGGCGAAGCCTTAACCATTGGATCACCAAGGAAGTGCCCTCACCTTTTTTTTTTTTTTTTTTTTTAGTATGATGCCTTTCTAAATACCCTAGCTCCACTATTTTTACCCACCGCCCCAGGCATTGTTATAGGAACTACTAGAAGGACAAGAGGCTGGCTCTTCTCTGAATTCACTAGTCTCTGTGTTAAGTGAGTCGACCTTGAGGCTGATGGCTCTCCAGAACACGGTGGCTGGCTTCACCCACTCCCCCTTCCTTGCGGCCTCGACTTCTCGTGCGTTCGTGCAGCCAGCCGTGTGGTGTCATGGCCGGTGGGGTCATAATCGAGCTTTTAGTGAAAGGAGAGTCCTTGCTGCTTCACTATGCTTGTGCAAAGTATGGTGCCTTGTACTACTCAAGGGAGAAAGAGAAAAGACTGGACTGTGGAGTGCAGAGCCCACGTGTAAAAGCAGGTCTATCAGAAAGATGGGAACACTTGACGACGCGGTATAACCTGGCACAACTCGGGAACCTGTAAGGGCTATGGATCAACAGTACTTGGCATGGGGTGGGTGTTCAAGAAGGTTTTACTGACCAATGAATGGAAAAATGACTTCCCCTGTCAAAAAAAACGTGCAAGCTAGAGTATTCAGACATTCTTACTTCTTGGAAGATTTACTTACTTCTTCGACGGCTTCTTGGAAGCTCCAAGTTCTTATTTTAGGAGCACATAGACACATATTTTGATTGCAATGGAAAAAATTAAATAAGAAGAGAAATCCAGCTGTTGTTCACTCACCTTTTTACTTAGGTGGGGACCGTTAGCGCCCCCAGCGCCTCTCTGCCCTGAGGGTGGCACTTGATACACATCTTGTTCCTGGGTCCCATGGCCGGTGGGGACTTGGTAAATTCCCTGATTTTGGTAGGAAGGCGGCACTTGGTAGATGGTGTCTCGAGGGGCGCCCTGTGGGTTTGGTATTTGATAGAGCTTCTGTTGGCCAAAGGGCGGTGGCCCCAGTCCCGAAGTGGGCAGGTCCTGATTGGAGGAGGTCTCCTGCACTGGGCCAATCAGAAGCTTCACCCGGTTGCCGGGGACAATGCCCTGCCGGCCGTGTAAGGAGCAGAGCCACCATCCCTCCAGTCCTCCTGTGTTCTGCTCAATGACAGTCAGGATGTCTCCCTTGCGGAAAGCCAGCTCCTCGGCACACTCCGGGACATTGTCATACAAGGCTCGGGCCATAAGATTCTAGGCAGGAAAGAAGAGAGGGGGAACGCAGGTTAGCAGATGAACTGAGTCCCTGAAACACCTAAGCCCGTGCTCTGATGGAGAGGCACACTTCCTGGAAAGAGGAGGATCCAAACAATGGGCTGTAAGGAGAAAAACAGATGGTGCAGACAAAAGACAGATCCATACGTACTGTGTCTGCCACCAATGACATCAGACCGCCTCCCTGGAAAAGCTCGGAACACCACCGAGTGCTGTGTTCCAACAGCAGAGGCTGTGCCAAGGGAATTACGAGGAGCTCAGCAAAGGAGCTGGAGAGCAGTTCACTCTACAAAGCATTTTTCTTCCTTGCTCCAATCCAGCCGAAGGAAGAAAAATATATTCCAAGATATTCAAATGGACTGCAACAGACATTTTTTAAAAGTATATTGGAGGTAAAGAGAGTCAAAGAACATTCCCCCCAGACAAACAGCACAAATGGCGTTTATATCCAGTATTAAAATGGAAACAGAAGTACACTGATCTCTGCCTTGGCAGGCCTTAACAATTCATACTCTCAGTTGATCAAGAGGTCTTCGGATACAGGGAGACTCTACAAGCGGGGGATATTTCCATGATAATCCTGTGCAGAGTGCAGTGACGGTGGTCCACACCTCCAGACCCGAGCATGCGGAGCTCCAAAGAGGTTACCCCACGTGGGCAGGCAGAGGCCGCCCCGTCCCCTCTGGTACTTTGTTCCCACCTTTCCTGAGGGCCCCTCCTCACCCCGACACTTTATTTCCTCCTCCTTGAATCTCACCATTCACATCGGAAAGGCTCTGCCTTCCCCTTTCATGGGCCCCAGACACTTTCTCTCTTTGTGTGAAGGCCCGTCTGGCACTTTCAGTACGGAGCAGCCAGCCAAAGCAGGCATTCGGCGGGGAGCGGGTAGGCAGGACATGCCGACGTTCTTGGAAGTCTTTCAAAGGCTGGGCGATTTCATTTCTTGGCATCAGTCACGTCTCGAGGCATGAGGGTAGCCTTCCCCACCCCGATGCCGGCTCCTTCCCAGCACACACAGAGCCCTGGAACGTTGCAAATTCATCTCCAGCCATCGGAAAACTCAAAACGGTCTCTTCAGTGCTTCACTAGACAGTCGGGATGCCCTCGATGTTGGGGTGATGATGATCGGCTGCGGGAGAAAAGACTGCCGATTGGATGCAGTGTGCTCTGATGACATACCCGTGGAATTTGGGGCTGTTGTTGTCTGGATTTCTGCCCCCGTGTTTTCTTCTCTAAAAATGTGGATTTGATCTTTCAGCCTCCTGCTTTTCAGCCCTTCATCACTGACATGCACGCACCATCTCCCCCTGTACTATGCCCCATAACCACAGGTCCTGTGCTGTGGGTCTGTCCCCTGCTCAGTGGTTGGGGAGGTTCCTACTTTTACTCTGTTAACCAAGCTCCTCTGAGTACAGTGCAACAGCTTAACCTGAGGAAAGGAGATGAAGCCCTGGAACTCAGTGCCCAGGAAGTCTGGTGATGCTCTTTAACAATAAGACTGCAGTCCTTGTTCTTGACGGTTTTCTGATCCAGGAAGCCTGTAATGTAGACAGGAGGGCAGAAAAGGGAAGTTGAAGGATACTGAGGGGTTTGTGTTCCAGGTGAAAGTTGTACTTGGTATTTATATTCTAGGAAGCTTCGGGTTCCTTCTAACAAAGGTTCACACACAAAAAAATAGAAACACACAGCACTGTAACGTGATGTGAGGAACCATTTAAGGATGAGTCCTAACCCGAAAATCTCTTACGTTTCTCTTCTCCCATCTTGTGGGTGATCTGTCCTTGAAAGAAAATTCATTGAGTTGAAGAAGACAAGACTCTTTTCCTCTGTATCTAAATGATGGGAAGGAAATTCAGTCAGTTCAGTTCAGTTCAGTCGCTCAGTCGTGTCCAACTCTTTGTGACCCCATGGACCACAGCATGCCAGGCCTTCCTGTCCATCACCAACTCCCGGAGTTTACTCAGACTCATGTCCATTGAGTTGGTGACGCCATCCAACCATCTCATCCTCTGTTGTCCCCTTCTCCTCTGGACTTCAATCTCTCCCAGCATCAGGGTCTTTTCAAATGAGTCATCTCTTCACATCAGGTGGCCAAAGCTTCAACATCAGTCCTTCCAATGAACATTCAGGACTGATCTCCTTTAGGATGGACTGGTTGGATCTCCTTGCAGTCCAAGGGACTCTGAAGAGTCTTCTCCAACACCACAGTTCAAAAGCATCAATTCTTCTGTGCTCAGCTTTCTTTATAGCCCAGCTCTCACATCCATACGTGACTCCACCAAAACTGTCCTGAGGTGACAGAGCAGGGAGAAGGCTGACCACTCTGGACTCTGTCCCTTTCTCCGAGGCCCATGCAAAGACTGGGAATGGCTGGCAAGGAGGCCCTAATGCCTCCTGACATCAGGAGTGACAGGGTTGGAACCAGATCTATGGGAGTTGAGGGTCCAGAGCTTGATACTGGTGATCAAGAAGGGAAAGAAAAGAAACAGAACAGGGACTTCCCCAGTGGTCCAGTGGATAAGACTCTCCCTTCCAATGCAGGCGGCCTGGTTTCCATTTCTGACTGGGCAACTAAGGTCCCCTATGTTGCTCGTGGCCAAAAATCAAAAACAGAAACAGAGGAGACTAGAAGCGTGAAAGACCACAAGCCTTATTTGCATACATGAGCTCCAGGCATCTGGAGCTGGGCACGGCTGTGGAGCTCTGGGAGGCACTGAAGTGGAGCCACGGGCCACAACCAGCTCGAGGCGGCTAGCAATCCCCGCATGAAGGCTAGTCTAGATGGTCTCTGCCTCTTGCCCCCATGACCCTCCACCACCACCAGCTAAGCCGCACGTTCAGGTTTCTAGACAGGCTGCCAGAGCCGCTTCTCGTGGAAAACCCAGGGAGCCGCTTGTGGACGCACCGTGGGTGTCTTCTGACTAGCTCCTCCTCCATGCCCACAGAGACTGGGATTCAGGGAGTCCGGTGAGGCTCCCCTGCCAGCCTGGTGCCTCAACACTGAGAGTTCTTCTCAGCCTCGGCCTAACGGGAATAAGTTATTTACCACCTGCATGAGCTACAGGGAGCCAGCAGCCTCACACACAGAGGGGTTACAGCTCCTTCAGAGGACCTTCAGAGGACACTTGGACCCGGCCTCCCTGTTCCACAGATGAGGAAACACATCTGGCAGAGGGGACAGTTAATCATCTGCCCAAGGCCACACCTCGGTGGAGTCAGAGATGGGAACAGAACTGTAGTCTCTTGGCCTTCCAGGCCACCTTAGCTCTAGTTCATACTGTTCTGCAAACTGGGCTCCTTTCCATTTTACAGTAAAGCTTTGAAGACGACGATTCTTTTTGTCATGTCTAGGGAATAAGCCAATTCTTGGGGTTTGGGGTCTTGGCTGTGTGACTTGGGCAGATTACTCCCTTCAACCTTTGCACCAGAACTTCCTCATCTGTAAAATGAGAATGAGGATAATATCCCTATGTCATGGATTTGCAGTGAGGATTAAATGAGTTCATTCAAGTCAGTCCTTGAACATAGTGGGAGACTTGGGAAGCAGTGATGACTGTTTAATGTGTTGATGGTGCTTTGATGGTAAGCTTCCTAGTAGGTTACCTCCTCAGTTCACAATCAAGGGTTGGTGATACTATTATATATACTTTATACATCTGATGTTTCTCTTGCTCATAATTACACTTCAAGAGGATCATATCTTGAAGCAGTATTTCTCTGAATTAAGAATGAGTTCTGGTCACTGCAACCTCTTGTTGAGTATTTGCCTACAAACAACAAAAGTGAAATCATTGGTTGATTCAAGAGACCTTCTGAGACAAAGTAAAATAATAAAAGTTTCCCAGGTGACTCAGTGGTAAAGAACCTGCCTGCCAATGCAGGAGACATGGGTTTAATCCCTGGGTCAGGAAGATCCCCTGGAGAAGGAAACAGTATTCCATTCCAGCATTCTTGCCTGGAAAACCCCACGGACAGAAGAGTCTGGTGGATTACAGTCCACGGGGTCTCAGAGAGTCAGACATGACTTAGCGACTAAACAACAATGGTATTTCTGGAAAAATTTTATGAGGTTCCAGAAGAGTACCCCCCATCAGAAAATGTAGAAAAACATGGGCAAAGAGGAGCTTGACTTTTGAAAACACTCGATATGTTGAGGCAAGAATTTAGTAAGAAGATAATAGCAAAATTAACTTTAACCAGAACAGAAACCATCTCATTCAAAAGTGCACATGCAACTCACAGACAGGCAGGTGAAGAGTTAATGTCCCTGGCAAGGACAAGCTGGAGGGAACCTTTCTCTCACTGGTTCCTTAAAGGCCACAAAGTCAGAAGGTATCTCTGCATATCTCACAAAAACCCAGGCAAGACAGTTTGCCTGGTCAAGACCTACTGCTTCGCCCACTCCCTGGGATATTTATCTCCAGGGCAGGAAAGGTCAACACAGAAACACATCAAGGGAAGATAAGAGAGCTATGTAATTTTATATCCAGCTGGATGGTTAGCCTCCAGAGGCTGGCAGTTAGAAACGCGGCTAGAGCTTGGCAAAGCACCAACACAGTCGGGGCACAGAACTCGAAAGCCAGAAGAACATCAAACAATTACAGTCCAACTTGTTCACTTTACAAATGAGAAAAACGAGGCCCCAGAAGTTAATGATTTGCCAAGTCACCTGGCAAGACGGTCAGAGAGCTGAGCTAAGAATGCGGGCCTCTTGTCTCCAGCTCGAGAATTAGGATGGTATTTAATAAAGTCAGAGGCATGTGCTACAAAAGCTGTGGTTCTAATTAGGATGGGAAATCTGCATTTAGAGTCATAAATCCTATTTGAGGGACTCTAATTGTCTCAGCCTGTGGCGCTGACCCCACCCTAGCCTTACTTGAAACTGTCCTGGGCTTCTATGCTCCCCATCCCGGTTCTCCTTCTTCCCTTGAGCTCAAAACCAGTCATTTTCCTTCTCTTCCACAGGACACTAAAAAAATTTTTTTTAAGGTTTATTATTAATTTATTTAGCTGCATAAATTTATTTAGCAGCGCAACATGCAGGATCTTAGTTCCCCAACCAGGGGTTGAACTTGTACCCTATGCAGAGGAAGTGCAGAGCCTCACCCCTCAACCGCCAGGCAAGCCCCTATTTTATCCCCCCTTATCCTTTTAGTGGTCATGTTCCAAAAGGATCTCTCTTCTTTCTGAGCTCGCTCTCTACAGGACATCTCATTCATGCCGATGGCATCTAAACACCCAGGTGACACTCAGATCCACAGCTCCAGCCTCGATATTCCCTCTCCTCTCCAGTCCCGTACTTCCCATCATCTAGTGAGCATCTTCACTTCACATCCAAGTGCCAAAGCCCCCTTCTCCTGGTCTCTCTCAGTGAACAGCAGGCACATAGCTGCCCAAGACTGGAGCCTCAGAGGTTTGCTGAGTCACTCCACAACCCGAACCCCAATCAGCTGGGACCTGCTCATCCTCCTCACTGCCGCTCCCCGCTCAGGCCACCAGTGACTTATTTTTGGTGGGAAGGGAGGAGAGGGCAGGTACGGCAACTGCTTCCCAACTGGTTTTCTTGCATTCAACTTCTTCCCACCTCCAAACCCATCTTCCACATCACCAGAAGAGTTCTCTTCCCAAAGTTGGTTCCCTTTCTAGTTCTTGTTGATAGCATTTCTTGAGATCAAACCAGTCAATCCTAAAAGAAACCAACCCTGAATAGTTACTGGAAGGACTGCTGCTGAAGCTGAAGCTCCAATACTTTGGGCACCTGATTCAAAGAGCCAAGTCATTGGAAAAGACCCTGATGATGGGAAAGACTGAAGGCAGGAGGAGAAGGGGATGACAGAGGATGAGATGGTTGGTTGGCATCATCGACTCAATGGGCATGAGCTTGAGCAAACTCCAGGAGATAACGGAGGACAGGGGAGCCTGGCCTGCTGCAGTCCATGGGGTCACAAAGAATCAGACACAACTCAGTGACTGAACAGACTTGTACCATCCCATTCAAGACCAAGAACTCCTTAAGTTCAGGGAGGCTGTTCTTCCTTGGGCATTTTCAGAACCAGTGTCTGAAGCAAAATACTCACTCATTGTGTTTGCTAACTTGAAATGGATTCTGATTCTGGTTCTCTACAGAGAGGGTGAAATGGTTTTCTAGAGATGTCTGCAAGGTATGTGGTGGAGATTTTGGACGTGGGGAGATGAACTACCAGGACCTGAAAGATAAACGGTGCGTCCAAGTCACTAAGCCTCAGGGCCAGAGAACGTGGGAGGCGGCCGGCAGGAAAGCGCCCGCCCCGCCCTCTTAAAACAGGATGGGGCGCCTGCGTCTGCCACAGAAGCTCTGAGCAAACAGGAAGGCCAAGAGGAGCCGGCGTCCCCATCTGGTTAAACACAATGGTTTCTGTGAGAGCCTTTCTCTCCCTTCAGTGCAGCAACCGAGGTCTGCCGGTGGGTGACTGAGCACCATTCACGCTTTGCCAGAATGCTTGGCTGCTGTGATCCCAGGGTTCCCAGGCTGTACCTGAGGACTGGGAGGAAAATGCCCGGTGTTACAGCAAGTACACAGAGCTCTGGACCACACTGGGTTTCCAGACCCGCTCTTGCCTGCCCTGCTACCAAAACGTCGATTGCGCATTACTCCTACTGCCAGGGAAATGATCTTCCAAATACGGAGAGGTGTGACTTATAATTCCCATGACCATTTATGCCGTTCTCTGAAGAGAAGTGAGACACAATGACTGGTGTGTCATCCTCCCGTCCCTCCCCCCACCCCGCCTGGACGGATAGCATCATCAATGGCCCAGCTTCCTCTTATTATTCGGCTTCGTTCTATATTTACCACGCAGGAGCTCCTGCCAAGGCCTTGGGCCGCCACATTCTCAACAACGTGACTTTCCTGCGCCCAACCCCAGCCCCCCCCAAACTTTAGCCCTGGACTCCGGCAGGGACATGCGCACAGAGCAAAGGAGGAAACGGTCATGGTCAAGGAAATCGGTCCCCAAGGAAGTAGCTGGGGGATGAGCGTGAGCGAGGTCTCGGGACACACGGGAGAAGAGCAAGAGGATCTGGTGTCTTTAGTCTGCCGACAAAAATCAGCTTAGGTCTTTTCCATTCCAGTTTATTATGAGCTTTAGAATATGATGTCTTGTAATAACCTATAATGGAAAAGAATTTTAAAACGAATACAGATACACACACCTATGTGTGTGTGTCCATGGGATTCTCCAGGCAAGAATACTGGAGGGGGTAGCCATTCCCTTCTCCAGGGGATCTTCCTGACCAACCTAAGTCTCCAGCATTGCAGGCAGATTCTTTACCATCTGAGCCACCAGGGAAGCCCTGTATGATCCCGTGTATACATATAGCTTCCCAGGTGGTGCTAGTGGTAAAGAACTCGTCTGCCAGTAGGAGACTCAAGAGATGCCGGTTCGAGCCCTGGGTTGGGAAGATCCCCTGGAGGAGGAAATGGCAACCCACTCCAGTATCTGTGCCTGGAGAATTCCATGGACAGAGGAGCGTGGCAGGCTACAGTCCACAGGGTCGCAGAGTCGGACATGACTGAAGCAAGTTAACATGCACGCAAGCATGTAGATATATATATCTCCAACTCACTTTGCTGTAGAGCTGAAACCTAACACAATGTTGTAAATCAACTCTGCTGCTGCTGCTGCTAAGTCGCTTCAGTCGTGTCCGACTCTGTGCGACCCCAGAGACGGCAGCCCACCAGGCTCCCCCGTCCCTGGGATTCTCCAGGCAAGAACACTGGAGTGGGTTGCCATTTCCTTCTCCAATGCATGAAAGTGAAAAGTGAAATCAACTCTACTTCAGCTAAAAAAACAATCAGCTCCAGTCTGAGAGCCATCAAACCTCTTTGGCTTTCTCCTGCTCCCATCTTTAGGATATAGTGGGATGTGAGATTTCCACAAAGAAGGACACAGTCACGGTCCAAAACCCTGGATATCTGCAAAGTGTCTGGGTTTTGATTCCTGGAATACTTGGTTTAGACCTGGATTCTTTCATCAGATGACATCTGGAATGTGGAATTTTTTAAAGAGCTGAATCCTCTGGAGATTAAGTAGTAGATACAAGGCTTTCAGGTTTAGGAGTCAGAAGATATGATGCAGAGCGCATCTAAGGTTTTTTTCTCAGTAATATTTTTCCATTGCGACCTGACACACTTTTCATTAGGTGCCCTGAACCAGCTGCAGAACGGCAGTGTGACATCCCGCGAGGTGTCTAGGAATACTATAGTCCCTAGTCGTGTTTCCTGACCTCTGGGGAGAGTGTCCACCAAAGGTCCCTCTGCACTGGGACCGAATTTCAGTCAAAGATTTACATATCCTGGGAAGTGCTTCTGAACCCCTATGATGATCACAAAGCTCACACCAGTGTCTTGGACTTTCTCTGAATATTCATGTCATCTACTTGGCTCCAAGTTCTCACATCCTCTAAGATGTTCATTCCTGAATGGAAGGTCCTTTTAAAAAATGTGGCCTTGGGCACTCGTCTCCCAGAGGTGGTTTTTGACCTGCAGTGGCCCTGACATGCACGGTGCGGCTGTGCCCCGGGCATGGTGGCCCAGGAGGCGCCCAGGTTTGGTTCCTTCCACGTTGGCCTGCTCCACTTTGGTGAGGGGTGGTTCAGAACCCAGCATGACTTTGTGGTTCACAGACCAGAGGGGCATTAGTTCTTGAGAGCCAGTGAGAAGACAGACCTGATGCTCACTGCAAACCTGGATATTTTTAATTAATTTATTAATTTTTGGTTGCCCTGGCTCTTTGTTGCTGCACGTGAGCTTTCTCTAGTTGCAGAGAGCGGGGGCTACTCTTGGTGGCCGTGCTGGGGCTTCTCATTGTGGTGGCTTCTTTAGTTTCGGGGCACAGGTTCTAGGCGCATGGACTTCAGTAGTTGCAGCATGCAGGCTCAGTAGCTGTAGCTCTCAGGCTTAGCTGTTCCGAGGCCTGTGGAATCTTCCCAGACCAGGGATCGAACCTGTGTGCCCTGCATTGGTGGGCGGATTCTCATCCACTGTGCCACCAGGGAAATCCCAACAAATCTGGGTATTTGGATGTCAGAAGAATTTTTCTATGTAACTAGATTTTGTAACACGATATGGAGAGCATAGTTGAGATGAAAGAAGTGGTTCTTCAAGTGCTGGCTTTCTGCCTGCCCTGGAACAAATGCTATATATTTACCCCTGATTTTTGAGGTCGATGCAGGACAGAAATATCCACGGGCTGGGACCTGTTTACCAAGAAACCAATGGTGGCTGGGAGCAAATTCTCCGCTTCAAATAAGAAAAATGGGAAACAGGTTGTCAGGTGGTGTGGGTGTGCAAGTAAGTGTGCGACTTCACAGCCAACTTCTATTGCTTCTTGGCTGGCTGTGGAGGATGGGTTTGATTGCTGACATTAATTGAGAAAAATAAATCAGCTTTTGCTCACAAGTTTGATGATATACATGTGTCTTTATGAGCTCAATTCTCTGCTCTTTTGTGGTTTGGGGATTTTTTTCGGGGAGCTCCTGAGGGTCTGAAAGAAGGTGAGAGAACACCCAGGTTTCTGTAGGTACTCAGAACCAGTAGTCACCCATGGCTTGACCAGACCCACCAGGCTAGAATTTTAGACTGAGAAGGAATCCCAGAGATCACTGTAGCCCAAGCTTCCTGTTTTACAGCCCAGAGGGTCTCCTATTAGATAAGCAGCAAAGCAGATCTAGCATCTGGTTCCCTCTTAATCTCGGATTTTTTTTTTCCTGCTGGACTAGGGTGTGCTTCCTGAGAACCTTCTCCATCTTAGAATTGAGTACCATTGCTATTAAGCCTCAAATGCTGTAAGCATTTGTCCCAGGTTGCCTGGTTTTGATAGATTTAAGCATAGTGTATTGGCAAAGGATCAAAACCATGGGGCAGGCACAAATGCTTTTCAGGGTCTGTCCCTAGATAAATCTGACAGGCGCCATATAATGATGACGGCCTGACACCCACTCACCCAAAAGATAGGTTTTATTAACAGCAAAACAACCATCTGGATTTCAGCCAACATTACAGTGTTGGCACCGAATGACTTCTATTTGCCTGTCTAGACAAATCCCTCTAACATTCAGGTACTTGGGGAAGTGAAATGAGAATTAAGTCATAAATGAGTAGGGGACTCTAGTCCACAAATATTACAATAGAATTCCCCCCAACTGTATTAATTCCCAATAGTCAAAACACCCAAGTTGTAACATCTAATAAAGCATATTTCAAAGAAGGGAAAGATCTTCCTATTTTTACATGCCCATCTATCTTATCTTCCTGCATCAAGGTATGCAGTCCCCAAGGTATGAAGTTATATCTAAATCCATGAATGCATATATATGTACATATGCTATCAATCTTTGCCTCCCAGCCAGAACACAGCTGATGCAACTTGGGTGGCACCCCTCACTGGAACTCTTAGATGACTCCTGACCTAGGTTTGAGGCCTGATTGTTATTCTCCTACTTAATTTCTTAAGTCCTCAAAGAGTTTTTAAAAAATGGATTTGTACACGTGGTTGAGCAGGTATATACAATCAGAGACTGTCAGCACTGCATTTGCAGAGTTGCCTCAAGAAAGAATCTTTAGATGCTGAGAAGCTAATCTTCGCTTCAGGTGATATGTGGCCATGTTCAGAGGCATTTTTGGTCGTCACATTGCGTGTGCGCATGTGCGGATGTTATTGGTAGCTAGTGGTCAGAGGCCAAGGATGCCGCAACGCACAGAACAGTCCCCACAAGAAGGAATTATCCACCCTCAATGTCAGTAGGACTGCGGGGGGGGAGGGGGGGGAGGGAGGGGAAACCCGGACAGAAGGATGCACGAGACATTACTAAATCGATAGAGTCTAATCTCGGTCCTCATCTTGTCAGATTAATGACAATGAGTCACTGCCTTTTGTGCCTCTGTTTCCCCATTTGCAAAGTGGGGATAATGCACTTGTTCTTTATAATAACATCAAGAGGAGTCATGGAATTATATATGCAAAACACTCTGACTTCTTCAGAAGAAAGGGTCTCTGTAAAATCAAAGCACAGTTATGATTACTGCACTATTATGAGCTCATGAAATTGCATCTTAAGAACTGCACTCCTCCCCCTCAAAAAAAAAAGAAAAAAAATTCCTCCGGGGAAAGAAAACAAACCAGAATGATCTCATCATGATTACACCTGCCACACCAAAAAAACAGACACAGTTCAGAGAAGCTAAATTCTTTCCCTCCAGCAACGAAGTAAGCTGCGTCTGTAATTAAGATCTTAATAAGGGAGGGCGGGAGGCTGGATGCAGATGCCGCAGGCTCTGAAGCGCAGAGCCATCCCACCAGGTTTCAACAAGAACAATGGAAACACAGCCCCGGTCACTGCTTCTTGCTCTCTCAGGTGTTCTCTGCATGGTCCCTATTTCAAAGCGGTCTTGCCTTCATTTCTTCACTTCCACAAGGAGAAAGAAAAGGACCATCTTATTATTTACAAGTAAATGTGTGTGTGCTCAGTTGCCAAGTCGTGCTGACTCTTCGCGACCCCAAGGACTGCAGCACTCCAGGCTTCCCGTCCCTCACTGTCTCCTGGAGTAAAATGTTATGTTGTAGATATTATTTAGAAGTAGATTATGAAAGGTGTGCCAGAATCCACTTTAGAAAAAAAAGCCCCGAGGCAATTTTCTGATACAAAGCTGGAAAAACTCAGATAGAAAGCTGACCTAAGGCAAAGGAGATAATGCCCTGGACAGCCGATTGATCTTGGGAGCAGCTTGTGTTTAGTGTCCGGAACAACCACGTGTAAACTTCCCAAGATGGTCCCCGTTTCAAATATCCTTCCCGGGGTTAGACCATCTGTCCCATGTTGGGGTCTGTGAAACACGGATATGTACCCACAGAAGGGAAACATATTTTAAACTAAAAGTAAAAGATAGACATCTAAGTATGTATCTTGTTAATGGATCTGCCTGCATTGAATTGAGGATATAGGAGGAAAAAAGACAGGTACTGATAAGAGTCTTGGATTTAGTCAACAGACGTGTTCTCTCATTGGCAAGGAATCGAGGTCTGTTCCAAGGGCATCCGGGCCTCTGTGGGACTGTCGAGCCGTCTAACTCCACCGTGGACGCCCCTGGGCTATGTCCTTATCATCCTTTTCCCGGTGCTCACTGCACTTAGCAGCTCTGAGTGGGAAAGGATGGAGAATCAGAGAAGAACACGGAAGTTCTATCCCAGAGGAGCACTCAAGGGAAAAGGGACTTCGAGATGGTTTTCTGCCAGTGTTCTTTTGATGGTCCTGAAGCGGTGCTGGTCCTCTCAGCCACATTTCCTGCTGCTTCTAAGTCACGCCATGAATGACAAGCAACAACAAGCAAGCAAACAAAAAAAAAAAACCAGTGACGACAACAGGCTCGTCGACAGATCACTAGCACGTCCTGTGAGGAGGCTGCAGCGCCTAGAAGCCCGCTTTCCCGCCTCCACAGTGTGCTGGCTTGGCTGGTTACAGCTATTCGGGGGCTGAGAGAGGGAAGTCCAGCTCATTCTTTCAGTAGAGTGCAGAGCCTGGGAACAGAGAAGCCTGAGGCCTGAGTCAGCCCCATCTTCTGTGGGAGTGAGGTGCTGAGTTCCGGGTAAACACGCCGACTACCACAAGTCAGTGAGACTACGGCTAATTCATACAAGAGACAGCACTGGGTTTCCACGTAAGTAGAAGAAGAAGAAGTTAGGAAAAATGCTGTCTAAATACACACTGCTTTACTTAAATAGAAAGATCTGGTTCAAATCTGAGCTGTATATGCTGTTTGGTGATCACAACTTAGAGTTGCACAAATAACCCCCCCTCCCCAACACACACAACTAAGGGTAAAGAAAGGAATGAAATTTAAATTAAAAAGATGCTATTAAGCATTTTTCTGCCATGCTTGCACTTTCACGTATTCAGGGTTGCCCAGTCTTTACTTCTGGTAAGCATAAACATCAACATTCCACGTAAGGAACAACTTTGGTAACATCTTATAACTATTACCTTGACATATTAGAAATATCAGGAGGAATTCTCATCTGCAATGTACATACCAAGATCTACAAAGAAATAAGATGTCTTCAAATCAGTAAACCCAGCCTTTGAGGAAGGATCGTGAACCACCTACCTAAATACCATTTAGCACAACTCATGTACTAAATTAATTGGGGAAGAGGCTGAGAGAAGGGACTAGTCTTTTTTGTTTGTTTGTTTTAAAAAAGAATAAACTGGAATTTAGTGGTCCATGATGTCTGTGTGTGTTCTCAGCTGCTCAGTCGTGTCTGATTCTTTGTAGCCCCATGGACTGTAGTCCACCAAGCTCCTCTGTGCATGCGATTTCCTCTGTGCAGGCAAGAATAATGGAGTGGGTTGCCATTTCCTACCCCAGGAAATCTTCCTGACCCAGGGACCAAACCCTGGTCCCTTGTGTTTCCTGCATTGGCAGGCAAATTCTTTACCACTGAGCTACCTGGGAATCCCAGTCCATGATGAGACCTAAGCATATGTATTTAAAAACACTCCACTGGCAGCTTTATTGAGTTGGCCCAAAAGTTCATTATATATGAAAGATATATGGAAAAATCCAAATGAACTTTTGGCCAACCCAATATTATCTCTATAATTAGCTGCCCCTCCCCACACCCCACCTCAACCATGAAAAATCACAGTCACATGCCATCACTGCTTATATTTTCTGGGCAGTCTGTTCCACCTTCCTCAAAGTGCATGCCTGAATTCACCTAGATCACACTGTCTGCCTTTCGAAAGAAGGCACTGCTCTTTCCAGTGCGGAGTGGAAAAGGTTACCAATGAAGCATTTATAGTAAAAGGAAAATTGCTCAGGAAGACAGTATTGAGTGAGAGTGAAAAGCTGGCTTAAAACTCAACATTCAAAAACCTAAGATCATGGCATCCGGTACCATCACTTCATGGCAAATTGAAGGGGAAACAATGGAAACAGTGACAGACTTTATTGTAGGGGGCTCCAAAATCACTGCAGATGGTGACTGCAGCCATGAAATTAAAAGATGCTTGCTCCTTGGAAGAAAAGCTAGGACCAACCTAGGCAGCATATTAAAAAGCAGAGACACTACTTCGCTGACAAAGGTGTAGTCAAAGCTCTGATTCTTCCAGTAGTCATATATGGATGTGAGAGTTGGACGACAAAGAAAGCTGAGTGCCAAAGAATTGATGCTTTTGAACTGTAGTGTTGGAGAAGACTCTTAAGAGTCCCTTGGACTGCAAGGAGAGCCAACCAGTCCATCTTAGAGGAAATCTATCAGTCCTGAATATTCACTGGAAGGACTGATGCTGAAGCTGAAACTCCAATACTCTGGCCACCTGACTCGAAGAACCGATTCATTGAAAAAGACCCTGATGCTGGGAAAGATTGAAGGCAGGAGAAGGGGGCGACAGAGGATGAGGTGGTTGAATGGCATCACCGACTCGATGGACATGAGTTTGAGCAAGCTCTGGGAGTTGGTGATGGACAGGGAAGCCTGGCATGCTGCAGTCCATGGGGTGGGAAAGAGTCGGACATGACTGAGCGACTGAACTGAACTGTAATGTTCCCCAGGCGTGTGGAGTCCTCTTTTACTAGTAAGAAATGCCGCAGGGAGATAACTGGAATGTTCAAAGTAAATAAGAGGGAAGTGGGGTTGTTGACAAAGTATAAACGGGGTTTTTTCTTTTTTTAGGGGGACCCCTTTTCCATGCCCACGTTCTTTGCAATCATCCATTGCCTAGGTAACTGGTAGCTATTTTCTGCATTTTAAATTGAAAAGAGAGTATTTCTTCCCAGTGGCCCCATTTTGTTTATCTTGGCAAGAAGGCTTGGTAATTAAGTCTATACGTTACTGGAGGGCTGGGATACAGGGGCTGGGATTTCAAACCAATTTGTTTAGGTTCCTTTCTAGCCCTAAAGTGATCTAAAAACAGATCATCAGCACCTCTAACCTTATGCCTCTGTCACTCTGACTCCAGTAGGATAAGGGATGTGGTTTACCCTGAGCCCTACTCACCTCCTGTATCAAATCCACCTCTGATTCTTTAGTCATGACTTTTCTCTTTTTTTCAGTAATATTTTTGTTATGGAAAAGCAATTCTAGTGAAGGTTTTCTCTTACATTTTAACCTATACAGTGCGTCTATCAATATCCCTATATATGAGTATATTCTGAATATTTTATATATCTTATAAATGCATCGTACCATAGCTGCCATTTTTAAATGCCTACTATGTGCTAGAAACGGATGATTTTCAAATATTATACCCTTACAACTATCTAATGAGACAGGTATTATTACTCCCATTTTATAAATGAGGAAATGGAAGCTTGCTAAAATTATACTGTTAAAAAGCAACAAAAGTGAGATTTAAAACAAAATCTATGTTCTTTCCAATAGGCCATATGGGGAAAATTCTTTTAATAGCTATTTGTGTATTTCATGTAATCCAACATTCAATTCAATGTTTGTTGAGTACCTCCTATGAGCAAGGGCCTATAACCTCAGGAATATCAAATCTTATTAATAACAATGAAGATACCAAAGCACTAATATATTAGCAAATGGGGACACAGGTGAGTTGGTACACCCTAGTGTCTGGCGACCGCATTTCTACAAGACACAGCCAGGCCTGTGGAATATTTAATAGTACTCGATTATCTTAACATAGTAAATAGGGTTTTGACATAATACAGGTTTTGAGTCCACGCTATCCTTTCAACATCTGTTGGGTATATACTTATATAAGGAGAGCTGGGGCCTGCTAGGATTGTCTATTTCCAGTGCAGCCACGGTAAACACCTCTCCATGCAAAACATCTCACTTCAGCTTTAGAACAATCCACGAGGCCGGATTAACCCTAGTTTGGTGGTGGTGCTCCCTCCCTCAGTCGTGTCTGACTCTTTGCGACTCTACAGACTGTAGCCTGCCAGGCTCTCTGTCCATGGGATTTCCCAGGCAAGAATACTGGAGTGGGTTGCCATTTCCTCCTCCAGGGATCTTCCTGACCCAGGGATTGAACCTGAGTCTCCTGCATTTCAGACAGATGCTTTACTGCTGAGCCACCCTACAGATAAGAAAGCTGAGGCTCACAGAGCTTAACTTGCCCAAGGTTACAGAGCATCGAGTCACAGGAAACAGAAATGCCTTTCCCCAAACCCCACGCTCTACTTTGCCTCTACTGCAAGAACACCTAAGACCAAGTCCCCGTCCAGGCCCCAACACACAACAGATCCTGGATCATACTTTTTATTCAAGGGCTTGCCTATCAATCTGCCTCTATACAGATAAAGGGTAAGTCTCTCATATTGAGTGGGGCTTACCTAAAGCTGGACAGCCCCAGTGGGCAACCTTGGTGAATTCCAGGTATCATTTAGATAGTGATTTGGTTGAAAGGGGTTAATGAGTAAGGCAGTGCTAACAGAGTAGGGCAGAGGTGAAAAATAGAAAGCCTACTGTAGAGATGATAGGAGACAAAGGTTTAGGCTTCTGATTGTTGCATAGAGTGGATGGATGAGGAGACTTGACTTCTAGCAAGTACAGACGAACCAAATCATGTAGGCACAAAGAGACAGGAGCCAATGAATGGGAGCAGCAAGGGACCACGATTTTCCATAGCAGACTCAGAGGAGAGCAGGAAGACAGGGGTACAGAGAGCGCTTTGAGTGTGTCACGCCTGTGTGGGTGGGGGGAGGCCAGCCCTCTAGAAGTCTGGTACTGGAGAAGTATAATGGATGCTTGAATGAAAAAAATGAGAGACAATGAGGTCATAAGGGCACAAAAGGGGAGTGAATTGGCAAAGAGGCTTGAAAACTAGAGAGGAAGTTTCTTTAGAAGTTGGGGGCGGGGGTGCAGACAGGAAGCCGCCGCTGATGAGTTCTTAGAAGAGGACTGATGTACACCCCAGCAAAGAAGGGGTGCTTACGGAATCTTTGTTACGTGCATCTTGCACACTTGGTGCTCTCAGAACACCTTCAGTCCCGTAAAGACTTTGATCTCCAAGCAGGTAAGTCATTTAGCTCTGAAAATGGGCTTGCTCAATCAGTGAAACAATACATAAGAAAACTGAAGTTTTTTCAAAGCATCTTTTGTTGCTTTGAAATCTCAGATGGGATTTAAAAAAGAGGCAGGGGGCAGGGTGTGCAACACACCGTTCAGAAGCGTATAAAACGTTTTAAACCAAAATGGCAAAGCCAGGAAAGAATCAGGAATTACATATAGACTGTAAGTAAACAGGCTGACTAAATGGAAGACACTCGGATCACATCTTCTCCAGCCACTCTGAGAAAATAAAAACATTTCCAAAGTCCCCTTGAAAGCTTTTCGTTAGTACACACTTTCTGCTTTCCCTAACCTACCTTACCCACATTCAGTCAGAACCCAAGAATCTGGACTTCAGAATGTAGTTTTCTTATTTGTAGTCTAAGTTTCATCTGTAATTTTCTTCAATCAAAACATTCAAGAATGAATTTGTTGAATGGCAGACTAGATAAATAATTTAGAGTTTCAGTGTACGCACACAGGATACAGAAATTTGGCCAAGCCACAAAAGCTGCTCAGCTATTAGAGATCAAACAGCCCAGGCCTGTGGGGCACTTACCAGGCCTGGGCCTGCACAAAGTGGGCGGGGCCTCTGCTCAAACACAGCTGTGCATCCACCTCTCAATTACCCTCCTGGCAGAAAGTAGCAACAACCCACCTCCAGACCCTCAGGAGGGAGGCCTTCACTGAGCACCATGGCCACTGAGGCATAGCCCCCTCACCCACCTCCAGTATTGCAGAGCATGCTGTGTATATTCAAAGGAGCTTGGGGAAAATTCTTAATAAATGAAGCCCCCCATAATTTACTGATTAGAGAACTCCAGATGGCATCCTTTAAAGAGCAATGGAACCTTAAGTGCATATGAGAAGAACGGCTCCCTTCTTATGAACAAATAAAAACACATACAATGTAACCAAAATAGACCCCATATAGGCTAACCAGCCCCAAAATTCACCAAAGTAATAGCTTGTAATAGCTTGCATTCCACCGTGCTCAAGATGACTATAAATGCATAGCTGGCTGACTTGGAACTATGTGTAAATTCAAAATGAGTGGAGGCTTGGTTGTTCTCTAGTTATGATCCCTGAAGTAGCCAAACCAGATAATCTGGTTAAAAAAAAAAATCTTATAGTGACAGGATTATAAATCTCTCAGTGAGCATTTTTAAGTCTTAACTGAGCTAAATTTATATTGTTTAGAGCAACAGAATATCTAAAAGGTAATTCCCAACTCCAGGGTTTTACAATCTAATAATTATCTGGCTTTACTACCTAAGTGGCTTCAATGCAATGACTGTCAGACACTCATTTCACTTTGCTTTGTAGGGGCACTGTTTAAAAAAAAAAAAAGAACCTATTCTGCAGGGATACTTCGAATGACATAGAGTCTTGAGCTACATGGGAGAAGAAAAAGCAGTCACACAGGACATTTTAGGAGGTCACAGATAGTTCTTTCTTTAATAGTGGTTTAAAGTCACAAGTTCTAGAGCCAGATCACCTTGGTTCAAATTCCAGCTCTGCTACTTTCCAGCTGTGTGGTTTGGGATAAATTACCTAGCCTCTCTGAGCCACAATTTCCACATCTGAAAATGAATATAAAGTATTAATACTACCTCATGGAGTTAATTGGGAAAGCTAAATATGACAACCCTGTATTGTCATGGTGAGTCTTAAAAACTGTTATTTATCATTCCTCTACCTTTGTGTCATCTCCTCTACTTAAAATAACAAAATCTCCTCCTGAAATAGTCCATTATTAAAAAAGAGAAAATAGATTTTGTAAGAAAGGGAAAGTAGATTGCTTCAGCTATTGGTTCCGTTTATACTCACCACAAGGTGTCAATCTGTCATTTGGTTAGTTGGGGAAGTCAGAAGTTTTGCTGGTAAAGATGCCCACAAGCTAATAAAAATCATATCTTCACAGCATTTGGCAGCGTGTTTGCCAGCAGAGAGGCAGGGTTTCCCCATGAATGCCAACCACAGTTCACATCATCAGCTGCCATGATGTTTTCTTTCCACAAAATAAAACTAAACATGATGAGGTCACTGAATAAAAGTGACTTGAGACTTTTTGTCACTTTCCAGACTGCAGTACTCTATGCTAAAAACAGCTATTTATACTTTCCAACAATAAATGCAGGAACACATTTTCTCCCCCACCCCACCCCCGACCTCCCCCAAGGTTTTTATGAATCTAAAGGCATTTACAGTAGGAAGACGAGGGCAAAGATTCACTGAAGGCTAAATAATATGTGGGGACTTAACATTAGTGATATCTTATCACTGTTCTAAATAAAGGAACTGTGTAAATACCAGTGGACCATTTCAAGAATGAGAGCTTTCCTGCCAGGTAGAAGGATCTGCCTCCGGTTGTATCCTAATGTCAAAAATACTAAGAATCTTCAGGATTATCCATCTCTCTGATCTTTCCTATTGAGGCAGAAAATGGAAAGCTGATAGTTGTGATAATTGATACCCCTGGCCTTCAGAGGGTTCTAACCTTTTCAAGGAGAACTATAACTCATGCATCACAATAGATACTTTCAACAGTTAGATTTAGAGCTATTGAACATGATTTATAGCTTTTGAATAAAAGGCTTATCACGGAGGTTAGCCAGTGGCTATTAGCCAGGACTGAGGATTTACAACCTCACATTTAAGAAAGGATGAGCCAGAAGCTGGATGATTCAGAAAGAAGGCAAAGTAGCTCTCAGCTGGTACAATCCTGCAGGTCAGACAGGTAATTCAAATTGCCAATCCCCGAGCATAAATACCTTGCCAAAACGCATCTCAATAGCAGTATCTTTGTTTAAACGTGCTAACGTAACAATAATGCTCAGTCTCTTTTTCAGTCCTGTGGGACTCTTTGCGATCCTTTGGACTGCAGCCCTCCAGGCTCCTCTGTCCATGGGATCTTCTCAACCCAGGGATCGACCCTGTGTCTCTAGGACTGTGTCTATTCCAGAACAGAAGTGTTCATCCTCCAAGGAAAATTCACCTTCGATTCTGTGCAGTCAGCTTGAATAGGGGTCTCTGGAAGCTGCTAGCCTGGTTAGATGGAGGCAACTTAGACAAAATAGTATATTCTAAATAAGTTATAATCCTTTTTCCAGGAATAAACACACAAATGCATGGGAAAACAGGCTGCTGAGCGTCCTGACACTCTTTTGAGTTTCAGAGACAATAAACTGGATGGAGCCTTCAGACCCTCCGTCCATTCAAACGCCATGAAAGTATTTCCAAGAAATAGCATATATTCAGTTGGTTCTGAATCCAACATCCTTTATGGATATCAAAATCCTCCATCATCAGCTGTATAATAGTACCTGGAAACTTTAAGTTCTCCCACTAAAATTATATATGGCAAACTGCTTCCCAAAGCGAACGCTTTAATGCAAAGGATGAAAACTGCTTGAAAATAGCCAGCCTGAGAGACTTAGCACTTTTGATTCTTCTCTTACTACGGCTCCGGGGGCGTGGGGGTAGTGGAGGCTAGGCCCCGGGACCCGGGAGTCCTGAGCCCAGGCGCGCTCCCCTTGGAGTTAGACGCCCTCCGATCTGCAGTGACTGCCATACCCCGGCGCCAAGACCGAGACCGACGCCGGGGAACTTGCAGCGGGGGTGGATTGGGCGCGCTGCGAGCTCCCGGCGTAGGTCTCAGAGGCTGGATCTCTGCCTGCCTGCTTGTCTGGCAACCCGGTGATCCATCTCAGAACCCCTCTGGGGGCACAGCAGAGGAGTTGTCACAGTGGTGGACACACACATACACAGAGAAACCTTCTGCATAAGTCACTCTTACCTTATACTTCATCTCGGCAGCGGTGAACTGAGCCGTTTTCCTGTACTAGCGAGACTGCCCTAAGCACCGGCGAGCCCGCCCCTCCATCGAGCGCTGGGCTTAAATGCAAGCGAGGACCGCCGAGCTTCGGGCCGCTTCTCCGCGCAGCACCGACCTCGGTACCGCTCAGCCCGCCCAGCCTCTGAGCTCACTGTTTTCGTCCCGGCCGGCAGAGCACGGAGCTCGTTTGCATATAGCCTCGCCATTGGCTCGCGGGCCAAGGTAACGCGGACGCCCCGCCCACCCCGAACTCCTGGAAACTGACAAAGAACTTGTAATGCGATCATTTATTTTTACATTGTCGGAGAGGGTGGAAAAGAAACTCGGGAACCTTCCCGGAATCCTACCAAACCTTATACTTCATCTACCCCGAACCTCTACCAAAACCCTGGGAAGAGGAGATGAACACTTAAAAAAAATTTTTTTTAAAGATTAATCCGAATTTTAAAGAAATGGAATTCACAAAGCAGTCTGACAGCCATGCGACCTAGCAACTCCTTCATAAATCCATTTCATTCCAAAGCCATTCACCTCACAAGCTCTACATGAAACGAACTCAGGGAACAAAAGGTTTTCTGTCTCCGGGGGGCCCCTTTTTACTAACTACCCCTGCTGCTATCTCTCTCTCTCCCTTTCTCTCCTCCCTCCCCTCCCTGTCCTTGTGGCTGTTTGCTTTTTTGTGTGTGTGTTCTTTTCAGTGTTCAAAGTACTTGCAGTGTCAGTCTGCAAGGCGACAGAATACAATTCTCCCTCAGTGAAAGGGAACTCTGGAGCTGGGCACCAGGGATTCCCTGGTTGGCTTCTCACCCGGGCCTCGGGGAGCTGAGGGGTCAGCTGCATTCAGAGACCTCCTCTGGCTTTGTAGAGGATAAAGCTTAGCTGTGACCTCTTCGATGGGGCTGGCCAGTGTGCCCGCCCCATACATCATCACTGTTCACCAAGTACTGCGTTCTTTGATGGCTGGCATTTCTAGCTCCAGCTTTGAACACTGCAGTTTTTCCTTCTGACCTCTGTCCTGAAGATGACCCATTAACCCACCAACACTTATTATCTGGGGAACAACGACCAAAAAAATGCCTGCTGTTTGAGAAAGTTGGTTAAAAAGACCAGTCTTCTCTCAGTAACGCATGGAACATTTGGTTCAGCTTCATGCTTTCTATAGAGAGAAAGATCACCCAGGAGAGGACAGAAACGGCCACCTTCAGCAACTCTTCTGAGGCGTGGAGCAGTGAGGGGAAAATTCTTTTTCATGGGACCTCAGGATTGAGACTTGGTGAATATAGACAATGGCTGTCCCTGAAAGGGATGGACTCCAACCAGACTACATGACTCTGATGGAAAAACTCAGCCCTTGGTGTGTTTTTTTTTTTTTTTTCCCGACCAGGTTGGATGAGAATCAGTTTGATTTTTTTCCTTCCCAATTCCCAGTGGATTAACTTATGAGCTAAGCAAAAAAGTACAGGAGAGCAGCTGTCCTACAAAAGGGGTTTCCGGACACAGTTTAAATAAGAGGACCCCCCCACCCTGGACAGGACTCCTAGAGTGCCACACCCCACCCAGGCCCAGGTGATCACGGCAAGGTTGACTCACCGTTTTGGACCTCCACTAGGCCTCTTTCCCTCATTTAGCTTTAGAGGGAAAATGAGCCTGAGTGATTTTGCAAGGTCCTTCTGAACACGCATTAAGCATGTGACATATGATGCCGCCATGGACAGAGGAGCCTGCTGGGCTATGCAGTCCACGAGGTCATAAATAGTTGGACACAACTGAGAAACTAGACAGCATAATCCACACACTGCAGGGACCTTCCTAACAGTCCTACAGACTCATGGGACAGTCACTAGCTTGCGGGAAATTCTTCTTTTGGTGTCTGCCTGGATATGTCACAGGCCGTCTCATCTGTAAGATGATGAGTCTTTGGCCTCCAGGAGATCTAGATAACATTCCTTTGGCTTCCTCAGCAGTAAAGCTGAATCACCTCCTGTTTCGTTTGATGAACATCATTGAATAGTGAACACGATCTCACCTCATTTTAATGCTTTCGAACAGTTTCCCAAAGCATAGCTAGGACTTTTTCATTCTCTAGGTAAAAAGCTTAACTCACCCCAAGTGGCTCTCCTGCTTTCCGGCTTCTGTTCTATACAGAATATACCTGAAAACCTACCTGAAGTTCATTTCAAGGTGGTCTGGGTCGCTGCCTTGTTAGTTACATATATATAAAAAAGCACAAAGGTGTTACAGTCAGGTAAACGTGTGTTAGAATCTCAACAAATTTCTAACTTGCTAATTTTGGCGTTCTGAAATGTAAAATAGAGAATAATACCAACCTGCTAGGGCTATAATGAGGATTAAATGATATCATGTGGATAAAAGTGAATAGTCTGGCACATAGTAAAACATTAGTTTTACTCTGAAATTAAAAGATGCTTGCTCCTTGGAAGAAAAACTATGACAAACCTAGAGAGCGTATTAAAAAACAGAGACATCACTTTGCCTATCAAGTTCCGTCTAGTCAAAGCTATGGTTTTTCCAGTAGTCATGTATGGATGTGAGAGTTGGACCATAAAGAAGGCTGAGTGCCGAAGAACTGATACTTTCAAACTGTGGTGTTGGAGAAGACTCTTGAGAGTCCCTTGGACTACAAGGAGATCCAACCAGTCAATCCTAATAGAAATCAGTCCTGAATATTCATTGGAGGGACTGATGCTAAAGCTGAAACTCCAATACTTTGGCCACCTGATGCGAAGAACTGACTCATTGGAAAAGACCCTGATGTTGGGAAAGATTGAAGGCATGAGGAAAAGGGGACAACAGAGGATGAGATGGTTGGATGGCATCACTGACTCAATGGCATGAATTTGAGCAAACTCCAGGAGACAGTGAAAGAGAGGAAAGCCTGGCATGCTGCAGTCCACAGGGTTGCAGAGTCAGACATGACTTAGTGATTGAACAATAACAACAAAACCTTAGGAAATGGTTGCTTATTAGTATTATTTCCATTATTATTATTTTAATATTAAATTTATTTTGTATTATTTTATGACTATATCATATAACATCATATATCGTTATATATATATAATTATATATATATATCATTATATCAGTATTCATGTTATATGATATAAATTAATTTAAAATGATTAATTATAACTATTATCACTATTAGACTATTATCAATATTGTTAAGTGTGGTGGGCACTCAGAAGAAGCTAGAGGAATGTCCCCACCTCTGTGGCACCCCATCCCTGGGCAGCTTTCTAATTTAACAAACATCAATTCAGCACCTACCACATGCCAGGGGCTGTTCTGGGAAAGGAGGATACAGCAGCCCAGATAAAGATCTTACTCTCAGAGCTCACAGTCTGGTAGGAGTTGGAGGACAACAGTTTAAGGAATATATTATACAATTTTGAAGTGGTGGATGCCATGAAGAAAAATATTGAGCAGGGAAAAACCACTAGAAGGTGGGTTCTCACAGGTTCCACCCTCATAGACCAGGGTGGGTGAGGGGTGTTTCATGTTAGAGATAATGGTCATGCAAGCCCCTCTAAGGAGTTGATATGGAAGCAGGAACCTGAATATTATGCGGGATCCACTCTGAGATCTGGGGAAAGAACCTTCCGGACAGAGACAATGACCCACGGAAAGGGCCTGAGATACCAGTGAGCTCGGTGCGTTCAAGAGCAAGCAGGTTAGTATGCTCAGAGGGGAGGACCCACAGGAGGGATGGAGAGAGGGTGGTGGCAGGGTTTGGATTTTCTCCTGAGTGTGACAGGAAGTCACCGGAGTGTCCTGAGCAGGGAAGCAAAGGGTCTAGCCCTCTCTATTTTTACCCTTGGTTTGTGTAAGTCCTCATGCACAGCAGACTACTGAAATACTGAGGCTTTTCCTCATGCAACTTACAAAGTGCTGAAACTGTTACTTTGTTAGTGTCATCTGCTATGTTCTCTTCAAAACAGCTTTGGAGAAACACAAATTCTCTCAATGAAAGCAGAAACAGCCCCCTCTCCATCTACTAAGTGAGCTTTTGGATGCAGAAATAACTGTTTAAATTGTGCTGTATAAACACTGGCGATTGGTTTATGCAGCCACCCTCATGCTCCCTTGGATGGCTTCCCAAAGTGGTCCAGGCCCCCGGGCCTTGGACACTAACCTGTCTCTCAGCCTGTCGGTCTTGCCACCTGGCTGCCACCTGTGCCAAGGGCTCTGCCCACCGCTCCCCCGACCCCCGCAACCCCCACCCACCAGAAGCTCGTGCAGGCCTGAACGAGGGAAATGACACAGGGGCCGTCCAGACCATTTTCCAGCTGCCACTGGGCACTGGCGTGGATGCAGCAAAAGTCAGAGAGGGTGCTGGCGGGAAGAGGCTCTTCCGTCCACACTGGGAGGAGCTCACGTGGCTTCTCTCTGAGAGTGAAGGGCAAAGCCCAAGCCTGTGAGGGAAGGGAGCAACCTAGTGAGTCACCCGGTCTAGCCTGGGGAAAGGAAGACGAAGCTGCCGCTCCAGGGGGCACCCTGCTCGAGGAGGATCCTAACCACAGTCAGCGCTTTAGGTCAGTCTGCTGTATCTCCTGTCTGATTTAGTCCAGCCACAACTTTCAGTTTCCCTGCCTGAAGTCTCTCCCCGCTCTGGTCTATATTCCACATCGCCACTTGCTTAATTTCTAGAATACAGAGTCGATCATGTTACTACTATATTTAAAAGCCTTTAAAAATACTCCAGTGCCTTAAAAATAGAATCCACATGTATCGGCATGGACTATGATCCGAGCCCAGCCTCCCTTTCTGGCCTCATCTCCCATCGACATCCTCCACACGTTGGGGCAGAGTGGGGGAGGGGGCAGATTCACTGAATCTGAGCCGCTTGTACTGTCCTGACTTTACACAGACAGTTCCCTCCGCCCAGAATGTCCTCCCTTGCCTCTTCTGCTCTCCAACCCCGTCCCAACACTAACTCTTTTGTCCTGCGTTGTCTACACCCCCACCCGGCCCACCTCGCCTTTTCAGAACGAATTCCTCCCTCCTTTCACTATGCCCCTATTGTGCTTGGACCGAGGCCCTAGCAGAAGGCTCCTCCCCGCAGTGTCCTGATGACTGGGTGATATCTGGGTCCCCCGCTCCCAGGTGACCTGAGTTCCCTGCAGGCTCATACCTTACAGGATCTGAAATGCCTTCTGAATGAATAAGAGGACCAAGGCTTCTTAGAAGAATGTTGTTGACTTGAGGTTCTGCCTGTTGTTTAGGAGGAGAGGGAGGGAAACTCTTGTTTGAAGGTGGGACTGCTCTTTCCATTTATTACATGGGGAGCTTCAGACCAGCTCAAGGCCTGCTGCCTGTCCTGGCTCTTGGACGCAGGGCAGTTTGATAACTACAGCTTTTTATATGACCTATGAGCTAAGAATAGATTATATACTTTTAAATGATTAGAATAAAATCTAAATAAGGATGATATTTCATAAGACAAGAAATAATTACATGAAATTCAAATTGCAGTGTCTATAAATAAAGTTTTATTGGAACAGACACATCTGTTTGTTTACACGTTGACTTTCAGCTGCAATAGCAGACTTGAGCAAGTGTGAGCAGAGGTGGTGAAAAGCTGGAAAAATGTATTATCTGGCCCTCCAGAGAAAAAGTTTGATGACCCATGCTCTAGAGCAGTGCAAGATACACACATTGCAGAGTTCTTCCACATCTCCTGAGACACAATCTAGAAATACTCACTCTAGAGCCATCTTTTACCATTTCTAGTTTGATACCAGTTTTGTTTTTTGAGAGTCTACATTATGCCAGAGTTATTTCAAGAAAATAATTGGCAGCAGCAACTTTTCAATTCCATAAGTCTCCAGAAACTTCTCCAAACAAAGATGGGTCATTGGGAATTTTCTGCTACAGCCCACTGATCCCGGCTCATTCAGGGGTCTGTACCTGGAAACTGTCCCAGGTTCTAGGTCCTGTCCTGGGCAAATCACAAACATTATTTCACTCAATATTCACCTAACGAGCCCTAATGAGGTGGGTCACAATATTCTAGGTTTACATGTAACAAAACGGAGACTTGGAGAGCTTGTTCAACCTACACAAAGGTCCAAGCAGGCAGGGGCAGGTCTGGCATGTGAGCCCAGGCTTCTTGGCTCCTTGGTTTGTGTGCTACATGCTACCAGGAGTCATCTGTGTGCTTTGGTTATTTGAGTCCCATTTGTGAGATCAATAAATTAGCATCTCCATCCTAGTGGGACTAAGCCTAACTGAGGAACAAGTACGTTCTCCGGTTGTGAATAAGGCTACTAGCGTACACAAAAACACACACAGATCTTACTAACTCGTACTTTCAAGTCTGTGTGTGTGTGTGTGTGTGTGTGTATGCATGTGGTCCCTCTTGCCCAGACTGCCTTCCTTTCATCCTCTGCTTACCTACATCCTGTCTTCCCTCCAGTTTCCACCCCATCTTCCTCATGGAACCTTTTCCTACAAAGTCTCTCCTTTGTTGATTCCTCCAGTTCCCAGTGTCTCTCATCACCTATGATATGGGTCAGTGCTTCTCAATCTGACCTCCCTTAAAAGCCAGTTGCGACATTTCCATATTTACGTCAACAAAAGGAATTTGCAAGGCGTACTAGCATACCCTCTTGATGTTCAGTAATTGCAGTAAAACATGAAATGCCACATTGGTTAAGTGCCATCGTGCATAACGCAGTGTGTCATCTGGAAAGAAACTTGGAGAAACTGGCAGTTTAAGACCCAAATGGGAAACCCAAGGACTCATTAGTAGTTAAAAACAAATCACAGCATCTTGTTTTCAAAATGACCAGTGTACCTTTGAAGCGCAAAGTCCAGTCTGCTGCAGCAGCTCTGTGCCCAGCCCCTTTCACAGGACACTTCACTCAGCTTTCTATGCACGTGAAAGAAAAATAAATGTGGAAATTTCATCCTTGTGGGGGAAAAAAAAACCAGTTGTGGATGCTTTGGCTTCTCCCCTCTAAGTTGGATTCAGCAGGGCTGATGGGAGACCTTGGTACCTACACATGAACAGAGATCCTCAGAGGATTCTACACACAGCGTTGCATGTGGAGCATATCACTTAGTGCTCAGTTACTGCTTGGTCCTGTTTCACCCTTGAGAATGCCTTCTCCACAGTGAGATTTTTAAGCAACTTGTAGACGTAGAAAAGGATCCCTTTCTGCAGCTGTGTAGGTCATTGCATCGCATTCTATGTCTTCTCAAAGCCCTATGTCTTGTCCGCGCACCAAGCCTTCACTGATGTCAATTTGGAAAAAAATAAGCTACTGTTCAGCAGGCAGGGGCAAGAACACCTCCCACTCTAAGCAATCACTGCCCCTCCCTCCCTTTTTTGTCTGGTTAGGGCTTCCCAGGTGGCGGGGTGGTCAAGGATCTGCATTATTCCGACCCAGGGATCGAACTTGTATCTCCTGCATTGGCAGGCGGATTCTTTACCACCAAGCCATCTTGCAATCCCTAGGCCCCTCTGAGTCCTTGATAAATCTTCCAAGAATACATGTAACACAGTGTCACTAACATGCTACAAAGACTCTTGTAAATGGGTGATGGTTAATATCTTGACTTGATTTTTGAAAAACGTGTGCAGCTGCAAAATTTCTATACATACAGAATACTGCTATTATAACTTGGGAATAGTTAATTACTATCTTTCCCGGGCAAAGAACTAAAAAAAAAAAAGTAACAGAATAAATTATATGTTAAGTAAATCCACTTAACTCTAGGGAAATATGACAAGAATTTGTGAGGCTCCATCTTAACATTTAGTATGTTCTTTATACGAAAGGATTTGGGGGAGTTAACTCAGGAGTGAAATGATAAGCAAAGTTAGAAACACATAATAAAGATTTAGGTTTATTTATCGTCGTAAATGTGCAAAGGCTTAGATTTCTACTATTTGTATGTATCCAGCTGGGCAGAGGAATGAAGTTCAGTGGGACAGAAGGAGTTTTTCACAGTAAAACTGTGCAGACTCCTGCCAAGGGCTCCGTCCTGTTTTCCCCAGCCTTGAGGTGTTCTGTTCGTGCACGTTTAGTGTGTCCAAATAAACGATTTGTTATATGAAACTGTCATGGAAATCTCTTCTGCTGGTAGAAATTTGGACTGTGGGCTTTTACATAGGTCAAGGTGATCTGCCAAGACCAAATAAACAGACGTGCTGTGACTGGGCGGAGGATGGCCTCTGCTCTCTCTGAAGGCAGGATCCAACACAGTGATATGCTCCATGGTGTGCATTCAACTGGTGTTACTTAGTCACTCAGTTGTGTCTGACTCTTTGCAGACTCACGGACTGTAGCCCACCAGGCTCCTCTGTCCGTGGGATTCTCCAGGCAAGAATACTAGAGTGGGTTGCCATTCCTTCTCCAGGGAATCTTCTTGACCCCAGGATCGAACCTGAGTCTCCTACATTGACAGATTCTTTACCACTGAACCACCGGGGAAGCCTAAGAGGGGACAAAGGCTCCATGGTTCCTTCTTGGTAACTTCTGTTCTTCCTTTGTATATTCTTAAATTCGAAAAGACTTCCTGACCTCTCCTTGCATCCGTAGCGTCACTGTCTCTGTGCCCGGACATGAGAACACGGCGTGTTGTGCTAGAGCTCTGGCCACCCCTTCTTACTCTCCCCGCGTTGCTCCCGTCCAGGTGCGACGGGCAGCAGCTGGTGGACGGCCTGCCCTACATTCTCGGGTGGGGTTGGATGCTCTGTTTCCGGTCGACTCCTGAGCTTTACCAATCTCTGGACGCATGCACGGGTGGCTAAAAGTCACCCTTCCCATCTGGCATCCAGCGAGGCTCAGGGTGGAGGTGGGCGGAGAACAATGGAGGGAGCAGGGAAATGAGAGGGTTGGCACAGTGTTTCAAGCACTGAACAGTCACTTAACTGGAGGCCCCGGATAGATCATTTCAGGAGAGGCCAGAGAATGTCCAGCAGGCCCCGTCCCCAGGCATCTGGCCCATCTGAGCAGACCCTGGCGGCCGCCAGCTGGCGCTGAGGAGCGGGCCGAAGGAATCTGAGCAATGCAGGGCCTGAGGTCGGTGGGGGGTGGGGAGGAGGAGGGTTGGGGGGGGATGGAGGAATGTGCTGTTGAATCCAAGCTTTTGAAGAGTTTGATTCATTTTAGAGAGCAAACAAAGCGCTCCAGCTATCAGCGATCTTTTATTTTGTCTGCTGGAGGAATGCCTCTCCAGCGTGGGCCGGAGCCTGGGCGGCGGTGGAGACTCCGGCGTCCACCCTCGACGGGCTGGGCGAGTGTGGCCGGCACACTCTTTCCTGGCCACTGAGGCTGGAAAGAAACAGCAAGCAGCTCTCTTCTCCGTCAGGAAAGCCAGGAGAAGCCTAGTGAACTGGCACGTGCAGGACCTAAAGGTTCACTCACAGCCCTGAGGTTTACAGATGCTAAGTAGCCGTTCCCTTAGCTTAAGTCTTGGCACCCTGAGATTTAGACCAGAAGGTGTAGACAGGGAGGGGAGGTTTGCAAGGGTTTTCCAGCTTTGATGGCCTGTGATTCTCACGATTCAGGCTCTAACCAGCCTGGGAAGCTCCTGGTCTTCGGAAGGGTGGAGGGTTGGGAGAAGCAGCCAGGCTGTGGCCCTCCCGTCCATAGAAGCTGGAGGCCATGCGCTCCCCACCTTGAAATTTTCCCATCTCAAGGTTGCTGTCTGTCTTCAAAAGCCAAACCCCATGCAGTCAGGTCACCAGGAAATGAAATCCTCCCACTTGAAGGCTTCCCTAGCGGCTTGGATGGTAAAGCGTCTGCCCGTAATGCAGGAGAGCTGGGTTTGATCCCTGGGTCAGGACAATCCCCTGGAGAAGGAAATGGCAACCCACTCCAGTACCCTTGCCTGGAAAATCCCATGGATGGAGGAGCCTGGTAGGCTACAGTCCATGGGGTCACAAAGAGTCGGGCACAACTGAGTGAACTCACAGTGCCTGACAGCTCTGTGCTTTCCATCCTCCCCATCAAGGAGGGGAGGACTCAGCCCCAGGACTCAGGTCCCCACCTCTCCGTGCTCCCATTCCCACCCCTGGTCTTTCGAATCCCCTTCTCTACAAGGATGTTCACGCCTTCTTCATCCTCAACACAGATCCATGGTTCCTTGTTCAAAAACCTGGAGGCCAGACGAGCTGTGGAATTCTGAGTATTTCAGCTTTTCAGGACCGATTTCACGTCTATTTGGCATGCAACAGGACTCCCAGGGGGACCCGGCCAGCACACCGCACACAGATTCATTCATATTTCAGCAGACGTGTGAACGTTTGGACCAAAGTGGGTGAATGAGGAATATGCACCACTTTGAGCCAATCCAGGCAGGTTTTGCTCCCAAACAAGTCATGAAAGAATGCTAAATTTTTGTACTTATAATCGTGGGTGAACGAACCTGGACCACTGACATACTCCCCAGCTTCTTGGACTCTCCTAGGCCACCTCTCCTGCCCCCGACTCCACGCATGCGCTCTTCTCTCTCTGTCACTTGCTGCCACCAGACACTGAACTGCCCAGTCCCGACCCCCTCCCCCTGGCCTCTGCCTTTGACACCCTCTCCACCCACCTGCATCCAGGCCGGTGTACCCCATGCACATGCTCCCTACTGTAAAATCGCGGCCTTTTCCATTCTCAAGCCATCAGGCTACGCTTAAAAATACATTACTAGAAAGACAGAATGAAAAAGACTTAGGAAGTACAAGTCTTGCTTATTGTTACTATTATGTTGCTGTTCAGTTGCTCAGTCATGTCCGACTCTTTGCGACCCCATGGACTGCAGCACACCAGGCTTCCCTGTCCATCACTATCTCTCAGTTCATGTCCATTGAGTCGGTGATGCCATCCAACCATCTCATCCTCTGCCACCCTCTTCTCCTTTTGCCTTCAGTCTTTCCCAGCTTCAGGGTCTTCCAATGAGTCGACTGTTTGCATCAGGTGGCCAAAGTATTGGAGCTTCAGTATCACTCAGCCCAATGAATTTTTAGAGTTGATTTCCTTAAGGATTGACTGGTTGGATCTCCTTGATGTCCAAGGGACTCTCAAGAGTCTTCTCCAGCACCACATTTGGAAAGCATCAATTCTTCGGCACTCAGCCTTCTTTATGGTCCAACTCTCTTGTTATTACAAATGACTCCTAATGTCTGTCAGACTGTGAAGGGCTCACTCTCAGCTTCACTCTTGGTGTGGGCCTGGGTGCTGTGTGGACTGGGTCTGCAGATGGCGTGGCGTGAGGCCCTCACCCTCCTTTGCCCAAGTTGGTCATCTGTGTCCCTCTGCTCCTGACCTTCTCCTCCACTTGCTATCTTGAATGGCCTCCTCCTTCAGCCTCTACGGCAGTGGGCTCTTCCTACTCTTCTCTCACTGATGGGTACAGTTGGTACCTGGTCCTTGGTATCCAGGGTTCTGATCCACGAATTCAGCTAATCGCAGATGGTGTAGATTTTTCTATCCAGCGCGGGTTGAATCTGTGGATATGGAGCCCATGGATAGAGCATCCTCGGATTCTGGTATCCACGGGAGATCCTGGCGCCCATCCAGGATACCAAGGGAAGCTACACTTCTGTCTTCTTTTTCAGGCAGGCTTTCCCCAGGGTGCATCCTTCAGTATTTTCTCCTTTATCTGTCTTATCTTCTCCAGTGACTTCTGCTCTCATTTCTGCGTTGATGACAATCGCATACCCTGGCCTGTGTTCTGAATTCCAGACTCTCATTTCCTCCTGCACCCAAGTATTCCAGAGGCTTCTTATCAATTCCTCCTATTCGCATATTGTGACGGTTCGTTTTGGCTTTTAATTTTTTTGTAGATTGGAGGATAGTTGCTTTACAATATTGTGTTGGTTTCTGCCATTGATCAGCATGAAGCAGCCATAGGTATACATTTGTCCCCTCCCACCTTCCACTCCATCCCACCCCAACTGTCACAGAGCACCAGGTCTCAGCTCCCTGCGTGTGACAGTTCATTTTCCGTGTTAACCTGGCTAGGCCACAGTATCCAGTTATTTGGTCAAATTCTAACCTAGATGTGTTGTTAAGATACATTTTAGATGAGAATGACATTTAAATCAGTAGACTTTGAGTAAAGCAGATAAGGCTGCATGTAGGTGGACCTACCTAATCAGTTGAAGGCCTTAAGAATAAAAAGACCAGTGTCCCCCAGGAAGAAGGAATGTTCTTCCAGATGGCCTTTGGACTGAGCTGCACTGTCAGCTCTTCTCTGGTGTCTACAGCCTGCCAGCCTCCCCTGCAGAGTTTGGACTGGTCAACCTTTACAGTCATGTGAGAAATTCCTTAATCAGTCTCTCTCTGCACATGCACACACACACACACACACACCCTGTTGGTCTACTGGTTCTGTTTCTTGGGAAGACCATGGCTACACATCCAAGAAGCAAAGATATTTGAAGTAGAGGGATGATGGGAACTCTGATCCTGCTGTCTGCGCCTCTGCATGCAACCATGCCTGAACTCCAATCTTAGCCTGAATGCTCAAGCAATAAATACACTTTTCTGCTTCACCTGGTTGGGGCTGAGCTTTCTTCACTTGCAACTGCAGTGTCCTGACTAACCTTCTGCCAGAGAGTATTCTCCTGAAGCGCACAGATGATACGTTATGCATTGGGCCCCCACGTGGCACTGCATTTAGAATCTTCTCAGTCTGCGTGTTGCGTTAACGCCCAACTTGCCCTTGAGCTACCAGCTACCTTGTGATATTGTGTCTGAATGAAAGGAGGAAGACAGAAATGACAGAAAGGAGCATTTCCCCTTGGTTCCTAAGAAGGCAGAAATAAAAAGGAGACTTATGTGTTAGGAAAATTCCACTGGGAATTTGGTGACCCAAATGAGAAGCAGATCTACCCTTTTCTTTCAGATTCATTGATTTAGATACACAGATTCACCAGTGAAAGGAAGAGCAAGGCAGAATTTTATTGTTAAGTGTGGGGTAGCAGTATCTTGTCTACCTGGAGATCCATATAAATGTTTACATCACATTTCCTTTGCCAATTAACTTATACTTGTTAATCACAGCTGAGATCTCATTCATTCGTCCACCAGGGCTTAACTAATTACCCAACAGAATGCCAGGCTCGGTGGAAATTACAAAGATGTATAAACACTCACACGCTGCTCTTACTTCTTAAATACCTATTACGGTAGCTGCCAAGGGGACTTCACGAAGATAAACGTGTAAAAAAAAAAATCACACCGTAAAGTTATGTAAGTTTCTATTTTAAAATCATCTGGTTCTAATTTACTAAATTTAATGCTTTAGAGTCAATGCCAAAGTGCTACATTTGATTTATGGAAATACTTCAGCACATTTTTCCATCGCACTCTTGTACAATATATTTACTGCCCTTTTGTTATGGTTAGAAAGATTATGGACCTTAGAAAAAGCCCTCTTTACGAGCTTGCTGATATTTTATTATAAAATGCCGTAAGACAGAGTAAGAAGTCTAGTAAACAATAATACTCACTTAGGAGCATTCCACATGCTTTAGCTTTTTTTTTTTTTTTTTGGTATATATGTATATAAATTTAACAGAGAGGTCCATCTGGAAAATGGATGCTTAAAAACTTTCACTTTATGCCAAACCACTTCTTTTCATGGCAGACAAGTACTATGGGACGGGGGAGAGAAATTTAAATAGCAGTCATATTACGCTATGCTGCCAGCAAAATAATAACAACGTTAATACCGAAGGATAAAAAGATGCCAGAGACACAGACTTCCATTACCCCAAAGGGGGAACCTGCAAAATATCCCAGTGAAGTGGAATATAAGAATATGACATCTGTACCTCTCTGTGGCTTTCCAGGCCCTGGGCTTGACCAACTTACCTGGCACCGTAGTTTGGCAACTACCCTATGGCATTTTATAGAAAAACCAAGGCCTCGTGCCAGCCTCTTCATTGAAACCTCCCGGATGTGCTGTGGTTTAGCCAACAAAGTCCGCCCTGAACTTTCAAAGTGGTATTTAGGCCCGTGCATACTCATTTCGCTTCTGCTGTACCTCCGTTTTGCTCAGCTTACAAAACGAGAGGTTTTTCACTTCACATCCACATAAAACAAGATGTTGGCCTAGGAATTTCCCCTGCGCCTTGCAGCGCTGTGCTTCTTTCAAACAAAGAAACCTCATCTTCTTCAGAGTTTAGACAGATCAAGGCAATGGCACCCCACTCCAGTACTCTTACATGAAAAATCCCATGGACGGAGGCTGCAGTCCATGGGGTCACTAAGAGTCAGATACGACTGAGTGACTTCACTTTCACTTTCGCTCATTGGAGAAGGAAATGGCAACCCACTCCAGTGTTCTTGCCTAGAGAATCCCAGGGACGGGGGAGCCTGGTGGGCTGCTGTCTATGGGGTCGTGCAGAGTCGGACACGGCTGAAGTGACTTAGCAGTAACAACGAACAATTGCAGAGACCAGGCCAATCGACATGTCTTTATTCCAACAGGCCATCTTCACGGCAGGTTAGAGGAGCCAGGATACAGGTATTCATAGAAAGGCATGGGAAAGAGTGTTGTGTGACCACCGGGTTCCAGGGCCCCGGATGACTATACCCTGCATCCCTCGAATCAAGATGGGGCCAGGGTATCAACAGAGCAGACTTGTCTGCTCTGCCCTGTTCTGCCTGGATTTGCTTTCCCAACTCCTCTGTCCTGGAGACCAGTCTTCCCACCTCCCCTTGAGAACACTGTAATAAGAAATGAAATTAAACAGGCAATGACCGCATAGTAAAGACAATACTATGATCTCTTACTCCTTCTAGGTTCTTCTTTGGAATGTCTCTTTTTGCACCTCTTCAAGTTCATCCAACTCCTCCCTCATCCCCAGCTGAAGTCTCACCTTCTCCCTGAAACATCCTCCAGTCTCTATGGATGAGTCCTTCTCGTGAATTTGTGCCAGGCTCACTTCTGGGCCACCTCCTATAACACTGGCGTCCTGGCACCACTGTGTATGACTTGCGACCCTCTAACTATGCCTTGTGTGTGGCGAGTGACCCTCATTTGCACAATGGCTGGTCTTGGAAGCAGGCAATCCCTTATCTGACCCAGGCAATTTACTGAGACACAATTCACATACCCACAGCTCACCATTTCAGAATGGACTATTTGGTGGCTTTTAGTATATTCGCAGAATTATACCACCATCATCACTATCCCACTCCAGAACATTTCCATCACCCTGAAAAGAAGCTCCACGCCCATCAGCAGTCATTCTCCACCCCTCCTCCCCACCACTCCAAATCCCTGACAAGCACAACCACCGTTCCAGTTTCTTTCTAGCAGTAACAATTTATCACTGACTTCATGCCTTTCTTTCTAGGTGCAATTCCAAAGGCTAACACAAAAAGAGACGAGCTATGCAGTTTTCTGTACGCATCTGGAAAGATGGTGTCAGTTGTATGAACTGAGTGCTTGTGAGAGAATACAGAATGATAACAACCAATAAATGGTGATTCAATTTATAAAGGAAAAGCAGAAGTTGGGAGGTGTTGGGAAGTGAAGTCTTTAGAGCGAGAGGAGAAGCAAGTTCTCCCAGAGGTAGGGAGACTGTTGTTTGTATTGACCATAAAGAGGTCTTACTACGTGCCTGATAGTTAATGTGTATGTCTGTTCTCAGTTGCTCAGTTGTGTCTGGCTCTTTGCGACTCCATGGACTTGTAGCCCACCAGGCTCCTCTGTCCATGGGATTTTTTGGCAAGGATACTGGAGCGGATTGCCATCTAAGGGTATCGTCTAATCTCTGTAACAACCAATCAGATAGGGGTTAGGAATCCCATACCAGAGATGAGGAATCTGATCCTCAGAGAGGTAAATGCCTTGCCCAGGGTCACACAGCAAGGGTTTCATTAAGAGTCAGCAGGTTTCAAATCTCATGGATAGGGCTGAGGACAAAGTGCTGAGTACCTAGAATGACATTCATTCAGTTTTTTAAATTAATCACCCAATAGGTCAGTCAGTCACTCAACAAACATGTATTGAGTCCTATTGAAGGTTAAGTTTGACTGAAAATGATAGAAAAACCCTAGATGGGTGGGCTTAAAAAAGATAGAAGTTAATTCTCGTTTATTAGAAGTCCAGAAGAAAGCAATCCAGGGCTGTTTGAGGGCTTCATAAAGTCTGCAGAGATTTAAGTTCCTCCTATTGTGTGCTTTGCTATCCTCAATACAATGTCCAAGGCAGCTCAGATTCAAGCCATCACAGCCTCCTTCCAGCCAGCAAGAAGAGAGGCGTGAAAAAAAGGTGCCTCTTCCCTGAAAGGTGCCCGAGGACAATTTGCGGATATTCTATCAGCCAGAATCAGTCACATGGCCACACTTAGCTGCAAGGGAAGCTGGGAAATGTAGTCTTTATTCTGGGGAAGAGGAGAATGGGCATCCGAGGATGACAGTGTCAGCCACTAGTACCTACTAGGTAAACAGTATAACTGTGCATAGTACCGGTGTGACAACTGCTGAATGTGCACACATTAGGCTTTGTCCGCCTGTCAGAATAGCCCTCTGCTTGTGGCAGATACTCATAACAGGCCGAGAGGCTATATACCGCATGACCCTCCTGCTGTGTGGAGGTTGCACTCTGTCTGCTGCAGTGGGCTTCCTCCCAGCCTCTGCTGTCAGTCTGCCCTCCTGCTGCATGCTGACACAAGTGTAGAGGCCCTTGTGAAGGGGCTCCTGCCAGGACCCGATCTTTCCCAGTCTTCTCCAAACCACAGAGGTGTCTGGACCACGAGCCCTCCCTCTTCCTGTGACTCCGCGGGGAGAGGTGCGCACATGGATGGGTATGGCCAAAGCAGAGCCAGACCCCGGCCCTTGCGTGTGATCGAGAGAGTGGGAGGGAGGGAACAGCTGCGACTGGGAGGGGAAAGGGTCCCTGCTGCTCCATCTGCCAATTGGCCATTGTCCTTAGAGGTCAAGGACAGCACAACGTCATAACACTGGTGAGATGTTGGCTCTGGATGAGTTAGAGCCCCATGACAAGCACAGTAGCCGAAGCCCACATTTAACTAGACATGCCATGAAGATGAGACAATCGTACGCTAGCCTTGCTGGAATCCCTACTTGTCACCCTTTATTAGTTACCTCCTCAGGGTGGCTTCCAGAATCTCTACTTTTCCTCTGCATCACAGAAGGGGAAGCATCTCTGGGCATCCTTAACCACCAAAGAGGACAGAGATGATGTTGTACCCAGAATCCGTTCCGAATCTACGAGGAGGCTTTAGCTGACGGTCCTGCCACCCACCCCCTCCCACCTGCTTCATCCAGTCCTTCCTCCCCAGATCCCAGAAAGACCCATTAGTTGAGTCCAGCGACAGTCTTTGAGCCTGACTACAATTGTTCCCTTGGGATAAAGGGATAAAGGTGTTGGCAAAACGTGCTGAGATTCCGTAAGTAGGCACAGCAACACCCTCCCATTCCTCCAAGCGAGGCTTCTTTAAACTTCACCCTCTGCCCTGGTTTCAAAGTTCTCATTTGCAAATCAATTTAATAAGGCCCCAGGTGGAAATCTCTGACTAAGAGTATTAAAATGGTTCTTCTGACTAGATTGGGGAATAAAACCACACACCTGCAAATTCCTTACTACCTTTAATTGTAATCTTTAACTGCCGGCCAGTGCACCATATTTTAATTTCTCTAGGTATTGTGCCTGGATTTTCCACCTGTGGAGACAGAATTTTGCTCCTATAACAGGGCTTAAGGAGACAATGGAGTATGGGATAAGGCACTGTTTGAGTTTTAAAGAAATATAACATTTGATGGAAAGAATAAATGCAATCCTATAAAAAAATTAAAGCCTTATAAAAAACTGGTGGCCTATTATTTCTTTCTCTGGCTCTTAAGTCTCTCAACATGGAAATGTCAGTTCAAGCATAACTAATATGGCTTATATTTCAGGGGAGATAAAGGTCTGGGGCAACAATAAGGATGTTACGTGGTGGTGGTTGCTTTGTTTAAATCACCTTCCTGGGTCTTTTGTCTTTTAGTCATGGGACACCTATGATGGGGACATCTCAGGGAGGTTGGTATTAAACAGAGAGCAGGAGGATCTTGGAGGCTGGGCAGTCAGGTAAGGAGCTCAAATCCACAGGGTAGTGGAAAACACCAGCTTTGCAGTGGAGAAGTTGTGTCCGGAAGAACCAGCTCCCATGGTTCTCTCTCCTCTTTAATGTGGGAAGGGTGCATATTAGGATCCTGGTGGCTCAGATGGTAAAGGTTCCGCCTGCAATGCAGGAGAACCCGGGTTCGATCCCTGGGTTGGGAAGATCCCCTGGAGAAGAAATGGCAACCCACTCCAGTATTCTTGCCTGGAGAAGTCCATGGGTAGAGGAGCCTGGCGGACTATAGTCCATGGGGTCGCAAAGAGTCGGGCAGACTGAGCGACTAACCCTTAGCACTCTGGTGGGAAAACACTGAGCCTGCTCATCTGCTGTGGAAGCGACCTACACAGGCCTCCCCCATCGGATCCAGGTCCCCCACTGATGGGTTTGTGACCCATGGAAGTCTCAGAGACACGCTGGGGCGTTAGGAACGGAACTAAAAGGGGAAAACAAAGCAAAACGAGGGCTTGGCCTGGTTTTGCTGAAGAATGTCGTTCTTTCCCGGTGTTTCTACAAAGAAGTAACTCTCACACTCAATTGCCTCAGTCTGACTAATTTTTTTGTGGGTTCATCCCAGGGTCTGTTTTCTGCGGGCTCTGTGTTGTTATACACCTCAGCCTGAGTCTGTGTGTGTGCGTGTGTGTGTGTGTGTGGAGTGGAGGGTGAAGGGCAGAATTCTCCCCTTTCCTCCCGCTTTTACTTCACGTAAACACCTCCCCACGAACCCGTGTGCTTTGCTCTGCCCCAGTGTGAGGCTATGTTATCTGACCTGTGAGTCACGGGCTGAAACGTGTGAGTTAGAGCCTGATCCTGAGGCCTGGGTGTGGCAGCTCCACCCCGGCTAGATCCTCAGATTTGTCTTTGGGCTCTTAGCTGCGGCAGTGGAAGCCTCTCCAGAAACAATGGTGCTGTCACTTTTTACCAGCCTGAGTGTGTTATGAACTTCTTGGCCCACAGGCCACTGAGAATATAGACAAATACAAAAATCGGAAAAGGGCTCTCGAGGGTCTAAGAAGGTGCCAGTCAAGTGAGAGAGCAGCAGGTTCCCACTGAAATATCAAAACCGGCTCTGGTTTCCCCACCTCGCGGTAACTCATTTATCTCTGTTCGCTTTGTAAACTGTGTGCTAACATACCTCTCTTTGGGGCCTTTCCTTCCCTTTAAATGGAGCAGAACAAATTGACACATGCACACAGACAGCCCCCACGCCTCTGCGCACGCACGTGCACACACACACACACATACACACACACGCACAGATACAGACTAAAACACGATTCAGTGCCGATTGGCTTTAAAGACCCTGGAAGTTATGCTTGACCTTTCCCAGGCCTCCTGGAAGTACCCACTTCCATGGCCAAAGAAACACCCCAGCGATCAGAAAGCAGCTGCTAGGAAGTCGACATCTTTGTTCCATGTCCCTTATACGATCTGATTCTACAGAGCCTTCCGCACAGGCAAAGCATTGCTATCTTAATGTGCAAAGTCAGAAATGGAGAGAAGTCAGAGAGAAACGCATTCCTGGCCTGGCATAGTTCTATTTGCCTTAAAAAAGTTCTGCCTCTCAAATGCATGTCTTGTTTTGTGTGTAAATTGGTTTTGTATCCTGGGGTCCAACATATCCGTTAAAGAAAAAAGAAGAAATAAAAATTAAACAGAGAGCGACGATAGGAATGTACCCCCCACCCCCCTCTATTTCAACACAGAAATCATTCTTTTAGAAAATTGAGCTTGAGCAAGATGTTTCTGATGCTTCCTGATGGTCGCCTAGGAACAAAACATTATCGTCTGAGGCAACTGTAGGGACAGAAGAATGTCTAAGTTTGTCTTAACAATCTCAGATTCTTGCAAACAGCCGAGTCCCAAGGAAGCCGGGACATATCTCGCAAGAACCTCTAGGACAAGGGATCAGATTATGGTCCAAAGAAAATGTAGAGAATTCAGTCCTAATAGGTTCTCAGGGCAACATCCTATGTTGGTTGTGCTGTGTTCACACGTGCACATGGTCCCTTAACTCAAAAACACTTGTCAAATCAAACGGAGTTTTAATTCTTGTTAATAATAATAATAAAGTTTCACCTTGCAGGATTGTAAGGGAAGGAAAAGACATGAGGAAATTAAACAAAGCCTCCCCAGTTGTGAGCATCTGGCCTCCTCAGTCAAGGTCACTGGGAGTAAGTGTCATGTAGCAGTCAGTGTTTCTGAAGGGAAGATGTGATCAGAGCCTCTGTCTCATTCTTCACTTTTATTTCCTCCTCTTTGAAAAGCCATACATCTCCAGAATGTTGCCGGAGAATTTACGCGTTTTCTTTTCCCTGCACAACCCCATTTGATTGTGAATTAAATCCTGAACTTTTCGGTTTTGCATATTTAAAGTGTTCAAAATGAATTTCTGCTTTTCCATTCTTGCATGTATAATTGTATGTGTGCGAAACCATTATCTCTAAATCTGTAAGAAGATATAAAGACTATGAACAAAGTTCACTGCTTTCTTCTGAACACAATAGGCAGCAAGACAGCTAGGCATCTAGGGCAAGTGTGATGGCTGCACCATCCAAAGGGCTTCGCACACACAGAAAACTAGACCCACACCTGCCCTCTAGGATGGCGATGATTCAGGTGCTGACGCAACAGCCACACAGACAAGCCCGTAAACACCGGGAAGGAATTGCATTCACATGGTCATTCTGCCGGCATTCGTGTCTCTGTGTGTCTGTGTTTGCTATTTGGAGCTACTGACTAATATCACAGCATCATCAACTAGACGGCAGAAGCATGGGGTTAAGGTTGTTAGGTGAAATACAGAATAGGCTCCATTTGAAGTTCAGGTAAATAAGAATAATTTTTTTTAGTATATCCCATGAGATATTTGGGACATATTTCTACAAGAAAATATTTGTTGGTCTGAAATTCAAATTTAGCTGGGAGTCCCCTATTTTTACTTCCTAAAGCTGACAACCTTACCTGCAGAGAAATAGTGTTACTGCTCTGACAGCCATCTGGAACAAGAGGAGAAATCCCAAAGATGATCATAGCTTATTTTTACATAGAAGATGCTCACAATATACCTAATTTCTCTCCCTCTGTGAAGAAAGCACCTCTTCCCTTCTACATTCTGGATCCTATCTCAAGAGCTCAACTGGGCAGAATGTCACTGGTATGTGTTATCTGAGAGTGACTAATTGAAACTTTTTCCCTAACGCTGGACTTTTAACAAGTGGCATTTCAGTTCAACAAATATTTATTAAGCACATACAGCTTTGCAGAAGAGTATGCTAGGCTGAGTCTCTTTTCTCCAGAGTTTAGAATTCAAAGAGTATGCTAGGCTGAGTCTCTTTTCTCCAGAGACTAACATGCCTAGGATGGATGCTAATTAAACTGTATATTTGATAATTAAATATATGTTTTACATATTTAATTTAATAATTAATTTAATTTAAATTTAATAATTACATTGAAAGGTACAAATAGGGAGCTCTAGAATCATACAGAGAGACAGGTAAGTTTTGTAAGCATGGGAAAATGAGAGAAGAGTTCACACAGGAAAGAGTGGGTGTGACTTCCCTGGAGGTCCAGTGGTTAAAACTCCATGCTCCCAATGCATGGGGCATGGGTTTGATTCCTGGTTAAGGAACTTAGATCTAGCATGCTGCATAGCCAGCCAACAGTTGGACAGAAAATTCTAAGAGGAACCACTAAAGAGACAGAAATAAGAATGTGTGGTCAAGGAGAGTATTCTACCAGGAAGGAATGATTTATTTGCTTGTTTGCTCAGTAGGTATTTACTGAACACCCATGCACACGTCAATGCAGAACTGCAATTGTGTAAAGAGCTACGAAGAAGAGGTAAGTGGTGCCATGATGCAGTGAGCGAGGTGGGACAGGATTTTGTGAGGGAGGCAACGATTGAGCTGAGCTCTGAAGGGAGAACAAACTGAAGCAGGGGCCGGGAGGAGGAGGACACTGAGGCAACTGAAATGGTATGTGCAAAGGTCCTGTGGCAGAAATAAGCAGGAAGCCTTCAAAGAACTGAAAGGAAGCCAGTGTATGTGGAGCCCAGAAAACGTAGTTGAGAGGCAGGATACAGCTGGATCCATGCAAGGCCTTTTGGGATCTGTTAAGTAATTCCATCTTGATCTGCAGAGCAAAAAGGAGCCATTCTATGTGTTTATGTAGGAATGTAGCATAATTAACTTTGAGTTTGAAAGAATCACCCTGACTGAGCTGGTGAGAAAATTGGAGGGGAACCAGACAGCTGTGAGGAGACCAGTGAGAAGGTAACTTCAGTAATCTGAGCAAGAACCAAGGGACACATGTATTCTCCATCTTTCCCGATGATTTTTTTTTTTCCACTATATTTTGAGAGGGATCTGGGAAGAGCATCACTAGGCCTCTGATCACACCACAGAACATCGGGGTCTTGATGACCAGCCAAGTGAGAGGAATTTCATAACTCACTGTGTGTGGTTATTGCTGAAGGTGGTCTCAGACCTGTTCAACAGAGTGCCTGGGGCTGTCCCGGGCCTCAGGAGTGGTGGGATGCAGGAGACTAACACCCCTGCTGGCCTTAGGGGTTTGGAACCTCCTTTCTCACACCAAGCAGCTGACAAAACACAGCCCCCACTGCTCCAGCAGGAGTCTTCCTGTGGCGTCCTTCAGGGAGCTAACATTTTCCCTCTCCCATTGGTCCCTTCCCTACCAGGTGTATTGGTGGCAGAGGGCAGAATGGTCCTATAACTCTTGGTAAACTCTTGGAACCTCTCCAACCCTCTCTAAAACCACAGGAGCACCTCTGCTCCTGTTGGCTGCACTCACCAAACAATTTTCAGGAAGAGCAGCTGGCATCTGTTTCAGGGTGTTCTTTGGTATTTAATTTTTACATGATGTATATAATTGTCCCATGGGGTCACAAAGAATCGGACACGACTGAGCAACTGCTGCTGCTGCTGCTGCTGCTGCTAAGTCGCTTCAGTTGTGTCCGACTCTGTGTGACCCCAGCTGAACAATATACAATTGCTACAAATTGTGGATTCAAAAGGGCCTTTGCAGCAGCCTTGGAGGATCAGTGATTATGAGTGGATTTAGGTGAATCACATGTTGTGCAGACTCGGAATGGCCCCCATGTGGATTTGCTGAATGGGGATGGCTTATTTGCTGACTGGTCCACTTTCACTCACCTTCCAACTTTGCCGCAGGCTGAACCTCCCTTTGAGTAGCAGTGGTCAACCTCTGCGTCTGTGGGACAGGAGTTCACGGATGCCAGGAAACAAGGTAAAATTTCGAAGTATGATGGGTCAGGTTGCCTCTTAGACCCCAGGGAAAAGGCAAAGGGGGGCCGCTGGACTCCTGGCTCCAGACCAATCCCCTTTCAAGGGGCCATAAACCACGTGGATCTTAGTAGACCCTGCAAACGAGGCAGTCCAGAGTTTTTCCCCACTACCACTGTGGACATTCTAGGTGGGATGGCCCTCTGTGGTGGGCTGTCCTGTGTATTACAGGATGTTGAGTGGCATCTCTGGCCTCTACACATTGGATGTCAGAGCACCCCTCTCTCCAGTTCTGACAACCAAAAATGTCTCTAGACATTGACAAATACCCACTGAGGGGGCAGACTGACCCTGGTAGAGAACCTCCGGTGGATTCCATGTTCCTCATTTATCTAATAAAGCAGGACCTGGGCAAGGAATAATGCCTCTTGAAGGCCCACGATTCCAGGTGACGACGTGGAACAACCCTAGGGTCTCTGGACTCCTGATCTGGCTCAGTCTCCTAATCAGACCAATTTTCTCAACTGTGCTTTTTTCTGTCACTCTCCTTCCTCTAGACGCTGCTCTTTACCCTTCCCTTCTGTTCTAGTGTCTCCATTTTTTAGGTCCTCTAGCTCTTGAGGTCTGCCAGGAAGCACTAAGAGATTTGCAAGGTCAAGTTCCAAGCCAACAGAAGAGCTGGTGTCAGGCACAACTCTCAACAGGATGAGAACTGAGGCTTTTCATTTCTGCCTGCTCCCAGAGCACAGAGCACTAGGCACAATGTAGATGGTTGGGAGGTGTGTGCTTTCATTGAGGAGCATAAAGATTTCTTTTCAATCCCTTGTCTAGTGATTAGTCAGTGTCTGGAGGCAGGAGAAGGGGATGACAGGATGAGATGGTTGGATGGCATCACCAACTCAATGGACATGAGTTTGAGCAAGCTCTGGGAGATAGTGAAGGACAGGGAAGCCTGGCGTGCTGCAGTCCATCAGGCTGCAAAGAGTCGGACACGACTGAGCGACTGAACAACAACACAGACAAGTGTCCTATGTCCATCTGTTGCTCTTAAAATGGAATCTTACAGCCTTTATTCACACTGAGATATGAATAACCAATAATAACCACAAATAAGAAGTTTCCGCAGAGCGGGCATATCCTGAAAGAGACAAAGGCCAGCTGGAAGAGGCTCTGTGGCAGCTGTGTACCTGGTAGCACTGCTGTAGCACCTAAGAATGGGCCTTTTTTTTTTACATGAATCGTCAAAAACCAAAGTCCACAGTGAGTGCAGATGAACTGAAACTTCACCCCAGCATCTTGTAGCACACATGGCAACTTCCCGGCATAACTGCATGTTTACAAGACTGGGGCCATTCAGCTGTGAAATGCTCTGAGGCCAGCACGTGCCTGCCAGCGAGGCTCAGGGGCTTCATCCGGCCCCCCACGGCCTGCACATCAGCATTTTGTCACAAGAGAACAAGATGAGAGCAGAGCTCCAGCACCCTGATGGGTTTTGCTGTAGAAGGTGTGAATGCTCTTCTCTGAACTTTGCTTACTTAATGATTTAACACGGTTGCTATCAAGAATTTGAAGGGAAGTGGTTTTGTGGGTTTGAATACATTTTTTACATTTAACTTTTGGGTCACTCGCTTATTGGTCTAAAGCCCCATTTAAAAACTTTTTTTGGGGCTATTTGATCAGCTGTGAAAGCCAGCTTGCCATCTACACCCTTTCCCTGGCATCTGGACCAAAGGTTGCAGGTTCTGAACCATCCAAAGCCATGCAAGTGGTGACAGCCCATGGGTGATGGTGCCCACACTTCCCCTCTAGAGAGCATGTGGAGCTGAGTGAGGTCATGACACCCTCCGAAGGGGTGATGTCGATCTGGGTGGAAGGGCGCAAAGTCATCAGTTGATCAGGGCTGATTGTGTCTCAAAGCACGATAAGGCTGCTGAGTGTCTGGGAAAAGGGTTATTTATTACTTCATTGGCTTCTGGCATTGCAGATGGTCCTCTGTAGTAAGAGGAGCTGCAATGTGAAACCAGAAAACGCACCCATCATGTCTCCCTGCTGGCACCCTAGTGCTGCTGCTGTTTTTCTTGGGGGTCCCGGGGGTCTCTTTGTGCAGCACTGTAGGGGACCTGGAAACATGACCCAGCTCTGGGCAGTTCATGCGATGGACCCAGATGTGGCTTCTAGGTTAAGAGGGACACATGCATGGCTTTTGTGCTCCTCAAAGTGAATGTCCCTGCCTCTCTTCACCCAGTGACCCCAAGTCAGCTGAGAAGGCTTGTAAAATAAGGCCCTCTGGCAGGATGAGGGCGTCTCCCCTCGCCTGGCTCTGACAGCCTTGCAGGAAGAACTGTGTCTGTCAGCGAAGGTGTTCCCGGGCGGCACTCCCTGCCTAGAACCTGGGTATTCAGAAGCATTTTCCAGTTAATTTAAGCTTAAAAGCCTTCTGCCTTTAAAGGCCACCTTGAAAGAAGGACAAAAATGGCGAATTCCAAGTTTTTTTAAAAGGCAAGTTGTTGTTTAGATTGTTATTCATTATGTGATCATATCCTTGAAAAGAGCAGGACCCTAAGAAACTTGATGTAAATGGTGGATTTTGAAAGTATCAGTCCTCTTCCCTGAAGTCAGGCACCAAAGGGGTGTCTCTGCAAATGATTTTATGAGCATGTATAATCATCCAATCTTAGAGCTCTAGGCATGCAGTATTATTAGCAAAATTGACGGCTTATATAGTGGAGTTCTGTTTGTATGCTCTTATTCAAAGCAAAAAAATGACACCTTGCAAAAATAATGCACAAACATGCGCAGTCTGAAACATACTCTCTCCCCTTCACTGGAGTTAGAAAAACAAGTCAGATCTTTAGCATATTGTTTTAAGATAGACAATAAACTGTGGAAAATTGTGAAAGAGATGGGAATACCAGACCACCTAACCTGCCTCTTGAGAAACCTATATGCAGGTCAGGAAGCAACAGTTAGAACTGGACATGGAACAACAGACTGGTTCCAAATAGGAAAAGGAGTACGTCAAGGCTGTATATGGTCACCCTGCTTATTTAACTTATATGCAGAGTACATCCTGAGAAACGCTGGGCTGGAAGAAGCACAAGCTGGAATCAAGATTGCCGGGAGAAATATCAATAACCTCAGATATGCAGATGACATCACCCTTATGGCAGAAAGTGAAGAGGAACTAAAAAGCCTCTTGATGAAAGTGAAAGAGGAGAGTGAAAAAGTTGGCCTAAAGCTCAACATTCAGAAAACGAAGATCATGGCATCTGGTCCCATCACTTCATGGGAAATAGATGGGGAAACAGTGGAAACAGTGTCAGACTTTATTTTTCTGGGCTCCAAAATCACTGCAGATGGTGACTGCAGCCATGAAATTAAAAGACGCTTACTCCTTGGAAGAAAAGTTATGACCAACCTAGATAGCATAGTGAAAAGCAGAGACATTACTTTGCCAACAAAGGTCTGTCTAGTCAAGGCTATGGTTTTTCCTGTGGTCGTGTATGGATGTGAGAGTTGGACTGTGAAGAAGGCTGAGCGCCGAAGAATTGATGCTTTTGAACTGTGGTGTTGGAGAAGACTCTTGAAGTCCCTTGGACTGCAAGGAGATCCAACCAGTCCATTCTGAAGGAGATCAGCCCTGGGATTTCTTTGGAAGGAATGATACTGAAGCTGAAACTCCAGTACTTTGGCCACCTCATGCGAAGAGTTGACTCATTGGAAAAGACCCTGATGCTGGGAGGGATTGGGGACAGGAGGAGAAGGGGACGACAGAGGATGAGATGGCTGGATGGCATCACGGACTCGATGGACGTGAGTCTGAGTGAACTCCGGGAGTTGGTGATGGACAGGGAGGCCTGGTGTGCTGCGATTCATGGGGTCACAAAGAGTCGGACACGACTGAGCGACTGAACTGAACTGACCAGCTATTGGGGATTCCCAGGTGGCTCAGGGGTAAAAAATCCACCCGTCAATGCAGGAGATGCAGGAGACACAGGTTCGATCCCTGGATCAGAAAGATCCTCTGCAGGAGGAAAAGGCAACCCATTCCAGTATCCTTGCCTGGGAAATCCCATGGACAGAGGAGCCTGAAGGGCTACAGTCTGTGGGGTCTCAGAGAGTTGGATATGACTGAGCAACTGAGTATGCACAATGAAATATTAAAGTCAGCAACTAGCCATCTTTACATCAAGGATAAAGGCATTGAGAGTCACATCAGTAAGATTGGAACTACGAGGGATAAGAGCAGTTGGTGGACTGGATGGTATGGGGTTAGCAGTTCAGTGACTGCTGCTTTACAGCAAACACACACACACACACACACCATATTTATCTTGCTTTTCATCAGCTTAGTCATTGTTGAGTTTATTCATTCATTCAACTTATACAGAGTCCTTTTTATTTGCCATGTGTCAGATAAGGCATTAGAAATCCAGGGATGAATCCACTACAGTCATTGCCCTCAAGGAGCAGTTAAACTGCGTCCTGTCTTTTACAAACTGCACCCAGTTTATAATTTTAATTTTCCTAGTTAAAAATGGAGACATACTACCTGTCAGGTATGACTATCTTTGTGGGAACAACTGGAGAGATGATAGGAACGCAAATGACAGGAAATCCAGGATGCATGGGGGTTGTTCATAACCTACGCCTTGTTTTTATCTCATTTTCTCTGCTTCCCCTTATTCTTGCTCCACTAAAATCCCAAAGGAGTGAAGCCTGGGCAGTGAAAGATCATGCAGGCCCAGTGGTGAAGCTTGCAGACCACCACACAATCGTTGCTGGGATATGTTAGAGTCTTGTCTTATCCTGAGGATGTCTAATTTGGAACTGATCTCCTTGGAAGAAACCTCCACCTTAACCACCTCCCAAATTTCTCAACTTCATCTGATTTTGAAACATCATCTTTTTAAAGAAATAGACAAAACAAAAGCCTCAAGTATGCTTGAATCTTCCCCAGTGTGGAAGTCTGGTGCAGGACATGTGTCCAGACTAGATTCACACAGGGCTGTGGTTTGCTGAGGCCTTTTGTCTTGCAGTCCCCTGGCCTGGGTTCTATTTGCTGTGGGTGACTGGTAAAGAAGCTCCTACTTTCAGACGGCCTTTCAGAAAAGGGCAAGAGGAAATTAATAAGTAACTTTCAAACCGAAAGTGCCAAAGAGGCTTTGCTTTCAAGATTTACTTTCTTTGGCACTTTGAAAAATTCTGGCGGCTCTCTTGGTGACAGGTTTGTGGCAACATTCTCTTGGCCTAGGTAAATGTTTGCTCTTTTTTTTTTCCCTTCCAGATTGTGCAATTATGGGTCTCAATTCCCTCCCTGCCCAGAGGTGGAAATATGCCACCTGCCCTCTGAGTGTAGAAGAAGGAACATAGGGACTCTGCTTCCTGGATTCTCTGTTTGAAACAAGTTTAGGAATTTATGTGTGGTTGGAATGGGGAGTTTTGACGATTCTGGAACCTGCATACCACCTCACATTTCCAATTTGGCTTCAATTGTAATCCCAGGATAGGGCTGTTAGAGGAAAGCATTTCCATCCAGAGAGCCCAGAAAACTGAAATAGAAAACTCTGAGTTAAAAACATAATATAGATTTGCTGAAAGGCTAAAATAAGTGAATGCCCAGAAAATATGTTTGAGGAGGAGCAGGGTAGAGAGAGAGTCCTGGACTCTTCAGACAGGTGTGGTTTCTTACATCATGACATCTGCTTTTTGTGAAGGTCACAGATAAAATCAGGTGACATTTTCACATACAGAATTATGCTACACATAAGTTATTTATTACATATAATTAATTTACACATTAATGTGTAAACTGTGGGCCTCATAAAATTAGATCGAAATGGTCCTATAGAAATTAAGTTATTCCATTTTTTCCCATGGTATTTCTATGAAATCTAGGATAGCTGATGTGTTAGTAGAAAATCTAAAGGAAATGAACACTAAATCCATGGCTGATTTTTAATTCTCACGATTTCATGATATGCACAGCAATTGCATTTTTGGTTTTGTTTGAGTCCATTTCAAACCTATGACACATATTTTCCATGTTGGGTGTATGTATTCTGGGTAAACTATCATTTAAAAGTTTAAAATCATCTAGATCAAAAAACCAGGTGGGATTTTGTAGCTTTCTGGGGGTGAGCTGGGGTGGATGGGGGTGATTCTGATTAAATGTAAAACAGTTCAAAGAAGTTCAAGAGTCTGGCCTGCACGACTAACAGTCTGCAGTAGATATTAGAAATCCAGACAGACTAGAGGCAAAATGCCCTCTCCTCATAGACAGACTGTATTCTAACCTCCAAGGACTCTGCTCATGCAGTCACTCTCTCAGTTCAACTGTCTCTGCCAGCCCAGACTTCATTGCTTTAGAGAGCAGTGGAAAAACCCCCTCCCAGGGATGACTGTATCAAATTCACCATGTGTTTAATCTGTCTGGCACGCTGAGGGCCCTCTCAAGTCGTAGAGAATGCGGGGCGAGGAGAGCCGTCTTGGGCTGCAGCGCTTGCGTTTGGAAAGTGAAAGCAAGTTGTTATTTTCTCCTCCTCAGCTCACATTCCTGGCCTTGGATGGCATGAGGTCATCATTTGGTTGGAATGGAAGAGTGTGTGTTAAGGTCACACATGGATAAGTGTCATTTTTGTCTGGGACACCGACCCAGGGAGTGTGTAACCTCCTGAGGGATGGAGTCCCATCATTTATACAGAAAGTTTAAGAGTCCTAACTAAAATTTTGATTCATGGTTCATTAAGCCTAAACCTTTGCAATCCTAAGTCAAGATGGCAGACGGTTTTGTTTCCCTCACAGTAATTCCTGCAGAGCATCTCCCAGTCTTTCTGGGCTCAGGTTCAGACTTACCCGCTTACTAGCTGTGTGACCTGGGCAAATTCCTTACTTCTTCTAGGTCTCAGTTTGGGACACGGTGAGGCTTTCTTTCCCCTCAATTTTTTATTCTTTTCTTTTTTAGTAGTCACAGTATTTAATGCATTGCTTAGAAATGCGTGCGTGCTAAGTCGCTTCAGTCGTGCTGGACTCTTTGTGACCCTATGCTTAGCAACAGAAGACTCAGTTAATATTTGTGAAGTGAGTGAATCAGTGTATGAATGAACAAGTCAATGAATAAACCAGTTAATGGGGGAAAAGCAGGGACTCTAACAGTACCTTTCTCCTAGGGCTGTTATAAAGATGGAACAAGACTACTTCTGTAAACAACTTTAAGCACTGCCAAGTACACAGGAAGCTCCCCTTTAATTATTATTATGAGTAAATTCCAGATCCTGAGGTTTCACTGTTTTTGCTAGTCCCTTCAGTTCAGTTCAGTCGCTCAGTCGTGTCCGACTCTTTGCGACCCCATGAATCACAGCACACCAGGCCTCCCTGTCCATCACCAACTCCTGGAGTTCACTCAGACTCAGTTCCTTAGGCATCCTTTTTTCCCCTGAGCCCTGAGCACACTAATAGAATTCTCAAGACACCCCCTTTATCAACATTTGTTCACTGAATACCTCTACGGGTAGGGTATCTGCTTTGAGAGGTTTTTTGACAGAATCTAAAAAGACAACTATTCATACAGTCTGGACTTTTCATGTGCTAAGATGAAAAATGCAGTCAAAATTCAGCAGGGAGATGGTGAGAATGAACTGGAATAGAAGTGATACTAGAAGAAGCTGAAAGATAGGGATGCACTTAACCCCAGAATGTCATCATGGAATCAAGGATAATTAATCTTTGGTTATGTATGATTTTGGAATGAGTAGAGATATTACGAGTATATAAGAAGGCTTCCTTGGTACCGACTAGAGACTGATTTTGAAGCTGAAGCTCCAATACTTTGGCCACCTGATGTGAAGAGCTGACTCATTGGAAAAGACCCTGATGCTGGGAAAGATTAAGGGCAGGAGGAGAAGGGGGCGACAGAGGAGGAGATGGTTGGATGGCGTCACTGACTCAATGGATATGACTTTGAGCAAACTCTGGGAGATAATAAAGGACAGGGAAGCCTGGCGTGCTGCAGTCCATGGGGTTGGAAAGAGTCTGACACGACTTAGCAACTGAAGAGCAATAACAATAAAGTGCTCGAGGAACTAGGAGAGCAAGGTGGCCCAGAGGGTGGAACTCAGTTGCAGATCTTAAGTGGGAAAATGAAGCAGAAAGAAGACAGGAGGAGAGAGTAATCGTAGTTTATCCAGGGAGAGGGCAGGGAGTGATGGCTCTGTGCATTCTGGATCCAATGGGAAGAGAACTGGAAGGAGTGAAAGAGAAGCCAGCAGAGATCCCTGCATGTGGACGGTGGACAGTGGAGACGAAGGAGGGTCTGCTCCAGGCCTTGTGATGGGGGGTGGAGGGACTCTGAGCCCAGCACAGGCTACAGAAGCGGGAAGAGCCGCGCTTGAGCTGGTAGTCCACCACCTCCACCATCTGATGGGCAGCAAAGGCCTTCAGGTGATTGGAGCAGGAAGGTGCAGCCTCACTAAGGGATGCCCCAGAGATGAGAATCCAGGAAGCTCCATGGAGCCATAGCGCCCAGGGTCCAGTGGGCTCAGAGGTCTCCGCTGTGGGAGCCGGCTGTCAACTCTAGCAACAATCCTGGGGTGGGGTCTATGAACTCAAGGGAAGAAACGGTTGCCTGAAAATTGAATCTCCAGCCAAGTTGTCCTCAGAGTATGAAAACAGCAGACAGCTATCATCAAGGTTTCAAAAGTGCAAGAAATACAGTCTCAGTGGGTTCTTTTGACAAGTAAAAACTGTCTTGAAAGACAATCCAGCCACAAATAAGTGAGATACATACATCTCACATATGTGTATACACACACACAGACACACAATGGAATATTACTCAGCCATAAAAAGGATGAAACAATGCCATTTGCAGCTACATGGATAGATCTAGAGATCATGCTAAGCAAAGTAAGTCAGAAAAAGAAAGACAAATGCCATACAAAAGTGACCGTTGCTCAGTTGTGTCTGACTCTTTGTGACCCCATTAGTCCATGGAATTCTCTAGGTCAGAATACTGGAGTGGGCAGCCTTTCCCTTCTGCAGGGGATCTTCCCAACCCAGGGATTGAATCCAGGTCTCCCACATCGCAGGCGGATTCTTTACCAGCTGAGCCACAAGGGAAGCCCAAGAATACTGGAGAGGGTAGTCTATCCCTTCTCCAGGGGATCTCCCCAACCCAGGAATTGAACCGAGGTCCCCTGCAATGCAGGTGGATTCTTCTGCAACTGAGCTATCAGGGAAGCAAATGCAATATGATGCCGCTTATATGTGGAGTCTAACATACGACACAAATGAACATATCTGTCAAACAAAAACAGACTCATAGACATAGAGAATAGACTTGTGGCTGCAAAGGCCGGTATGGTGGTGGCTGGGGCGGTTAGCAGGTGCAAATGAGTGTATACAGGATGGATAAACAACGAGGCCTTACCGCACAGCACAGGGAACCATGTTCAGTATTCTGTGATAAACTATAATGGAAAAGGATATGAAAAATAACAGACATGAATAGCTGAAGCACTTAACTGTACAGCAGAAATTAACACAACGCTGTACATCAACTACACTTTGAAAAAGTCAAAAAATTTAAAAATGAGTTAAAGAATTCAGGAACCAAGAGGCTGTGGATTCATTTAAAATGGAACTGAGAGCAAATAACTATAGGAAGTATGGCTGAGGAAGAGAACTTAAAAGGTCATATGTAAATATTATAGTTAATCAAATTGGGGATGGTAAGAACAGGGGTAGGAGAAAACTATAAGTTAACCAACTTCCTCATCTTTCCTGTTAGGGAGTTAGTGCACGCCATTCAATGTTGAAAGAGACAGTTTAAAAACAACAATAATTCTAGCTCTTAAAATTTTGCCTCAAGATTTTCTTAATTTAGGGAGATCTTTTAAGAACCAATCTCTCTAGTGGTGAAGAAACATTTATTTGAAATGCATCGATTTCTTCAGTTTTCAGTGTCTTTCTCATGAGAAAGTTAATATAATTCTTGTCATTTAAAACTGCATAGGTGGAATTCTTTTTCTTTTGTAAATTTCAGCAGGGAATCATGGGATTCATTCATCTTGGGCTGTTTTGTAGAAGAACTTCAGTACAGAGTCAGGCTTTATACCTGGTCTGTGTTCATGAAGGCTGTCTGGAAGAATACTCACCAAAGATCAGTAATAGTTATTTCTGCAAGGTGAGGTTTGGGGTGATTTTTAAATGTTAGTTTAAGGGTTTCCCTGGTGGCCCAGTGGTAAAAACTACACCTGCCAACGCAGGAGACGCGGGGTTTGCTTCCTGGTCTAGGAAGATCCCACACGCCGTGGAGCAGCTAAGCCGGTGCACCACAACCACTGAGCCCGCGTGCCGCGCCACAGCTACTGAAGCTCACGTGCCCTAGGGCCTGGGCTCCGCAACAAAGGAACCCTCTGCAGTGAGAAGCCCGCGCCCCGCAGCTAGATGGTAGCCCCCGCTCGCCGCACCGAGAAAAAAGCCCGAGCAGCGGCGAGATCCCGAGCCGCCAACGACACATTTAAAAATTGTTTCCAAAAAAACTTCTCTATTCCTTGAATTTTTGGAGAGTACACGTTGGGCTTTAACCTATTCTTTCAGTGAATCTACATTTAGAGCTTTCAATTTTAGTTTTCCAGGATGTGTGAATGGAAACACTTTTCTTTAAGAACTCTATCCTGGGATACCAATTGAATAGATGCATGTATTATTCTTCACCAGTAACACTGGTGGGAAAGTCCTAGAAACAAAAGTTGGTCATGTTTTACAGTACGAGAGGCAATTCTTCTGTAGGGCTTGGGAGTGAGGAGTTGGGAGAGAGGTGTCATGGGTACAGATGAAATGTGTTTATTAAAGAATAGCCTAAACCAGCAGTTTTCAACTGGGGGTGATAGTGCATCCCCCCCACCTTCCCCACCCCCGCCTTAGGGGAAATTTGATTATTTCTTCTGGGGACATTTTTGTGGCAACTAGGGTGGGGAAAGTGCTAGTGGCATCTAGTGGGTGGGGTCCAAGGATATTGGTTAACATATTAAACACAGAGACAGCCCCAACAATAAAGAGCTATCTGGCCCCAAATGTTAACAGTGCCAGGGTTGAGAAACCCTGCCCTAAAGTCTTTGAAAAGTAGCTTCTAGAGAGACAACTAATTCACTCACAAGAGGGAGTCTGGAGGCAGAGGATTCTATTTTGGAGATAAAAGAAGTTGGGTTTAATCTCTCTGGCCACTAGGGCTTTTAGCCAAATACGTCTTTAAAAACAAACTTTCTGTTCTTATTGGTCTCTAATTAGTTTTCAGCTATGGGATTGATTCATTTGTCACCGAGGAATGAAAAACTGCCAGTGAAATCAGTGGTCTAACCAAGGGCAGATGTTTCTAGCAGTACCTTGACTGAGTACAGTGGTACTCTTGATGAGGATGAAACAGGAGAGTGAAAAAACTGGCTTGAAATTCAACATTAAAAACCCAAGATCATGTCATCCAGTATTCACAGTAAATAGAAGGGAAAAAGTGAAAGCAGTGACAGATTTTATTGTCTTGGGCTCCAAAATGACTACAGACAGTGACTACAGCCGTGAAATTAAAAGATGCTTGCTCCTTGGAAGCAAAGCTGTGACAAACATATTTAAAAGCAGAGGCATCATTTTGCCAACAAAGGTCTATATAGTCAAAGCTATGGTTCTTCCAGTAGTCATGTATGGATGTGAGAGTTGGACCATAAAGAAGGCTGAGGGCAGAAGAATTGATGCTTTCTAACCGTGGTGCTGGAGAAAACTCTTGAGAGCTCCTTGGACTGCAGGGAGATCAAACCAGTCAATCCTAAAGGAAACCAACCTTGAATATTCATTGGAAGGACTGATGCTGAAACTGAAGCTCCAATATTTTGGCAACCAGATGCGAAGAACTGACTCATTAGAAAAGACCCTGATGCTGGGAAAGACTGAAGGCAAAAATAAGGGGGCAATGGAGAATGAGATGGTTAGAGAACATCACTGACTTAATGGACATGAATGTAAACAAACTCCAGGAAATATCGGGGGACAGAGGAGCCTGGCATGCTGCAGTCCATAGGGTCACAAAGAGTTGAAGACAACTTAGTGAGTCAACAACCTTGACTGAGCTGGCCTCTGATCTCATTCCTACAAGCCCAATCAGACCATCTGAAGTCTCTGAGAAGCCAGGTGATGGCCCAGCTCAGTTGCATTAAACAGGAAGTTAGTACAGGAACATTGGGCCATCTTGGTATGGAATGAACCACCTTCTCCTCACTCACTGTAAGGACCGTCCATCGCTGTGGATCAAGAGCATCAAGAGATGGGATTGGAGATAGCTTCCACGGAGGAGCAATTTTGCTTTCAGCCCAGCAGTGTCTACAGCATTCACACCAAAGAAAATCTGGACTTGCTGGCATTACCTGTCTGTCCTATAATTATAAACAGCCCTCCCATGAAAATCTCAGCATCTGTAGCTGCTGCCCGCAGTGGCTCTTTCTGAAGTCAGTATCCCTTGATGTCAATTATTTTATTTCAGGCACAGTCATTTCTCTGGCAGTGCTTCCTGAAAACGTGTCTTTTCAAGAAAACTGAAGCTGGAAATGGCTTGTGACATGCCATCCGACTTTATCAGGCCAAGAACAAATGACTCTCGAGTTTATTAGATGCCAGATGAGCTGATGAGCTGAATTCTTGGGCCGAAGCTTTGATGAGGTCTGACGCCTCTGCAAAAATAAGAAGTTACCACTTCCTTGGTGGCAGGGGTGTAGTTTCCCAATACCTTTTATTAATAATAATGCCTTGGTACTTGTCCTGTGACTTGACTCTAATGCACATATTTTAAAAATGTAGAACTGGTTTTATATGCGTTTGTGCTCTGTCCTTCAGTCGTGTTCCCCTCTTTGCGACACTATGCACTGTAGCCCGCCAGGATCCTCTGTCTAACAGGATTCTCCAGGCAAGAATACTGGAGTGGGTTGCCATGCCCTCCTCCAGGGGGTCTTCCTGACCCAGGGATCAAACCAGCATCTCCTGCATTGCAGGTGGATTCTTTACAGATGAGCCACTGGGAAGCCCGAGCTTTATGGTGAGAGAGTTAGTCGCTCAGTCATGTCTGACTCTTTGTGACCCCATGGTCTGTCCATGGAATTCTCCAGCCAAGAATACTGGAGTGGGTTTCCATTCCCTTCTCCAGCGGATCTTCCAACTCAGCGATCCAAGCCGGTTCTGCATTGCGGGCAGATTCTTTACCATCTGAGCCACCAGGGAAAACCCTTTATGGCTTTATGGTAGCAGAGAATCTTTTGGTACTGGAGAGCAAGTTAGCATCGAGGGCCGTTAGAGGTACTGGCTTTCAGTGAAGTATGCTGATTGCTGCATATATTGTTAATTTACAACAGAGATCTTGGGGTGGGGGAGAGAAAGGGGGGTGTGTAGAAGTAACACGAATGAGCTAGTGTGAAAAAAAAAAAACTATTACAGTGTCTATTGAGATATGGATCTTATCTAGGGGAGAAGAATGCCTTCCTTCTATATTCCATAAACTAATTATATTTGAATATAATATCTAAGGCTTATAATAAGGTTTATTTCTAAGCAAATGCCATAACAATAGATTGGATTTAAGTAGAGAGGTGTAAAAAGGGAACCATTTGACCCCTGAGCCTTCTCCCAACAATGCCTTTGACCACAGCAGGCGGGTCTCAGTAGGTCTGAGGTTGGAAATTTTGCATACAATTTTTAGGAACAAGTTATGTTACATATGGGAGAATCTTAGAGCTTACTTAGTTCCAAAATAAAGCCCTTCCTCCCGTGATAGTTCCTCCCATACTTAGAAAGTATGAAAACCACTAGGATAGTGTTCTCTAGTCATATTTCAGAGAGGAAGCTTAAGAAGAATCCTAGGGCTCAGTGTATGTCCCTTGTCCACGCAAGGACACATTCTTTAGCACCTTTATCTAGACAGACCCCACGTGGTCTACCAGTCTTTTGCAGACCAGACTTTCCCCACGCAAGCTGCAATGTAATTGCAAATTATTGCAAAATGATACTTCCTTGACAGGGATTTATGCATTTCCTATGTCTCTCAGCACGTATTTCAAAAGCACTTCAAAGACTGTTATTTCTGGCTGTGGATAAATCTGCATTTTGTGTTGCTTTTCACTAGATTTTCTAAGGGATCAATGTTCCTGATTTTATCCTTAATTTGGATTCATTTATCATCATCTTCCGGAGAAGGCAATGGCAATCCACTCCAGTACTCTTGCCTGGAAAATCCCATGGACGGAGGAGCCTGGTAGGCTGTAGCCCATGCGGTCAGAGTCGGACATGACTGGGCTACTTCACTTTCACTTTTCACTTTTCATGCATTGGAGAAAGAAATGGCAACCCACTCCAATGTTCTTGTCTTGAGAATCCCAGGGATGGGGGAGCCTGGTAGGCTGCTGTCTATGGGGTCGCACAGAGTTGGACACGACTGAAGCGACTTAGCAGCAGCAGCAGCCGCAGCAGCATCTTCTATGGCCTGACTCTCCAAGTATTAATTTAACACTAAAGATCAAACCAGTCTATCTTAAAGGAAATCAGTCTTGAATAATCATTAGAAGGGCTGATGTTGAAGCTGAAGCTCCAATCCTTTGGAGCATTTGTAATGTTTGGAACCTTAGGTATTTTATATTACCAATAATAGAGATTTCAGTTATCATATTATTGGGTTGGCTATAAATACTCATTATGGAAAAACCCAAATGAAATTTTTGGCCAACCCCAAACATTTGAATAGCACTGCACTGTGTATGAATCATTTTCACAGGGAGGCTATTTTGCCATTCGATTTTCTACTGGATACAAGGAATCAGGGGAGGAGGCAGAACAGTACTCATTGTCTCCATCAGCCCTGGTGCATGTACCCAGCTCACACACCTGCCCTGGGATCAGGCAGTCACAGCCTCACCTCTATTCTAGTCTCTTTCCCTGGCCACTGGGGAGAAAGGCAGTTGTACATGACATGTTTGAACCATTCTTGTGAGTCTCTGGAGGACACAGAAGTAAGCATACTTTGAAGTATTCTATATATTGATCTTACAATTTAACTCTCAACTGAAAAGCTTATTTTTCCAATTTCTCAATTATTCTACGGCAGCTTTCAGGAGCTCCCGCACACTCAAGACATGAGCAGGTATGTCAATTTCCTAATGCCAATTATGATGCATTTATTCTTTCTCTGTGACTTGTCTGCTGTCTGGGACACCCCTTTTTCAGAGCAGGACATGTGTGCATCAGGAATAAGTGTGGTATTAGAGAAAATGAACTTGAATTCATGTTTGGAGAGATATTTGGCCTTAGGCTTTGAAAAATTTGATGCAAAATTCCTGAGTTGACAATACACCCTTCCAGTGTCCCCTTCTGGTTATTATTTGGCTTTCTTCACAAGTTTTCAGGTAGGGATGGCATGAAATGCCAGCATTTTGTTTCTTATGAGAATAGTTCCTCAAGATGAACCAACAGAGTGGCTCCAGACTAGGACAGAGTTTCCTACAAGGCCTGAGAACTAGGTGGGCATCACACCCGCACGACTGCTCAGTCTGATCCATTGCATTTTGAATAGATTAGGTATTCCAGGGGATACCCTAAGCACATCAGCATTTTGGTTGATGGACACAGATCAACCTTGGACACCCCTGGACACCCCTGGATACAGATAAGAGTAAGTTTCTGGGATCCCAAAGCAGAGCATGAAGCTCCTAGAAGGACCAACCTGTGGGATGCCGCCTAGCCCTGGCCCCATTGCCTTTCCCACCTCATCTTCATCTGATCTCTACAGGTTATACATCAGTCTCTTCTGTGTGATCGGGCTGAATCAGCTCCTGAAAGTCTGACTAATTCTGGCACAAAGAGAAAATTTATTTATTTATTTTGACTTCTAGGAGCAAATCTTGGAATGTGATGATACAAGGCAAGTGGTTTAACTGCCTGGCTGGTTTCCCCTTATTAGCAGCTCTCTTTCCTTGCCCTCTAGCTGAAACAGACTTCTAATGAAAAAATACAAAAGAAGGTATTAATATTTTCTGGAAAATTCATAACAGTGGAATTAGTTGCTATTCTGTTTGCTGTAACAAGGTAGAAAATGAAAACTGATCTTCAATTAATTTACATCAAATTAATTTCTGATTTGAAAACTATAAAGTAGTGATTTTAATATTGGATGTCTATCAATCAAGGTAAACAATAAAGTCAGTATACTTATAAAAGGCATTCATTTGTTAACACAAGAGGAATAAAACAGCAGCTATATAAAATAAGACTGAGTTAGAGTTGTTGACTTTTAATGACAATAAAGAATTTTCCAGTGTTTGGCAAAAAAGGATTACATTTATTTTTATTTCATCTTAGTTCCTTACCTAGTTTCAGAGATATTTAAGTCTGACTGAAATTAGGAGGAAGAATTTTACTTATTTATAAGAAAGTTCAATAAGGTTGAACATTGAAATTAGAGTTTGTGAACTTAAAGAAAGGGCCCAAATTCTTAAGATCCCTTATCTTGCAAAAGTGCTGTTCTCTTTTAGTTTTAAACTATTTAACGCAAGCCCAGGAGTCTGATTTTAACTGTATTCAGTGAATCTAACCCATGCTGGGCAGATTCACAAACTGGTATCCGATGAGGCTTTAGGGCTGGGGGAGACGTTTGGTGATAGCATTGCAGGATATGCTTTCGGAAGCCCTGCCCCCAGAGTTCTGCTCTGTGCTCCATTTGGTTAGGCCATGGGGCATTCTGGTTGCTGGGAACAACCTGAACAACTGATTTCTGACCTTCTCTGAAGCCTTAGGCTATTTAGAGAGCTGGTGAGAGCTTTGGGGAGAAGATTGAGAGACTATCCTGCTTGTTTTGGTTTGTTTTTATTCCCAGGGATCTACTCATATTACGATGACAAAATGGATCACTTATTACTGGTGTGTGCCAGGCCAAATATGGAGGTGATACTCAGGACAAATTACTAGACTTTCCCCCCTAAGGATGTTCCTGAGAATAATCTCTTTACTTCCTCAGCTGCAAGCCTGGAGTAAGCTGTAAAAAATAAACAAACACACCCTATTGATAAACAAGGAGAAAATGAGGTAAGAGGTAAGAGGTGTGCCATGGGGCTCCTTCTAGCCTTCTGTCAACTTCAATTAACAAGCAAAGCTCCAGTGCTCATTACCCTGAGGTTACAACCTAGTAGATAGTTATTTAGCTGCTCTTAAGGGGAAGCCTTAATTATAGCATCACCAAATGCAGAGTGCGGCTTTCTCTCCCTCCCCCTTCAAAAGTGCCAGGGAGACCAACATATCTTCACGTTGTTCTAATTAAAAAAGTCTCCAGTGATCTCTCCATCCCCCGGCATTTCCGACCCTCCCAGGAATAATAGCAACAAGTTTTCTCCCTAAAATAAGCAAGCAGACATTTTCAGGACAGTTGGAGACCTTGAATTGTCTTAGCCAGTTTATTAGCCTCCAGGAAAGTCTTGAGCACTTCACGTCATCCTGAGCTGCGGCAGCCCTTGTAGTGTCAAGCCTATGTTTCACAAGCTGAAACTCCTGGAGGTTAAGTGGCTACAGATAACATATTAGTGCTACTCATTTATTCATAAGCTGAGTGCCTACCATGGTGACCGGGCTTTCCAGGTGGCTAAGACAGTAAAGAATCCACCTGCAATGCAAGAGACCTAGGTTCAATCCCTGGGTGGGGAAGATCCTTTGGAGAAGGGAATGGCAACCTAGTCCAGTATTCTTGCCTGGAGAATTCCATGGACAGAGGAGCCTGGCAGGCTACAGTCCATGGGGTACGCAAAGAGTCAGACACGATTGAGCCACTAACACACACATACCATGGTGATTGGTTTTGAAAACACGAAGATGAAAAGAACACTGCTCTTGCCTCCGAAAGGTGTTCCATCTAGTTGGATAGACAAACCCAAAGAGATACTTAGGAATCCAAAAAAGGCAGTCGATTTAAGAGAATTGTTTGAGGATTTCAGGGAAGGCTTCTAGAAGGAGGTAATACCTTAGCTGAATATTGGTGAAAAGAGAAACTATGAGTTAGATGACAGAAGGGAATTGGGTGGCGGGGGGCGGGGGGGGGGGGCGGTGGGAGAGAGCCTTCTGAGACCAGAAGCTGGTGATGCAGAAGCCAAGACAAGCTGTTGAGCAAACAGCAGCTGAGCAGTGCTCGTGGTTGGCATATTCCTAAAATGGTAGGATCCTTGACTGATGCCTTTTCCGCACTATGGAGTCACCGGCAGGGCAGGAAGGCCTACGTGGGCCATGCTGGCCCGTCTGGGGTTGCAGTGTGATCTGGTGGCAGAGCTGGATCTGAATCTTAACAATTAGCAGATGAAATCCAAGCTCTCGGGCTTCTGGGGGGAAAACTAGTCCCCCAAGAGAAGGGCCCATTGGCGCCTGCAGAAAAAGGGGCCCAGTGCGGAGAGAGGGTCAACACACCCTAGAACGGTAAGAAGTCCTGGTAGAAAGTCATCTGATTTATTTCCAGCCCTGTTTTATGTCCATCTGTACTTCTGTGTTTGGAAGGAAAAAGGCAGAGTCAGGACACTGTGACACCAGTCATGTTACGACTAGATCTGGAGCGTCATTCATCAGGGAAGTTGTAGGTCATCTGTTCCAACACTTTAATTCTCCCTCCATCTTCCTTCCCTCCTCCCCAACCTCACTGAACCAGTCTTTCCAGCTGTCCTTGGAAGGAAATAACAAACACGCGTATAGTTCAAGTATGACAATACCATCCAGAGCTGTGTCTGGGCCTCTGCTGCTGTGTAAACCAGGCTCGTGTATCGTAAAACCGCAACGAGCATCCCTGCCCTTAAAGCCTGTTTCCGTCTGGTTCTCATATTGAGACACTTCGCCACTCTCATCTTAGGTGGCCCCCCCGCAGAAGGGCGGCCCAGGGAAGACCTGGAGAGCCGGGTCAGGACCCGCTCCCCACCTGCTTCCTCCACTGGCCCTGAGCTGGGCACTCAGCTCACCTCCCTCTCTCCAAGCTGAAGACACGGCCTCCGCACATCACACGGTTGACCCCTTCTGCGAATGCAACGAGCCAGATCTGAGCACGCTCTCCATTCTCACCTCTGTCCACACTGGTCACAATCTGCACCTCCTCCCACCTGCCCAAGCTCCGTGGAAGGAAGTGGGGGAGGGGGACGGTGGGTGGGGGGGTGAAGAGAGGGGAGCAGTGGGGTGGAAGGATCACAGGGAGTGGCTGATGTGACATGACCTTTTAACACTCAGCACTCCCCAAAGCTATGATCGTTTTCTCAACACGTGCTCAGTCGAGCAGTCGTGTCTGACTCTGCGACCCCACGGACTGTGGCCATCCAGGCTCCTCTGTCCCTGGGATTCTCCAGGCAAGAATACTAGGGCGGTTTGCCATTTCCTCCTCCAAGGAATCTTCCTGACCCAGGGATCGAACACACATCTACACACATCTCCTACACCTCAGGCAGATTCTTTACCCCTGAGCCACGGGGGAAGTCCCATGGAAGGAATTGGGGGCAGGGGTGATGATACAACATGACCTTTTAACATTCAGCACTTCCCAAAGCTGTGACTGCTTTTTTAATAAATGAAACAAAATGATCATCTCCTGCTTTTCAGATTTCGTGCTACAGTTGAGCGCAGGTTGACCTAGATGTGTCTCCGTAGTTTGTAATGTTTTATGTTGATTTTTATTGGAGGCACTGTACACCAGATGGGATCTTAGTTCCCCCACCAGGAATCAAACCCGTGCCTCCTGCGTTGGAAGCACGAAGTCTTAACCAGGGGACCACCAGGGAAATCCCTGCAATGTTTTAAATTAAGGTAGGATGTGTGTGTGATGGAGCTGAGGCTCCAGTATTTTGGCCACCTGATGCGAACGGCCGACTCCCTGGAAAAGTCCCTGATGCTGGGAAAGATTGAGGGCAGAAGGAAAAGAGGGCGTCGGAGGATGAGATGGCTGGACGGCATCACTGATGCAATGGACGTGAACCTGGGCAAACTCCGGGAGATGGTGCGGGACAGGGAGGCCTGGTGTGTTGCAGTTCATGGGGTCGCAAAGAGTCGGATAAGATTAGAAGACCGAACATCAACAACAAGGATGTGAGAGCACCAGGTGGAAAACGAGAACCCCACCGTCTGACGAGGTGGTGTTTACCTCGAGGTCATGAACTGGGGAAATTCTGTTTTTTACTAATGGCAGAAGGTATGTTTCCTTCCTCCCTCCCAACCCCGGGCTGGATCTTTGGCTCCTCCTTGCACTGGCCTTGGCTCCCACAGACCCTCGAGATGTGTGATCTAGGTGTAAGAGCCCCAGGAAAGAGGCTTGGGGAGGGTTCTCCAAGTGAAGGAGAGAAAAGCCATGCCTGGGGGCTGCAGTTGGAAGCGCTGTTTCTTTCTTTCTAGCCTCACCCTGTTCGCGCTTCATTTCACATCTGCAGCATGCAAAGGAGAGCGCTGTTGATCCACACAGATACTGGACTGCTATGCTGCTTAGCTGGTCTTCGTAACTGTCTGCTTGATTCTCATTTCTCTTCCCTCCTGGTTTGCTTAATCGCTTCTCTCTAGACCCTGAGGTTGTTGATCTGTTCAAGCCAGCAGGCTGACTCCCACAGCCGTGGGGCCTGGGGAATGAATGGGTCAGTCACACAGGGCTCTTTGTTTTCCAGGCTTCGTTATTAACAGATCATCAAAAGGACGACTGGCCTTGTGCTGGGGTATGGAAAGATAGCCCTGTTGCTTAATTGTTGCCTAATTTAACTCAGCCAAGGATGTGGTTTCTTGACAAGGTGAAGTTTTGTTGAAAGGGGTGTCTGAGATGATGATGTTGTACATCAAACAGCCATATGATTACCTATTCACCTTTCCTTACAAGTGTATTTTATAATAGCTATACTCTTGAAAATAGGTATTGATGTTAAAATTTTATTTTACTTATTAAATTTTTTAAATCGGAGTTTAGTTGCTTTGTAATGTTGTGTTAGTTTGTGTGGTGATATATGTATATATAGCAAAGTGCATCAGCTCTCTGTTTACATATATCCCCTCTTTTTTGGATTTCCTTCCCATTTAGTGTTTCCTTGGTGGCTCAGAGGTTAAAGCGTCTGCCTGCAATGCGGGGGACCCGGGTTCGATTCCTGGGTCGGGAAGATCCCTTGGAGAAGGAAATGGCAATCCACTCCAGCACTTTTGTCTGGAAAATCCCATGGACGGAGGAGCCTGATAGGCGATAGTCATGGGGCCGCAAAGAGTCAGACACGACTGAGCGACTGAACTGAACTAGGTCACCACAAATGACTGAGTAGAGTTCCCTGAGCCATACAGTAGATTCTCATTAGTTATCTATTTTATCTGTGCTATCAATAGTGTACATATGTCAGTGGGGTATATAGTGTCAAAAGTGTATATATGAAGTTGAAAATTTTAAAAAAATTATGGTAACTACTAGTGGAGAGGTGTTATTTAAGACTGGTGAAATGAAAAAGTTGTTAGTAAGTGAATAATTCTCCTTTCTTTTAGTTTCTGTAAAAATAAGTACACCGAAAGTGAAAGTTAGTCGCACAGTCGTATCTGACTCTTTGTGACCCCATGCACTGCAGCCTGCCAGACTCCTCTGTCCATGGGATTCTCCAGGCGAGAGTACTGGAGTGGGTTGCCATTTCCATCTCCAGGGGATCTTCCCGACCCAGGAATCTAACCTGGGTCTCCTGCATTGCAGGCAGATTCTTTACCAACTGAGCTACTAGGGAAGCCCAGTACACCAAAGGTTGAATTAAAGCAAGGGCAGGCTGCACTGTGCCCGTGTCACACAGAGCCCCCGAGGCTGAGGCATGCATACTCATCTCTGTCTGCTCACTTGGACTGCCCTTGACGTGGTCCCCGCTGGGTGCCAACCCGAGGCTCCTTTTCCTGCTGGCCAATTCCATTCTGCCAGTGACTCAGCATGACGTCATCCACATCAACGCTATCAAGGCGGGATGGGTTCTAGGGCTTGTTGCTACAACTGCAGGCAGGATCAACACCCCGTGACCGGCAGAGTACCTGTCAGCAGTGCTCAGCACGTAGTTCAATATGGAGTTGTTCCCTGGAAAATGACTGTCCCTCTTGGACGAACTGACCCCTCCATGGATGTGACTCCCAAGTCTGATTAGAAATCTGCATCCAATGGCTCTGACCCCTTGTGCTGGGTCTGTTCCTTCTTTAGTAGCATTTTCTCAAGTGGGGCCCAGAGAGGACTTGCCTGCACTAATGGCCAATGACACTTCCATATCCAAATGTGCTTCCTCCCTGCGTAATAATCACTTTCACTTTAAAGTGTCTTTATCTTGACATCATCTCGGGAAGATCCCCTAGAGAAGGAAATGGTAACCGACTCCAGTATTCCTGCCTGGAGAATCCCATGGACAGAGGAGCCTTGCGGGCTATAGTCCATGGGGTCGAAAAAGTCGGACACAACTGAAGCAACTTAGCACAGCACATTCTTATCTTGACATCACCTCAAGACAAATCTTCAGATACTGATGGATACATCTTGAATATATTTGTGGATATGACATGAATTCAAAATTTTAATCAATGAACTAGATTTGGAAATGGGAGACATCTTTTGGCCATCAGAGTTATGTGTATAAACACAGAAATGAATTAATAAGTATAATTAAAAAAAACAACCCTACCAATACCAATGAAATGGAAATTACCTGGAGAGAAAACCAGCCTTGACTAAGGGAAATGTCTAAATTATAGTTTTAAAATGCAATTCAGTTATTATTTATATGCTAATTGACATTCATTCTATTCTGGCCTGCGTTATTAGGAGTGTGTGTGTGTGTGAGTGTGTGTGTGTGTGTGTGTATGTGTGTTTGTGTGTGCTGGATCCTCCCTCCTCTAAAATGTAGGCTCCTTGTTGTTTAGTCTTTGCAACCCCTTGGACTGTGGCCTGCCAGGCTTCTCTGTCCATGGATTTTTCAGGCAAGAAAACCACTGGAATGGGTTTGCCATTCCTTTCCCCAGGGGATCTTCCTGACTCAGGGATCAAACCCATGTCTCCTCCATTGCAGGCAGGTTCTTTTCCACTGAGCCACCAGGGAAGCCCTGAAAGCTCCTTACAGGTAAGGATTTATTCAACCCCCGGGACCTATGCGGAGAAGGCAATGGCACCCCACTCCAGCACTCTTGCCTGGAAAATCCCATGGATAGAAGAGCCTGGTGGGCCGAAGTCCATGGGGTCACTAAGAGTCGGACACGACTGAGCGACTTCACTTTCATTTTTCACTTTCTTGCATTGGAGAAGGAAATGGCAACCCACTCCAGTGTTCTCGCCTGGAGAATCCCAGGGACGGGGGAGCCTAGTGGGCTGCCGTCTATGGGGTTGCACAGAGTTGGGCACGACTGAAGCGACTTAGCAGCAGCAGCAGCCGGGACCTATGTGTCCATGAGCACGGCTATTTCTGCTACTAATGCTTCTGGCCCACTTACCCCAAATCAGTGATCAAAATCCTGCCAACTCACACCTCACCAGGCATCTTTTAACTTCAAGCTCCTTTTAGAGGCATTGGCACCACCACTGTGATACTTCTGCTTTAGGGCACTTACATTCTGAGAGAGGAACAGGAAGGGTTTTGTCTTCTCTCTGTCTTTACTCAGAAGAACCGAGTAGTAACACCTGCCAGGCTCCTGAGGGGGAGTGGAGCCAAACAGTGGTATACACAGTATAATAACACAGTGTGTGCATGCAGGGTGCATGTGATGGGAAGCATGAATCCAAAGGAATTTGAAATGAACATAATGGAATAATGAGGATGAATAGTTCCATTAAGTCTAGTCGAGGAATATCTGGGAAAAAAAAACCAAAACCCTATGATGATGGGAAATGAGGCCAGGGTCACGGCAGGGTCTTCAGTGCAGCCAAGCCTGTGTATTAGCGCCCTACGAGAACGGCCAGACGTGCCCGGGCGTGAAGCTACAAGTTAATCATTTTCATTTGCAATGTGGGGTGGTGGCAAAACGCAGGGAGGAAATGTCACGCAATGTGGATGTCTATGGGAAAAGCCACTGTCGCCCTGAGCACCCCCTCTCATCCCTTACACACAGGGGCTTCTGCCTAAGCAGCTCAGAACTCACAGGGAGTGAGACTCCAAGGGCGGTCTTGTAGGTCAAATGCAAACACACCCCAGAACGGCAGCTTAAGTAGAAAGTGGGCGATGGGGAAAGACTACAGTCTTTATTGGATGAAAGGTCAGCATTCACGGGGAAGAAGAAAGAGGTGGTGTCTGGGGGTGGGGAAGTGATGGAAGAGGACATTCCAAAGTACGCTGCCCGGCCAGGCTCAGGACTGGGTTTCAGTTAGCAAAGGAAGGAAGCCAGGAACTCTTGCTTTCTGAAGCCCAGGGGCAGGGGCTGGGAAAGAGGCCCAGGTGAGCGCGTGAGAGATGGGCTCGGCCAGGAGCATGAACTAGTCCACGGGGGCGAGGGGCTTTATGCTGAGCCCTGAAAGACCCAAAGAGCTTAGGACCTTAAAAAAAAAAAAATCCAACTGGACTTTTGCTTACTTTTGCTTAAGGCTTCCCTGGTGCCTCAGATCGAAAAGCGTCTGCCTGCATGGCGGGAGACCTGGGTTCGATCCCTGGGTCAGGAAGATGCCCTGGAGAAGGAAATGGCAACCCACTCCAGTACTCTTGCCTAGAAAATTTCATGGATGGAGGAGTCTGGTGGGCTACAGTCCATGGGGCCTCAAAGAGTTTGACACGACTGAGCGACTTCACTGTCTTTCTCTCTTTTGCTCACAGCCATTCATAATCATCTTAGTTTGCTGCGAAAGGTCTGTGGGGATTGGCACTTTTCTCCCAGGAAGAGAGTGGTTTGAGGGGCAATTCTGACTCTACAGCTGATGCTAAATCCACGCTAGGGCAACAGGGACTTTCTCCAGCGCCCTGCAGTTTGTGTAATCGTGAATAACGGCTACGTGTGCTGGTTCTCCTCCGTTGGCCTCCCCACCCACTCAGGTTCCCTCTCTTCCGCTTTCAGCCCAGCTTTGCGCCCTGGGAGGCTGACCGCGAGGGCTGCCTCCCCTTCGCTGGCTGGCTTCTCAGCGGGTTCAGAGGTTGGAAGGAGAGAGACCCCAGTGTTTCTGCCCTGCCTGCTCCTCGCTCTGTATCTTTGGCAGCCGCCCCATGTCTCTCTCCAGCCTGAGCTTTCACTGGATCCTGGTATCACCTCTGCTGCCCTTGCCCTTCCAGACTAGACTGGGAACACCTTCCCACCGTTGCCAGTCTCTGGGAGTCACGACACCCCTGGTTTGCTCGCTTAGCCCTGCCTACACCTCCGGCTCAACACCTTGACCAAACCTCGAACTGCGAACACTAACTCTGCTGAGTGTTGTTATGAGCCAGGCTTTATTCACGAGGCCAAGGCACCGAAAGGTTAGGACGTTTGCCCAAGGCTGCCCAGTAAGTGGCAGAATCAAGTCCAGACCCCGGTATCTGAACTCTCGGCTCCCAAGTACTTAACCACTGATTCATCCTAGCTCTTTCCCTAGCTTGAGTCACTTCCTTGGAGCACAGCTGAAAAAATGAGAGCATGAATTCAAAGACCTCTAAAAATGCATGCCCCAGAGATTCATATACTAAAGCTTACTCACAGGAAAATCTCTCAGATCACAATCCCCTCTTGTTTTATGCCTAATTATGACAGGCTATCAAATTTCCCATCACAGTGGTTCTCAGCCTCGGTTGTACAAGAGAATCATCTGGGGAGTTTTAATCCGTCCCTATGCCCAGGCCGTGCCCTCAACTGAATGCTTCCGCAACACTGCAGATGGAGCCCAGGCATGGATAATTTATTAAGCTCCCAGGAGATTTCAGCATGCCGCCAAAATCTGAGAACCACCGTCCTGACCCACAGTGGCAGTTACTGGAAGGCAGGGTTATGAGTGGGCAGGCCTGGTGATACAAACAAGGGGTAGCAGCTGGCAGCAGTCCAAGTGGAGAATGGAGAGGAGCCACGGAAAGTTTGCACAAGAACCAATGACAAATAAAAAATAAAGCATTCATTTAGTCAAACTGCTCCTAGGTCTGAAGACATTGTTTTCTTGCTATTACATTCTAATAATGGTCTGGAGTCACTTTAAAAGGTAGAGTTATCGTCCATATACTTTGTTTAATGAAGCAAAGGGACAGGTGTACCCTTCAGAAAACTTTTAACCCTAAAGATTACATCAGTGAAGTTATTCTTAAAGTATCTGGAAGATATGCTTAAAACACAATATTTCGGATTGATCTGTAGATGCCAAATAAAGAAGGAATTGCTATTTGACAACAAACATTTATCAAAATTTATCAAAATACACTTGCTGACCTTCAGCAGAAGCTTAGCTCACCTGCTCTTGATTCGTGGTCACGGTTGACATTTTTACATTTTTTGGTCCTAACGTGGTGTTTGGCCTTGGTGGAAACCGAGGCTGCTGCCAGTGGCCGGTCCTTCTGGAGATGGTCGGCAAAGGGAAAATGCAGGCTTCGTGTGTCTAAATGTCGGATGCGGTCTCCTAGTTGTTATTGTTGGTTGTCCCTTTTGGACTGGGGTTGGAATATTCCACCAGTCTGTTCCTGATGGCAGACCAAACAACGTTTATTCCTTTCTTATGTTTCTCGTGGCTGGTCTTCTTGTTTACATGCTTGGCTGCACAAAACTGATGTGGGATGTGGTGATGGTTTGCACGCTGCTGAGCGGCTGCCTCTGGTCCACTTACTGTGCCCCGATGGCTCGCTTCTCCCCTCCCCTTCCCCATGCTGCCCACCCCGAGCTCAGAAGCAGGGCCACTGACCAAGGGGAGATTCGACAGTTGCCGTTCCATACCCAAAGAGGACCCTCTTCTCCTTTCATCTGCCTCACCCCTGTATCTCTGCTCCCACTAATGCCTCCCCGGCACCCCCTTGCTCTCAAAGGGCCCTGGTGCTCTTTTTTTTTTTATTAGCTCACCATGAAAATACAGATCCAGCCCAGTTCACGAGGGGAACTTTGGGGTGTGGCTCCTGGGGACTGTCTTACAGGGACAGCCTTGCACAGACAGGCCCTGCCGAAGGTCTCATCCTAGGCGCTGGTGACATTTGGGGCCACATTGTCCTGGGGGGTGGTCCTGTGCATTGTAGGATGTTTCCCAGCATTCCTGGCATCTACCCACCAGGTACCAGTGGTATCTCTTCCTCCAGGCTGTGACAGTGAAAATGTCTCCAGACATTGCCTGTGGTGGGGGTGGGGGACTAACATCCCTGGTTGAGGACCACATATGTAGACCCCATATGTCGACTTCCACTGGATGCTGGGGTCAAGGACTGCAGTCTGGACAAGTTTTGCACCAGAAGTTGGCTGTGAGATGTGCAGGCTGCTGTCCTCTATCAAAAGCCTCGTCATGGGGATGAGCAGTGACTCCCGCTGCTATGGACCCCCCGGCTGATGGGGAACTTTCCAGCAGTCAGAGGTGTCCCAAGGTGAAATGAGTGGCTTCTGGCTGGCTTCCAGGAAGACCCTGGTCTTCCCTTCCAGAGTAGGCTGGTATCTTCTCTTTGCTCTTCCAGAAGCATCCCCACTCTTCTCCCCCTTTCTCTGTGGCCCAGACTCTCATCTGCAGGGACTCCAGGGATGGGCTTCCTTGCCCTCTGGCTTTTAGTTGGAGGGAAGGAGCAGGTGAGGTCAGGCTGTTGATTCCTCGTGTTCCCTCATCCTGCAGGGTCGCTGAGGGCTGGCTGTGCCCCCTTCTGCGTGCTCGGCCTCCTCGGGCCCACGGATGGTCGGGGGGCCTCTCTGCACCAGCCCCGGCGGCTGCACTAACCTGTGGTTTTGCTCTGCCCAGCCCCCAATCGGAGCATCAAATCCTCTGAGTTCCTGTTAAAGTAGGACAATCCAGGTATATCATATATTTCTTGCTGGGACCTTGTGTAGTACACAAAGTTGTGGGGACTTTATATATGTATATATTTAAACTTTTATTTTTAATTGGAAGATAAGTACTTTATAATATTGTGATGGTTTCTGCCATACACCAACAGGGACTTTATATTGAGGGTCCATGGATCTTCAAGGCTTCTTCTGAGCCCCAGATCTAAGAGGCTATGGTAGGCACAGGTGAGTGTTTCAGTGGTCACTTGAACACTACTTTAAGGAGAAAAATTCTTTTATCTTGGCTGAGAGATAATGCATATTTATTTGTAAGTGGCTATATTTGTGTCATTGCCGTGGAGGAAAGACAGGCATATTCAGAATGCCAAGCGCTAGTGTTGTAGACAGTATCGGTCGTTGGATCAAGAACCACTCCAACAAGCCCTTCTTTCTCTCTCAGAATCCTGGCTGTTATCACCCTCCTTCAAGTGGCCATGTCCTTCAAGAGACCCTGGGCTGTTTCTCAGCCCCGGGTTGTGAGTACTGAATTACTTCACTCTTCCTACTAAGATGAGCTTTGGCGTGGGTGTGTGATGCATTCGGAATTAGTTGGAAAGGGAGTTCTTCAGAGCGGCTACTAGTAAAGTTTCCTCACTCATAGAAAGACACACAAGTAAAGACTCTTCCCTTTATCCTACCTCTGGACACTGTGAGGGCTGTGATATCCATAGCTGCAGCAGCCTTCTTGCCACCAGAAGGAAAGTGGAGCTCAAAGATGAAAGGATCTTGGTCCTTGATGCCATCTTTGAGTCAATGAATTGACCAAACTTAGAGCTACTTTTCTTCAGAGTTATACCATGTGACACAGTAGATGTTCTTATTGTTAAAGCTACTTCTACCTGTCATTTCTGGTACTTGGCCAGGAGCCCAAAGTACCCTCATATGCCGCTGTCCGGTATGCACCTCATTTAATCCGGTAATGAACTGCAGGGATCAAAAATGTCATGCTAAGCCTCGAAGCTTCTCCATCTTGGCTGCAAAGAATATAATCAATCTGATTTTGGTGTTGACCATCTAGTGATGTCTATGCGTAGAGTCTTCTTTTGTGTTGTTGGAAGAGGGTGTTTGCTATGACCAGTGCATTTTCTTGGCAAAACTCTATTAGTCTTTGCCCTGCTTCATTCCTCATTCCAAGGCCAAATTTGCCTGTTACTCCAGGTGTTTCTTGACTTTCTACTTTTGCATTCCAGTCCCCTATAATGAAAAGGACATCTTTTTTGGGTGTTAGTTCTAAAAGGTCTTGTAGGTCTTCATAAAACCGTTCAACTTCAGTTTCTTCAGTGTTACTGGTTGGGGCATAGACTTGGATAACTGTGATATTGAATGGTTTGCCTTGGAGACGAACAGAGATCATTCTGTCGTTTTTGAGACTGCATCCAAGTACTGCATTTCAGACTCTTTTGCCACCACCCTTATGGCAGAAAGTGAAGAGGAGCTAAAAAGCCTCTTGATGAAAGTGAAAGAGGAGAGCGAAAAAGTTGGCTTAAAGCTCAACATTCAGAAAACGAAGATCATGGCATCCGGTTCCATCACTTCATGGGAAATAGATGGGGAAACAGTAGAAACAGTGTCAGACTTTATTTTTTTGGGCTCCAAAATCACTGGAGATGGTGACTGCAGGCATGAAATTAAAAGACACTTACTCCTTGGAAGAAAAGTTATGACACCTAGATAGTGTATTCAAAAGCAGAGACATGACTTTGCCAACTAAGGTCTGTCTAGTCAAGGCTATGGTTTTTCCTGTGGTCATGTATGGATGTGAGAGTTGGACTGTGAAGAAGGCTGAGTGCTGAAGAATTGATGCTTTTGAACTGTGGTGTTTGAGAAGACTCTTAAGAGTCCTTTGGACTGCAAGGAGATCCAACCAGTCCATTCTGAAGGAGATCAGCCCTGGGATTTCTTTGGAAGGAATGATGCTGAAGCTGAAGCTCCAGTACTTTGGCCACCTCATGCGAAGAGTTGACTCATTGGAAAAGACTCTGATGCTGGGAGGGATTGGGGGCAGGAGGAGAAGGGGATGACAGAGGATAAGATGGCTGGATGGCATCACTGACTTGATAGAGGTGAATCTGAGTGAACTCCGGGAGTTGGTGATGGACAGGGAGGCCTGGCGTGCTGCGATTCATGGGGTCGCAAAGAGTTGGACACACCTGAGCGACTGAACTGAACCGAACTGAACTGAAGCCTCGAAGCAGCATTTGCTCACTCTCTCCTTGAAAATCTTAAAATCTGGCTTCCGCGTTAGCGTGCTCTCCAGGGTTTTCCCTGGCCCCACTGGCTGCCCCATTTCCCTCTTTCTGAGATTCTCCCCTTCTTGCAGGGACTCTTTTTTTCCAGTGATAGTCACCACCTGGGTGCCCTCAGCCAGTGCCCTGAATCTCATCACCACGCGGGCACTGATGGCTCCATAAGCGAATCTCCAGACTGCCCCCCGTCGTTCAGTCCTGTGTATGCAACTGCCTGCTCGATCTGCCCCTTGGCTAGCTGATAGACCACCCCAACTTCACACATCCCAAACAAATCCTTGGGGTGTCCCCCCACCCCTGCAAACTTCTCCAGGCTTCTATATCTCAGTCAAAGGCATCCTCTTCCCACACAGGCCAAAATATCAGAGTCATCCTTTCCTCCTTTCTTATCCCACAACATGGAACCCATGCATGCTCGGTAGCTCAGTTGCATCCCTTTGCAACCCCATGTACTGTAGCCCACCAGACTCCTCTGTCCATGGGATTTCCCAGGTAAAAATACTGGAGGGGGTTGCCATTTCCTCCTCCAGGGGATCCTCCCGACCTAGGGATCAAACCGACATCTCCTGCATTGGTAGGCAGATTCTTCGCCACGGAGCCACCTGGGAAGCCCACGGAAGCCATACCCTACATCTACTTGCTTAACAAATGTTCCATTTATTTCTTGTCTCTTTCACCACTGCTGGTCTGAGCCACGAATCTCTCTGTCCTGCACCACAGCGACAGCTTCTGGTTCTTCCTGCTTCTCTGGCCATCCTACCATCAGCCCTCTGCACATGAGCCTCAGGGATTTTTTCCAGAATAAGTCAGATCTTGTTATGGGAAACCCCGTGGTTTCCCATCTCACTTAGAATACACTCAAAAGTCACTATGCTGGCCTACACGGCCCCATTGGGTTTGGTCTCTAGAAGCCCCTCCTGTGATCTCTTTACTGCAACCCTATGGGCCTCATGCATTTTCCTGGAACATGTTTTCTTTCCCTCAAGCACAAGCCTGCCTTATGACCTTTGCACTGACCACTCCCCATGTCTGGAATGTTCTACCAACAAGCCTCATGTCACATCACTAATTTTTTTTTTTTATTGAAGTAGAATTGATTTACAATATTATATTGGTTTCAGGTATACAACAGAGTGATTCAACAATTTTTACAGATTATACTCATATACAAAATATGGGCTGTCTTCCCTGCTGTATAAGATATCCTTTTAGTTTATTTATATTATCCTTTACTTACTTATATTTATCTATTTTTTAGAAGTTTGTGCCTCTGAGCCCCCTGCTCCTATCTCGCCTCTTCCCACTCCCCTCTGCCATTTGTAACCACCAGTGTATTCTCTATAACAGACACTTTTCACTTTCTTCAGGTCTCCACTGAACTGCCAGCTGTCTCAGAAAGAACTTCCTTTAATCCTCTACCAAACTAGCATTTCTTTTCATTCTCTGTCTCTTCACGCTGCTTTATTTTTTATCCTTATAAAGCCCTACTCCTTGATAATCGATTGCATATGTGTTTATTTGCTTATTATCTGTCTCTCTGACTTGAATATAATCTCTGTGGGACCAGGGATTTTGTTTTGTTTGCTGCTGTGTTCCTGCACTTTAACAATACCTGGCCGTATACGATTTGCTGAGTGAATGAATGACTTAGATCCAGTATTCCTTTGTTGTATAGCGGGGAGCTTACATGGGATCTCAGGTTACAGAGAGGGAAAAAAGGCAGCTAGGATTCGGACCCAAACCTGTACTTTTTTGGTCCAGGGCTCTTTCTATTACTTTATACTGTCACCTACCTACATAAGTTAATGATTATTTTCCTTCAAAGGTAATTTGTGATTTTATAGGGAGCAAAGTCACCTAGCATAGAAATGGGTTTCCAATTGGGCAGTTTGCGTCAACAAGGCAGGAGGGAGATGGGGTGTGTGGGTGTGTGTTTGCTGGGTGCCAAGGGGTGCCAAGAGTCTTCCTGGACTTGGATATTATATCACACCACAAAACCAATCTAGCATATAGCCTGGACTGTTGTTTACCCTATAGCAAGTAGATGCCTTTTAATGAAGGAATCAGCTTTCTAAGGATTTTAAGAGCAATGAGAGAAAATGAAATGCAACATCCAAATTGCAGGATAGGGAGTCTGTGTTCAAGATTAAGGTCGGGTCTTTAAAGACCAAACCCCCTTCCAGAAAATTCAGTTCAGTCTGAGACATTCAAATCATATGAGAAACATACCTGAAGGTGTTAACCATGTAGCCTAGTTTAAGCTGGATCAGCTAATAATAAAATCTACCCTTTATTGAGTGCTTACTATGTTCCTGATGCTGTTTATTTATGATAAAATCAACAGCCATTGTTAACATTTATTTGTGGCTTATTACATGACGAGATTGCATAGTTTTAAGTATTTAACAAGTTCACTTGACCCTCGTGAGAACACTTATAAGGAAGGTGCTAGTATTTTCTGCATTTTGCTAATTATAAAACTGAATTCTAGAGAACTGCTCAGCAGTAGGTGGTCAAACTGGGATTTGAACATAGGCAGTTTGACCTACAGGCTGTGCTATATACTAAACGGCATAGATGCGCTCTCTCATGTAATGATCACAACTCTAGGAAATAGATACTATCACCTCCTCTTTATAGTTCCTGTCTTGAATTGCTGTAAAAGGATACAGGGGCTTAAGCCTCTAATGAGTGCCTTTAGGATATCAGTCTTGAAGACATTGGTCAAGACTAACTCACTTACAGTTTGTGACTGAGAAATCACAATACAGTTCTCTAAACACTGAAAACTGTAAAAGATTGCTGAGAAAATTAAAGAAGACCTAAAGAAGAGGAGACATATAATGTGTTCACAGATCAAAGCATTCAATAGTGGTAAGATGTCAGTTCTCCCTAAATTGATTTATACATTCAGCATCATATCAATCAAAAGAGCAGTGTTTTTTTCTTTAGAAATTGAAAAACTGATTATAAACCTCATACAGAAGTACAAAGGACCCAGAACAGCAAAAACAAAATAAAACAAACCATAGTTTAAAAATGAAAAAAATGATAAAAGAACAAAGTTGAAGAACTAATGCTACTTGACTTCAAAATTTATAAGCTACACTAATCAAGACAGTGGGTTTTGGCTTAAAGGTAGACAAATAGATTAATGGAACAAAGTCATATACAGACAACTGATTTTTGATAAAAGTGCAAAAAAATTGAGTGGGAAAACACAGTCTTTCCAACAAATGGTACTGGTACAATTGGTTAGCCATATAAAATAATGAACTTCAATCCATAACTTCTATCATATAAATATTAACTCAAAGTGGATCAAAGAAAAATGTAAAACCAAAAACATAAACTTCTGGAAGGTAATGTAAGATAAACTGTTTGTAGCCTTGGGCTAGGTAAAGATTCCTTAGACATCACACCAAAAGCACAATCCATAAGAGAACAAACTAATAAATATGATTTCATCAAAATTTAAAACGTCTGTTCTTCCAAAGACAATGTCAACAGAATGAAAAGACAAGTCAGAGCCTGGAAGAAAATGTTCACTCCAGAAAATAATCATATCCAGAATTGATAAGAAACTCTCAAAACTCAATAATAAGAAAACCTTAAGAATTGACAAACTCTATGAATGGACATTTTATTAAAGAGGACGTATTGATGACAACTAAACGCAAGAACAGACATTCAGCATTATTAGTTATTAGGGAAATGCTAAGCAAAACCATGGTAAGATACCACTACAACTATCTGAATGGCTAAAATTAAAAGCAGAGTACATCATGAGAAATGCTGGGTTGGATGAATTGGAGGCTGGAATCAAGCTTACCGGGAGAAATATCACTAACCTCAGATATGCAGATGACACCACCCTTATGGCAGAGAGTGAAGAAAAACTAAAGAGCCTCTTGATGAAAGTGCAAGAAAAGAGTGAAAAAGTTGGCTCAAAGCTCAAAATTCAGAAAACTAAGATCATGGCATCTGGTCCCATCACTTCATGGCAAATAGATGGGAAACAGTGGAAATAGTTGCTGACTTTATTTTGGGGGGCTCCAAAATCACTGCAGATGGTGATTGCAGCCATGAAATTAAAAGACACTTAGTCCTTGGAAGGAAAGTTATGATCAACTTAGACAGCATATTAAAAAGCAGAGACATTATTTTGTCAACAAAGGTCTGTTGGTTTTTGAAAAACTGTCAAGGCTATAGTTTTTCCAGTAGTCATGTATGGATGTGAGAGTTGGACTATAAAGAAAGCTGAGCACCAAAGAACTGATTATTCTTAACTGTGGTGTTGGAGAAGACTTTTGAGAGTCCCTTGGACTGCAAGGAGATCCAACCAGTCCATCCTAAAGGAGATCAGTCCTGGGTGTTCATTGGAAGGACTGATGTTGAAGCTGAAACTGCAACACTTTGGCCACCTGATGTGAAGAGTTGACTCATTTAAGAAGACCCTGATGCTGGGAAAGATTGAGGGCAGGAGGAAAAGGGGACGACAGAGGATGAGATGGTGGGATGGCATCACTGCCTCAATGGACATGAGTTTGGATAAACTCCAGGAGTTGGTGATGGACAGGAAGGCCTGGCGTGCTACAGGCCATGGGGTTGCAAAGAGTCAGACACGACTGAGCAACTGAACTGAACTGAACTGAACTGAAAATTAAAAGAAAAACCTGACCAACTCTCATATACCGTTGATGGAAATGTAAAATGGTACAACTGCTTTGGAACCCAGTTTGTCAGTTTCTTAGAAAGCTAGGCATTAGACCTACCATATGACCTATGCATTCATTCCTAGGTATTTACTTAACCAAAAGAAAAGAGAATGTCTATCCATGCAAATACTTTTAATTTTCCCCAGGAGAAGCAGTCAGAAAGAAGGTATGTACTATAGGCTTCATTTATTAATATATTAATTTCTAGGAATTGAAAACGCAATGGCAGAAAGGAGATCAATGGTTTCCTGGGACAGGCGTAGAAAGGGGCAGAAGGTGGGATTATAAAGGAAAAAGAGAAAATTAGGGAGCAGGTGATGAATATGTTCATTATCTTGGTCGTAGTAATGGTTTTACAGGTATACATGTATGTCAACACTATCAAAATTTACAGTCTAAATATGTGCAGTTTACTGTATTACAAGTATACTTCAATAAAGCTACTTTAAAAAAATCAAGTAGTTAAATCTGTAGACATAGGTTTATATGTGTGTGACAACCTGGCATGGTCACAGAGTATACAAACCCTCTCCCTAGACACACAAGGAGACAGGCAGATAGACACAAACATGTACACATATTAATAAGAACACCTAGAGACTAGAAACAATACCCTCGAGTTTTCAGGCTATATTCTTTATCTCCTCTGTCTCTGCCCTTTATTGATGTTCAGTCACTCAGTCATGTCTCTTTGTGACCCCATGGATTGAAGCACACCAGTCTTCCCTGTCCTTCACTATCTCCCGGAGTTTGTTCAAACTCATGTCCATTGAGTTGGTGAGGCCACCCGACCACCTCATCCTCTGTTGTCCCCTTCTCCTCTTGCCCTCAATCTTTCCCAGAATCAGGGTCTTTTCCAGTGGGTCGGCTCTTTGCATCAGGTCGCCAAAGTCTTGGAGCTTCAACTTCAGCATTAGTCCTTCCAATGAATATTCAGAGTTGACTGTCCTTTATGTACTGTCCTGTAAACTCCTGAGGTTCTGTGGCAGAGCTTTCTGAGCTTATTTTCACTTAAAAAGGATTGTGTGAACACTGAAGTCTTCAGTGTACAAGATTTCAAACAAAGTTGTAAGAAGGAGAGTGGAGAAGGACCTACCTGTATAGCAGAAGGGAGAAGGGACAGGGCTAAGATGCTAACCCATCACCTGGTAGGTGAGAGGTGCCACTTACCCTTTCAGCTTCTGGAAGCTGAATTTTATAATGAGCTGTCACTGTATTTATCACCTAGCAATTACTCTAATTGAATAAGGTGTGAAGAAAACCTGGAAAACATTAGTTGTCAATGACTGTGGTATCTTTGATGAAGCTGTCTATGGTAGGGTCCCAGATGTAATTGAAAATCAGCCCACAGCCTGTTAAAATGGTCTAGGTTCTTTATGCCCCTTCATTCTATGTACTGCTTCTGGCTTATAATATGGCAATTGTTTTATCAGATCACAAAAGGCAGTCATATTATTAAAACATCTTGATCTTGACTTTATATGATTCAGTCAAAACTGAGTAAGGCTGGTCAGCTGCAGTTCGAGAAGAGTATGGGACGAGCCTGAGCTGTTCTGAGTAATATTACTTCCTGCACAGGTGCACCCCATAAAGTGATGTTTACCTCGAAGTATATAGCATGGTCTAACGTCTGTTATCTTCATAAAACTGACTTTGTTGGCATGCTCAAGGTGGAACGGGCTCACAGCATCAGATAGAGTAGTTTAAAGTAAATGCGACCGGCTAGTAGACCAGAAAGGTGTGAGACAGCTCTGCCAGGAGGCTGGCTGCACGAGGAGCCACATCATGACAAGGTCGAGTGGTGTCCAAAGAGTCATAGTTACTGACAGTGGTTTGAGGCACTATGGCCCACCGTAGGGATGCTCTCAGTAAGAGAGCCATACCGCTATGTCCAACACTCCCAAGACTTGTCTTCCCTAGACGGTTTCACGTTGTCGGGCTCTGCCATCCAGAGGGCTTCTGAGACCCTCTGACTCTCTTAACTGCTCCCTTAGCTGCCCAGCTCCTGTTTACACAGCCTTCATCCAAACAACCACTCCGTTTTCTACCCATGAACTTAAAATCAAATATATACTCTCCTTGTTATTGTACCCCTAGATCTGTGGGGCTGAAGTCTGAGATGCTCCCATATACTTCTACTTGCCTTACTCCCACAGTGGGCTATTTATATCCATCCTGCTTTTTCCATTTAGTATGCATTTGATCTATGCATTTTACTAGTTCCACTCTGAAAGCAACCTTATTTCCAAGTTCTGTAAAGATTCTTAACCAGCCAGCCTCTCTCTCTCCTACTTCCCATAGTGACCCTTGTTTTGAGCTCAGGCTTTGCCATGGATTAACCTGAGTTCAATGAATCCATTCATCTTGCTGTCTTAATAAGCTGTCACTCTATTTCCCCAACTTACAAGAAAAAAATTGTTTTGAAGAAGGGGAGGGATTTTCCTGGTGGTTAAGACTCTGAGCTCCCTGTTCCCACTGCAGGGGGCAAGGGTTTGATCCCTGATCAGGGAACTAAGATCTCCTATGCCTGTGCGGTGCAGCTGAAAAAAGAAAAGAAGAAAGAAGGGGTGCAGTGGGCATGGAAAGAAGAGAATGAGGTAGAAAGACTGCAGAATAAAGGCACATGTAGTTAAATTCTGTACTATTTTTAATATCTGATCTGTAAACATGAAAATGTGATTGTCCTTTGGCTAAAAGTATAATTTGGCACTGCTATATATCTAATTCTATTATTACTGTTACTTGATTTTATGTGATAATGTTTGGATTAGATCAGCACCTTAATTTCCAGCCAAGTGGAAGTTATTATTTTCATTTCTTTTCCCAGTCTCGTTGTTATGGTGGCGGAGGGGAGACCTCAGAATATTAACTAGTTTGACAAAGATTCTTAAACCTAAGAAAACTAATGTGCAGACTTTACTCAGTGTCATATCTCCAGATGAGAAAGTTAAAATCCAGGCAAAAAAATCCAGATATAGAACCTTCATGATGATCAAGTCAGAGTTTAAAAAAAAAAGATACATAACTGAATGTTCAGTAGACATTGATGGAGACAGTCAGAGATGTGGCCAAGGTTTCTCCAGGCAACTTTCAGAGCCTGACAAGGAGACCAGCCTTCCCTGGCCCACTTCCTCATTCTGTATCAGGTATTTTTGGGAAACCTCTGTTGTTTTGTTTTTTTTTTTTTTTCCTCACATTTGATTTCAACTGTGAGGAGGACGTCCGGGCATCTTTTTCGAAGGACAGTGTGACGGTTGGCAATGGGGATGACACCATCCAGACTTTCTCTCTCCATAAACTCTGTCTCCACCCTTTAAGCTCTCTTGGTAGAATCGAGCACAAAACACAAGCCCTAATAGGTGACTCTGGCCTCTGAATAAAGCATTACAGGGTATTCTGTTTCTATTTTTCTTGACTTTCCGCAAAGTAATTTCATATCCCTTGGGAGCCAAGAGGCATTTCCTGTAATTAGGGTTTGCTACTGGCACTTGCTCCCTGAAACACTCATCTGTCCAGCTCCCAGGCTGAGAACTGTGCCGGAATTGTGGGTTCAGAGCAGGGGTGGTCATAGTCCTTCTCGCCCTGGAGTCCTGGATAGAAAGTTCTAGAAACAATACTCCAACTGTATCTTGAGATTTTTATGAGCCTTTTATACACTAATTGAAAGCAACAGGAATGGGCAGGAGCCTCTTGGCCAGACTGAACTGCTGCTGATTAGCTGTGTGATGAGCTGTGTGTAACTCAGGCTTTTGGGGTCTCTGTTGCCTCAACCGAAAAAAAAAAAAACAAAAAAAAACAAGTAACAAAAAACTTGAAGGGATGGAAAGCAAGAGGCATTTGAGGACTCTCTGAGGCAAACACTATTATCATCTTCGCGCTTCTTAGTTCTCAGCCAGTAGCCTGCTGGTGGAAATGATTTACTCCATGTTCCTGGTCTGTTCCCTAGAAGGTGCCCCACCCCTTCTTAGCCATACTGCTGGAAGGGGCGGACCCTGAGATGGTGGGGCCACATGATGGAAAGCCCAGATTCCTGAGGACAGCTGCCCAAGAGAGCCATGGACTCTCACAGGAGTGAGGACTGAACTGTACTGGGCTAGCCCTCCAAGATTATACAGGATTTACTTGTTATTGCAGCTCACACCAGGACTACGCTGACTAGCATGTTCTTCCAGCTCTAAAATGCTGCATCTAATAAACAGCAGTCATGTATGGATGTGAGAGTCAGACCATAAAGAAGGCTGAGAGCCGAAGAATTGATGCTTTTGAACTGTGGTGTTGGAGAAGACTCTTGAGAGTTCCTTAGACTGAAAGGAGATCCAACCAGTCAATCCTAAAGGAAATCAGTCCTGAATATTCACTGGAAGGACTGATGCTGAAGATGAAGCTCAAATACTTTGGCTACCTAATGTGAAGAATTGACTCATTGTAAAAGACCCTGATGCTGGGAGGCAGGAGGAGAAGCGGGCAACAGAGGATGAGATGGTTGGATGGCATCACCAACTCGATGGATATGAATTTCAGCAGGCTTTGGGCGTTGGTGATGGACAAGGAAGCCTGGTATACTGCAGTCCACGTGTTTGCAGAGAGTCGGACATGACTGAGTAACTGAACTGAACTGAATAAATGGCAAGTACAGATCAGAGATAGAAAGAGATTTGAACAGAGGAAGGAAGCTGGATGTAAGGCTGCTATTTACTTGGATGTCTTTCTCAAAGATGAGTCTCTCAAAGAGATGGTAAAAAGTCAGGGGGTCTGTGGGTAATACTTCAGTTCAGTTCAGTCGCTCAGTCGTGTCTGACTCTTTGCAACCCCATGAATTGCAGCACGCCAGGCCTCCCTGTCCATCACCAACTCCCGGAGTTCTCCCAAACTCATGTCCATTGAGTTGGTGATGCCATCCAGCCATCTCATCTTCTGTTGTCCCCTTCTCCTCCTGCCCCCAATCCCTCCCAGCTTCAGAGTCTTTTCCAATGAGTCAGTGAGGACAAAAAGCTCGCTGATTCCCACACTCCTGACGTTTGTGGGGAGATGGTGAGTGTAGAGTGACCTCTGACTTCTCAGTGGCTGTGATGCTTTGTTGTGCTGCTTCTAGAATTTTTTTTTTTTTGGTCACATGGAAAGTGATCAGGTCTAGGTGGCTACTGACCATTTCAAGGGAAAGAGCTGCTCTTTCCATGTTTTTAGTTTAATCCTTTTCCAGAACAGATTCCCACAAGAAAGTGTTTTAATCCCAACTTAATTTTACTGAGTGGAAGTACCATTTTCAAGAAACCCCCAAAGCTTCATACTTTAGAATAAATGAGGCCTCTCCATGGGAAAAGAAAGCCAGAAGAATTGACTGGGAAAGCACGTGGCCCCATGTCAAACTGGACCTAGGTCAGATGTCTCTTTGACAGTGTTGGTTCTTCAGGGCTTTGTGATCCACAGTCGAACATAATCAGCCCTCAGCATTCCTACCCAGGGGAGCTCAACCTGACTTGATTTAGATGAGAGAGTTCAACCTCTGTCCAGATGTGTTTCTTTGCAGGCGCAGCAACTCTTACCCATGCAGGACACTTCATCCTGGAATATGCTTCCCATTTTGCAGATAAGCTCAGGGGATCTGCATCCCCCGATACAATCTCTGCACTAAATTGCCCCGTAGTAGTGATTTATACCCCAATAAAACTACATATTGAAATGGAGAGTTGGTTTGGTTGTACACCAACATAATTTATGCATGTCTTAGTTTTGGAATAAACTTGGTATTTATGCAAGGGGGTGAGGTCTTTGTGATGGGAGGTATATTTTCACATTGACAGAGCTGGTGACAGTGACGGACAGCAGAAGGAAATGTCCCCAGACATCTTTAGATCACCCCAGAATCTGAGAAATGTCCTCCTTCGAGTTAGGAGATGAATTGTCTCTTTTCCATTTGCTGAAAGAAAGGGAAGGCAGCTAATTCTTTTTGGAGGGCTTCTTTGCATGAAACATAGTGCTAGCTGCTCTAAGTCCATATTTCTTATTTAAATCTTTCAACAGTCTAATGTAAGTTGGCATTATTCTCCTCACTTTGCAGGGGAGGAATCGGAGGTGGAGAGGGGGTAAGAAATGTTAGTAAAGAGTGGGGTTGAGATTTGAATCCTATCTTTTTGGCTCCAGAGAGCATCCTTTCCCCACTAAGCCACTCCGTCACCATCCTGCTGGGCTTTCTCTATGTGTGCTGAATTGGGTTCCATGTTTCAGGGTTCAGAATTAGTCACCTTTTAACCTACTGAGAGCCGTGATGAGAAATTTTTCAAGAAGATGAAGGTGAATCCTTCCATCCGTTTAGGGGACGTCCATTCACGTGTGTTGCTGTGGACCCTGCAGAGCATTGACCGGGGGCCCCACTTGAGACCAAGCAATCATCCTGTCAGTGCCCGGAGACTCAGCCACTGGCAGCTCCCGGCTGAGTGCCCCCGAGACCATCCTTAACCGAAGACAGCGTCTCAGGCTGGTCTCAGGGAGGTCATGCCTCCTCCCTGGGGAAGCCCACTCCCTGTGGCTGGCCCACCCATTGGCTTCAGTTTCGGACCCTCGGAAGGGCCACCCCAGAGGGTCTGTGCGCTTAGCTGGGGCCTTTACTGTGACTGCGCTGCGGCCCAGCCCTCTCTCCGCCTACTCCTGCTTCCTTCACTGCTCGTACATATTCCTGAGACGGCTCCCCATCACCCCCTGCACGCCATTCTCCGTCTTTCCAGAGTTTGCTCCCCTGGGGACTCGACCTGTGAGGCTGCTAAACCAAATCTTCCCTGTGGATTCGTGTTGCGTGTGTTTAGTCAGTGTTCTGGGCTCGCATGCCTTTCCAAATTCATATGTTGAGGTCCCAGCCCCCCACGTCTCAGAATGTGACTTGGCCTGGAGATAAGGTCTCTGAGGAGGTGATGAAGGGTCAGTGAGGTCATCAGAGCAGATGCTGCTCCAAGAGGACCAGTGTCCTTGTAAGAAGAGAGGAGCGCACAGGCACGCAGAGGGGAGACCACGTAGGACACGGAGAAAAGATGGCCGCCTACAAGCCAAGGAGAGAGGCCTCAGGAGAAACCAGACTGCTGCCAGCTTGAACTTGGGCTTCCTGCCTCCAGAACCGCGAGAACATACGTTTCTGTGAAGTCACCCGGGCTGGAGGACTCCGTAATGACAGCCCCTGTGGACTAATGAAGGCAGATTTCGAGGTACTACATTTCTGTCCGTCTTCTTTCATCTTTACTCTCAAGGAACAACTCAGAAATCTGAACAACTTAAACAGTCTTTTTAGATGGGAGGAGGTAAGGTAATAATTCCCAGAAGACAGCTTTCACATTCTCTAAAATATATCAAAATAATCATATTTTTAAAGAGGTGAGAAAAGAGTATGTGAACGACCCCCACTTCAATGCATTTTCCTTTTTAAGATATTTATCACAAGCCTATAAATCCACCATCTGACAACTAGTTTGGGCCAGGACTGAACTTATATTTAATGGGAAAAAAGGACACCATTTTCAAGCTCTGTCAGTCAGCGCTGGCCTCTGTGAAGCAAAGATTCAGTCTGGCTTTCTTCTTTAGAGAAACGCTAACAGACCATGTCCAACTGCCAGCTTCCTGCCTTCATACAAAGGGGAAGAGTCAGCGACGCCAGAGAAAAAGCTTTGCAGTTTAAAGAGTTTTTTCCTTCAGTTTTTTCCAAGCCAGCCTTTGACTCTCCCCCAGCAGTGTGTTGGGGAATGTTTAACTCCCGGCTTTCTAAACACAAAACAACATGAAGCAGTTTCTGCTGATTTCTGTGCTGTAAATACCCAACCATGGCTGACATCAAGAGACTGGGGAAGAGTCGAAGTAGGTCTGGGGGCTTGACCAGCTGCCCCCACACACACTGACTCCAGCTGGACGCAGAAGAAGGCTGCTCGCTGGCCTCTCTGCAGCCCTCAGCTGGCCCTCCAGGTGGGAGCTGCGTTCTCCACTTTCTTTTTTTCGTTTGTTTTAATAAATATATATTGATTTATTTGAAAACGCCGGGTCTTAGTTGCGGCAGGCAGGATCTGGTTCCCTGACCGGGGATAGAACCCGGGCCCCCTGCATTGGCAGCACAGAGTCTTAGCCACCGGACCACCAGGGAAGTCCCTCCACTTTCTCCTCACGCTGATATTTGCACTGATATTTGCTTCAGGGCCTGCCGGTTTTTGCTGAGCTCTTTGGTAAGTGCTTCCTTTTAAGAGTGTTTATGGATTTAGCACAGGTCTCCCCAAACAACCTTTTTGGGCCACACGCCCCAGAAGCTTTTTTCCTGGGGTCTTCACTGTCGCTCTTGGAGCCAGAAAACCACAGCCTGAGGGGGTCCCAGGAGATCAGCCACGTCAGCGTAAGCCTGACTCCCAAAGGCTCGTCGTCTCTCTGGACTCTCCTCACACTCTGCTTCTCCCATCTTCCCCCTTTAGTGGTTCAGTTTAGCTGCATAGACTTTATTTCACCTGTGCTGTAGGACTCCAGGTCGCACTGGTTGTCGGGTGTGCTCAGTAGCTCAGTCGTGTCCAGCTCTTTGCCACCCTGTGGTCTCTAGCCCACCAGGCTCCTCTATGCACGGGGATTCTCCAGGCAGGAGGACTGGAGTGGGTTGCCATTTCCTGCTCCAGGGGATCTCCCAACTCAGGGATCGAACCTGTGTCTCTTGCTTTTCCCATATCCCCTTCTCCCTGAAGAGCAGCATGAATATATCCTTAGGAAGCCCTGACAGCCGGGAGTGAATGCTCCTTTTTAATAGGTGATGCTGAGAACTGCCAAATATTTGCATCCTACATAGTCTACTGTCATGTAAGTGTGTGTGTGTGTGTGGAATATTTTAAATAAATCTCAATGATGAGAAAAAAAAAAATCACTCCAAAGTTGTGAAATTAATGATCTCAAAGATCCCTTGGACTCTGAATGTAGATAAGCAAATTGAGGATTCTGGGTGGTAGGAGTGTCTGGTTTTCAAGTTGAAGGTACCAAAACTCAACCTGTATTTGAAATACCCCAGAGCTAATATTCACTGCAGGGACTGAAATGAAGTGAAATACGCCTTGCTTTGGAGAAGGCGATCTCCTCTTGTTCCCTCCTCTTCTTTCTCCCTTTCTTTCTTTCTTCTTCCCTTCCTCTGCTTTTGTCTCACTTTTGGAAAACTGGCTGAGCAGGTAGAAAAAAATGAGAAGAGGTGATTTTTATTTCACTCTTCATTAGGAAATTAATTCACACTGAATGCCTTGAGGAATCACAAACGTAATTTGCTCCAGTGGAGGCCTCCAAGTGTCCAATTCTGTTACAGATTTTTGTCATAGAACCCTAGGACTACGGAAGATTTTTAATAGGCCTTTAACTTTCAAACAGTACAGCGACATGACAACCTAGCTGGTTGAATAAAAGAAATCCTTTTGTTACTTAAAATATTTTAAGAACGTATTTGTCATTTTGCTTAACTGACAGCCGTTTATGGAGTTTTCTTATTTGTGTTGATGGTTAGTTCTTTCGTGATAGAGACGACAGATTACTGATCCTAACCCATAAAGGAATTAACTTTTTTTCCATTGAGCACAAGTTACTTTATGTACGCTTTCTCATTTCATCCTCAAGACAGTCCTTCTATCACCATTTTATAAACTTGAAAACAGATTCAAAAGTCTCAAGTTAGTAGAGTGAGGCTTAAATCCAGGTCTGCCTCCAAGGGTACCACGCAAGAGCACGCTGCCTGCCTCTACTAGAAGTCAATTAATAGGCGAAATTACACGTCGCTTCTTTTACTTAGTTTCCGTAAAACCTTAGCAAGCCTTGGTTCAATAGGAGGATGGATTCTTTTAACCCTAACCTCCAACCTAGGCCAACATGTTTTCTTATGGGACGGCTGAATGGGAAAGGATTGGTTTAGAGACAACGGGCAGACAGAGAGAGGAGACACCAGAGGACTGGCTAATTGGTAACCTAGGTCAGGGGTCCCCAACCTTCAGGATCTAATGCCTGATGATCTGAGGTGGAGCTGATTTAATGATAATGGAAAATAAAGTGCACAATAAATAAATAATGTCCTTGAATCACCCTGACGCCATCCCCATCCCCCACCTCTGGTCTGTGGAAAAATTGTTTTCCATGAGACCAGCGCCTGGTGCCAAAAAGGTTGGTGGCCAATGACCCAGGTGATCAGCTTCTGATCAGTTCAGAAGTGCAACCTCCAGACTTGCTAGGGCACTAGTACACGAGGTGGAATATTCTGCCTCTGTCCCAAAAGATTCTTCCCCTGAGATTTCTGAATGGAAGAGGGTTTTCTGTGGGTATCAGCACATCCATGTAAAAAGATTTACCTAACAGAGCAAAATCTGGGGGCCTAACATCAACCTTTCAATTTCAAGTGTTCGTTGCAGTCCTGGGTGGGAAATGGAATACCATTTCTATTACTGTTTCAAATGCATTCGTCTGAGTTGGACCACACATAATGCGTGGTTTTTTCAACGGTACTCACCCTTGCCCACATTTTCCCAGGTGGCTCTCTGTCTCTTACGCCAAAGAATGCTGAAGCTCTGGGTCTTGAAAAGGATGATCCCAGTGTTTTAGTTGGCTGATCAGGTTCTTCGTTTTCATTGCTCTACTTAAAGAACACACGGTGTTCTCATGAGGGTGTACGACATTAGGGAGCTCACAGCTTCCTGGGCCTGAAAAGAGAAGTTAAAAAGAGTGGGTAAACTCTGGCAGAGGCCAAGATGCTTTTCATCACTAAAGGGTGGCATCACAGGAGCTGGAAATCTTGTTAATGGAATCCATAGTCTCAGTAATACAGTTGTCTCATTAATGGAACCCATCATTCATTCATGCAGTCAAGGGTAATATTTATGGAAAATATATTATGGTAAATATATTTTTTATTATGCATGAGCTGAAACCTTAGAGATGCACAAAGTATGGTCCTGTTCTCAAAGAACTCACAGTCTAGGAGGGCAAATGAAACAATCCGGTCCTATAAAATGTTACAGCAATTCTGGCAGAATGCAAAGCGGGTCTGGTAAGGGCACCAAGGAGGGAAAAAGTAAATGTTGGCTGGAGTCTTGTGCAATGGGTAGATGGTAGCCAGGTGCTTCTTACTGGGGTAAAATGGTAGACATGAGTGTGATCCTTCGTTGTCTGTAACCTACAACTTTCTCTGTCATTGATTTCCCTTCTTTTTCTGCACCTCGACCTCCCTGCCCCACTTGCTGCTGCTGCTGGTCAGTCGCTCAGTCGTGTCTGACCCTTTGTGACTTCATGGACTGTAGCCTGCAAGGCTCCCCTGTCCATGGAATTCTCCAGGCAAGAATACTGGACTGGGTTGCCATTTCCTTCTCCAGGGGATCTTCCTGACCCAGGGTTTGAACCTGCGTCTTCTGCTTGGCAGGCAGATTCTTCACCACTGAGCCACCTGAGACGCCCCCATTCCCCTTTAAACTAATCCAACATGCTGTTCCTTTGATGATCTTGAAATGTGCCTGGCTCCAATTTTTGGCATCAACTTGTGAAGGTCCCTGGAGCCATATGCTTTTCTTGTTTTTCCAAAATAAGGAGAACTGGTACTTTGGTGATGAGCCTTTTAAATAGCTCAGATACAAAGCCCGGAATTTGACTTTTTGCAAAAAAAAAAAAAAAAAAATTTGCCTGGGCTTTTGGTTGGTTAGTACTGGCCAGTTTTTCACTTCCTGTTCATCATCTTTCAGCCATAAGGTTCAGTTTTGGTATGAGGTATGTGTGTATCTTTATAGGCCATAGTTGAAATATATATTTTTAGAAAAACTCTTGATACTTAAACCATGTGGGGCATTTGGAAGTCTTTTTGAGAATCAGGAATCTGAATCTTTGTAAAAGGAAAGTGTTTTTCCCATCAAGAATGAAAAATAAAAACTAAATGGATGTTTTAAACTGTGGAGCAGAAAAATAAGGGTTGTGTCTAAGACATTGTAGAAGCTTGGTGAACTGTGTAACGAACCTATCAGCTGCCTCAAGGCAGAGAAGTCTTTCTAGCAGTGCTTTCCAACTGGAGAGGAACAGGGAGCTGGCTGCCTCTCACTTCTCTTAAGATGGGAACGTCATCCTGTAGTTTGTTTGATAAACACGGTATTTGTAATCTCGGTTAAGAGGAAGAAGACTTCTCTCTGGGGTGCTTGCATGGGCTGGGCAGGAGGACACAGGCCTGTAACTTGCAGGCTCTGCCTGCACCCATCCATGTCGCTCAAGGATCTCAGTCCAGACAGTGGAGAGAATCAGCTGTGAGAGAGTCCACATCTCACTGAGGTCTTCGCCCCTGGAGACATTTCAACTGCCCGAGGCGTCTGAGCTTAAAGGCGACCACTCACAGCTGACCTGTCTATAGGTGCAGGAAGGTGAAGTCGCTCAGTCGTGTCCGACTCTTTGCGACCCGATGGACTGTAACCTACTAGGCTTCTCCGTCCATGGGATTCTCCAGGCAAGAATACTGGAGTGGATTGCCATTTCCTTCTCCAAGGGATCTTCCCAACCCAGGGATCGAACCTGGGTCTCCCGCATTGGAGGCAGACGCTTTAACCTCTGAGCCAATCCCATAAACTGCAGCACCATGGATAGAATGTATATAGAGAGGTTTCATTAATTCTTTATTGTGAAATATGACACATGTGCAGAAAACTGTATAAAACAATGTAGAGCTTAATAAATTATCATGAATGTAACCACACCTGGGTCAAGATACAGAACACTGCCAGGGCCCCAGAAGCTGTCCAGTGCCTTTCCTAATACAACTTTCTTTTCCTTCAAAGGCAGGACACATCACACAGTATGTATTTATGTTGGTTTCTTCCACTAGGCATTACGGATGTGAAATGCATTGATGTTGCTGCCTACAGCTGTAGCCTGTCAACTTCATTGCTGTATAGTATTCCATCGTGTGGGTATCCTTCCATTTTAATGCTGATGGACAACTGAGTTGTCACTGGTGTTAGACCATTATCAATAATTTTTGCTAGGTAGATCTTTATCCATTTCTTCTGTGCATATACCCAAGAAGGGAACTGCTGGACAGTGGATATGCATATCTTCAATTTTAATGGAAAATACCAACCTGTTTTCCAAAGTGGTTGTACCAATTCACATTCTTACTGGCAGGGTATGAGAGGCTCCATTGCTTCTAACAAAGTTTGGTACTTGTTTTTTAGTTTTAATCATGCTGTATTAGGAGTATTTTCCATATAACACTAAAAAGTTTCTCCCCTCCTGCCCCCCACCCTGATTATTTTCTACCTAAAGATACTAGAGTGATTCTAGTAACTTGGAGTTCTGAGTTGACTGCTAATAATATCAGTAGATGTACATTAAGAGAAGATATGTGGCCTTGGAAGATTCATAGTAATAAAAATCCCAATAAACAGAATTGACCCATACAGCATTTAAAAATAACACTGAGATTAGAAACTGACATAGGATTGAATCAATACACCAGCTGGTGTTGACCTCTCATCCTTTCATAGGGGTATGTGTGTCCCGAGGGCACGCCCTACCCCTCGTGGCTGGGTGCAAGTTGCCGAATTACCCAGCTGGGGCCAGTCAGGACCACCTTAGAGGAGGAAGGTCAGCTGAGGAGCCTGTCAGCTTACAGCTCGTTAGCGGTCACATCTGGCAGCGTCTGCTCCTCCAGCAGGCAGCAGAGACCCCATGCTCTGGTCAACAGGGAGCAGGGGGCATGTACAAGGCTCTTCCGCAGAAATAGCACAGCCCGCTCACTGCCCACCAGCTTCTCTACCGACCTGGCCTCTGAGCTTCCCCCCCAACTTCACCCTCCTCGAGCAGTCTCCTTCCCCCTTTGTCCTGCTATTGCAGCCTCCTGGGCAAAGCCTAGGTCTGGATCAACGCAGTTGTTTACTTTCTTTACATCAATCTCCCAGCTGTTGAAGCATGGCTGGAAAAACCTCACACCCTGCAGATGGTGCCTCTATAAACTTTGGTCATGATGCCATCTGGACCATGGTTACTGTCAGGCAGCCCTCCTCTCTTCCCCTGCTCAGCTCACCGCCCTGTCTACCATCTTCCTAATGCAATGATACTGGACCTTCCTTAATGATGTGCTGGGCCCCTACTGAAGACAGAGCTGACTACTGTCCGTTATGCACAAGGCTCTTTCGAACTGTCTCTACCTTCCTCAAGTCTCTGGTTCCACTTCCTGTCTGTCTCCTGAGCCCCAATGCCAGCCTCCACTGTCGGTCTCCACAGGCAGTCTCTCCTCCTGCTTCATGAAGAAAGCTGGGCGGTCTGAAGCCACTCCACTGACTTCCCTCCTCCATATTTGTATATCATTCTGAATGCACAATCATCCCTTTCTCCTCTCTACCTCCTGTGACAATACAGGAAATGTCTCCCCTCCCGCTAAGGCTCATCCCTCTCCCCGGCCATGGAGCCACCCTCTCTAGCCTCCCATCTCTCTGTGCACCAACTCTCCCCTGACTTCTTCCCAGCAGGGGTCAAACAGGCTCATGACTCTCCCTTAAGGACCTGGTATTGGGAACTTCCTTGGCTTGACCGGGACCTTCATCTGGAGAGGGCAGGAAGCAGTGCTGTGGGTTGAATTGTATTCCCTACACCCCGATTCCCCAGTTCATATGTTGAAGTCCTAGCTCCTAGTATCTCAGAACGTGACCTTATTGGGGAACAGGCCTCTTTCATTAGATAAGATTCTTTCATAGAGATAATTCATCAGAAGGTCATATTCTCTTTGGATCTCAGCGTCCCCATTTTGGGACATAATGGGTGGTTGGACAGTCCTTTTTGTGGAGTGCAGTTCCAAAATCTGTGTGAACAGAGGTGGTGGGAGGGATGAGGGAGTTTAGAAAACAAGACTCTACTGAGCTCTCCATCTCTCTTCTGACCAAAGCAGGTCCAGTTTTAACTGTTTTGTATTTGGGAACTTTGGGTGATATTTGGCTTAAAACGGGTTTCATTGTTTAAAAAATAAAATTAAAAAATTCAAAGCTACTGGCTTAGGTGTTATTTCAGGTCCTTTCCAACTGCAATAACTTATGATTATAAGGTTTTACAAGTTAACACATATGGGTTTGATGAACGTATAATGTAGATTTTTCTCAAAAAAGCCTGATTTAATATATTTTATTTCTTTTCAGTAAAGGAAATTTGTTAAAGGACTTATGAAAGCAATTTAACTTTCAAGCCTTTTAAAGATGTTCATATAGAACAGTTGCAAACTAGAAAAGCAATTTTTGGGGACCATATGTTGGGATTTGGGATTTAGAAATATGCCCATTGTCCACATGAGGCTATCAGACCCATGAGCAAGCAGGTGCACATGAATAGGACCTTCAGATGATGAGCTCTTGAGAAGAATAACTGTGTCTGTTCCGTCTTTACTTCCCCAGGACCTGGCTTAGTATCTGGTACACTGCATGCTACGTGCACACACGCTCAGTCACGCCCGACTCTTTGCAACCCTGCGACCCTGTGGACTGTAGCCCACCAGGCTCCTCTAACCATGGAATTTTCTAGGCAAGAATACTGAAGTGGGTTGCCATTTCCTACTCCAGAGGATCCTCCTGACCCGCGTCTCTTGAGTCTCTTGGATTGACAGTCAGGTTCTTTTATCACTAAGCCATCTGGGAAGCCCCATCTGGTACCCAGTAGATGCTTAATAAATGTTTGTTGAATGAAAACATATGATGACATAAACTCTTTGCCTGGAGCTTGGTGAGAATTCTTGGTGACAGGAAAGAACTTTCTAAAGGAAGCGGTGGGTGGACTGGAAGCCAGAGGAGGGGCAGTGTCCCCGGCCCAGTCCTGGGTGAACATTCAGGACTTCTTCATGCAGGATGGCTATTTCTGTGGGCTGGGATATCCGCAGTTAAGGAAGGCAGCCTTCACAGTGCGCCTAGGACAGTCTAAGTTCCTGGTTTCCTGGCAACTTATTTCATTTCCCACACTGAGGCCAGTGGACCATGGAGTCTATATCTTCCCCGTTTCTTCCTGGATGTGTCTCTAGTCTCTATCTGATCCTTATATCTAAGATCCTTGATGAGAAGGGGCCTGGGTAGCTACTAAGATAAGCCAGGTTCTCCAGCTTTCCTCCTCTTCCATTTGGCCATCCACGACCGGGAATGCGATAGGAAGACCAGTGGCCTGAAATCAGGAGACCTGGCCTCTGGTCCCAGGTGTGTGACTGTGGGCAGCTCAGTCAGTTCCAGGCCCTAGTTCCTATGTGTGAGCTGAAGGGCTCAGACAAAACTATGTCCTTAATTCTACGTCTTGTTAGATGTAAGATTGAATACATGTCACCTGGATATGTAATTGGTGAGCTACCAAAAAAGGTGCTACTAACAAAGACAGTATCTTCCTGTCTCTTTCTGTTTCTGACTCTCTGTCTGTCTCTGACCCTGTCACACTGTGCGATGTTCCCACTTTGCTTGTGCCTTTGATGTAAGACCTTGAAGGTGATGGTGAAAATGCAGTGCTATTCAATTAAAAGGCACAGAAGCCGAACATTTATCAGTTGTTGTTATTGTTGAGTTGCTAAGTCATATCCAACTCTTTTGCAACCCCATGGACTGTAGCCTGCCAGGCTCCTCTGTCCATGGAATTTTCCAGGCAAGAATATTGGAGTGGGTTGCCATTTCCTCCCTCCAGGGGATCTTCCTGACCTAGGGATTGAACTGGTGTCTCCTGTGTTGGCAGGCGGATTCTTTACCACTGAGCCACCTGGGAAGCCCCAAGCAGTTATCAGTAGTGACATCATAAGTTGAGTGCATTTATCTGGTCCCCCTTTCATCACCTGGACAGTGTCCTGAGGGCTTGAGGCTTGGCCTGAGTCAGATGTATGGGCCAAGGTGTCGGAAAGCCCCTCCTCGGGGGGCCAGGTAATGTTCCCTAGAGGAGGACACCAAGAGAGGGAGGAGCAGAGCCCAAGGGCTGAAACCAGCTGCGTCCCCCTTATGGCTTGAGGACAGCTCTGGGCCCTGACTGATCAGCCAGCTGAGCATGCTGGCTCTTCACTGTCCGGCCACTGACAGTATCTGGAGCAGAGGCCTCTTGAAATTACACTTCCTGACTTGTCTTCCTTAGTAATTTCATGTCCTTGGGCTGTGGAGCCTTGTCAGCCGATGATAGAGTCCTTCTATCATGTTCGGATTTGCACAGTTTATTTTGGTAACTAAGACGGAAAGACAGAATTAATTATACCCTCCATGAAACAGTCCATCAGCCACCTGCTCATGGAGCAGAGTCAAATGTTTTGCTGCTCTTTGCCAGAAAGATCAGTCTTCTCTTGAGTCCCATTTGGGATTCTAACCAGGTTATCTATGAAAATTTCTTCTTAAATATGGTGTATATATATATATACACCATATATATATATATGGTATACACACACATATATATATTTCCATTTGTGTAAAAACAATAAATAAATACCACTGATCTCTTTCTGCCTATGCCAAAGAAGAACTTGTTGAGGATTTAATACCCTAATGCATTAGACGTACTTAAATTCAACAAAACAGTCAAATTGGTGATTTGCCTTAATTTAGCCAGTTTAAATATTGTTAGTATATCGACTTGCAGATGACTTTGTTTCTTTCAGAGTCATCCCTGGAGGGGACTGACTATTAAGTGAATTGGAAATGCTCAGGTATGTTTCAAAGGTCTATGAGACAAGACTTTACTTTGTTTTCACTCGGTAAGACTCAGTGAAGAGGGTGAGATGAGAAGAGCTGTTAGTTCATCTGTGTGCATGTCTAAATGTGCACCCTGGAGGCATGGCAACTGAACAATTCATGTTTAAAAATGTTCTGCAAACAGCAAGATGCTCCAAACTACAGCCAAACCCCAACCAAGAACAAAGGGAACGACAATGCTCATGAAATAAATGAGGATGGAAGTCAGAGTTCTAAGTCCTTTAAACCTTTCTGCACTTAGGTAATGTCTTGCTGAGCACATGGCCCTGGTTCTTTTCCTGGCCTTTGCCAGCAAACTTTTAGGAACCTCCAGGCAGAAGAGAAGAACCAGTTCACCGCACCTTCCACTCCTGAGAGTTCTCAGTTGCTGACTATTTATAGGGACTTTCACTTGCCTCCTTCTCCCATCTGGTATTAATTTTTATTTCTTCTTCTTTTCTAGGTTTTGACTCATCTCCGCCCAGACCAACAGGTTTCCTGGAGGCCTTGCTTCCCCAGACGGGGGGCTCCACCCAGGTAACTCAACTGGCTGCTGTCCACCAGGAAAGGAAGGGCTGGGTCCCCAGTCTCAGAGAACCAGGCCATGATCACTCAGTTATCCAAGTTAGAAGTAGAAAGCTTTCCTTAGCATTTCCTTGATTCCCACTCCCCACGTCTAATCAGTACTGGGATCCTCCTCACTCCCGAGGCCCTGTGGCTCCATCTCCTCCAACTCTCCATCTCAGCTGCCACTGTCTTAGCTCATGGCGTCTCTCCTGGACTGTTGAACAATCTTCACATTTCAACCTCAAAACAATGGGGAAGACTTTGAAAAGTTTTAACTGGAAAGTAACTTGATCACATTCTGTTGTCATGGAAAATCACACTGAATCTAATGGATAAACTGGAAAGGCAGCTGGAATGGTGACAGAGAGAAATCCAATGCAGAGCTCTGCTGGGGTCTAGACGAGAAATTAGGAGGGCCCAGGTTAAGTCTAAGGAGGGGCAAGGAGGCGGGTGTTTAGCGTGTAAAATGGATAGAGCATGATAACGGATTGGAATTAGAAGGTGAAGGAGAGGGAGTGTTTATCATGATGTCTCCTGCTAGAAGCTTAGGAGATTGGGTGGATGACAGTGTCATTATGAGAAAGAGGCAATTAAGCCTGTGAGAAAATGATGAATTTAAGGTAGTGTGTTAAGTTCCAGTTTCATGTGGGGAATGTCATGTGGAGAAAGAATCCATGAGCAGTAACATACAAGTCTGGGATTCAGAGAGAGGTTAATGTTGAAGATAGGCTTTGAGTCTGGGCTTAGAGCTGGTAAGGTCACGGCATGTGTAACACTAATGGACAGGGATTATAAAGTAAAAAAGGAAGACAGTGTGTCCCCTGGGGAACACCACCGAGGGGAAGGGGTGGAGAGGTAGGAGGAAATTCAGAGAGCAAGAGAGCAAAGGATTTCACGTTAGATTATTGGCATTCTTGGCGGTGGTGGTTCAGTCGATAAGTCATGCCCAACTCTTGCGACCCCATGGACTGTAGCCTGCCAGGCTCCTCTGTCCATGGGATTTCCCAGGCAAGAACACTGGAGTGGGTTGCTATTTCTTTCTCCAGAGGATCTTCTCGCCTCAGGGATTGAATCAGTGTCTCCTGCATTACAGGCGGATTCTTTGCCAACTCTAAAGCCCCGTGGATATTCTTAAGAAAAGAGGGATAGGGACAGAAGACAAATGACATCTGGGTTGAACAGTGAGTGAGAGCTGAGACGTTTCAGACAGTGAATCTAGATTTCCCTTTCTAGAAACTTTGCCATAAAAACAAGAGGAGAAGTGGGACGCAGAACCTGACGACATGCAAGGTCACTGTTCGGGGAGCAAGTAGCAGCGGCCTGTACGAAAGAGAATAGAGAGGTGCCTGCGACGCTGAATTTTATGTGTCACCTTGCCTGGGCCACAGAGTGTCCATATATTCAGTCAAACACTATTCTAGGTGTTCCCGCAAGAATATTTTTGGATGAGATTAACGTTTAAGTAATTTATTTTGATAAAGGGAATATTTCAGGTTGAAACAAAGAGATAGAACACCAGCTCAAAGCCATATGAAGCATACATTTCTGTAGCTAAGGTCAAAAAAAAAAAAAAAATCTAAAAACCAGTATCACTATGATGTTGGTTCATAACTCCACTCTTGATTCTTTTACAGTGTCTAAAAGACAAAAACTGAAAAAGTAATTATAAATCTACACTAATGGATATATAATATCAGTTCAGTTCAGTCGTTCAGTTGTGTCCGACTCTTTGTGACCCCATGACTGCAGCATGCCAGGCTTCCCTGTCCATCACCAACTCCCGGAGCTTGCTCAAACTCATGTCCATTGAGTCAGTGATGCCATCCAACCATCTCATCTTCTGTCATCCCCTTCTCCTCCTGCCTTCAATCTTTCCCAGCATTAGGGTCTTTTCCAATGAGTCAGTTCTTCTGTGGCCAATGTATTGGAGTTTCAGCTTCAGCATAACTTGTAACACAAATAACATACATTGGGGAATGTATTTAAAGTAAATTAAAGATTTGAATAAGTAGACAGAGTAAAGCAGTTTGCTCTCCCTAATGTAGGTGGGCCCTATCCAATCAGATGAAGGTCCGAGTAGAGCAAAAAGACTGACTCTCCCCGAGGATGAGAGAATCCCTCCTGCCTGAATGTCTTTGAACTGGGATATTGGTGTTTTCCTGCTTTTTGACTGAAGACACTGGCTCTTCCTGGGCCTCTCAGCTTTTGGAAAAGCTTCAGACTCCACCCTCGGTCTTTCTCATTCTCAGGCCATCAGACTTGGAATGGAACTAGATCGCTGGCTCTCCTGGGTCTGCAGCTTGCCTACCCACCCTGCAGATTCTTAGGACCTGCCCATCTCTATAGCTACATGAGCCACTTCGTTATAATAACACACATATATGTGTGTGTGTGTGTGTGTGTGTTCATGTTATTTTGTCTGTTTCTATGGAGAACCCTGACTAACACAACATAAAATGGAAAATAAAAGGGGGACAAAAGAAAATAAGGAAGGAAGGGAGACTGAAGGTCAGGTGTGGAATGGATGAGGTTCGTGAGAGCCTGCTTCAAAGCTGCAGGGAGAGGGCGGGTGACCGCTTAGCTGTCTGTAATCTCTGAAGGCACTGATGACTCACTCCTGTTATGTAATTAGAATTCGCCTTCAGACGTCGCTGTCTTGGAGGCTCGTGTCTCACAGAAGTGAGATTTCCTCGCCCGGCTTGTTTTCTTGTTCCTTAGGAGCTGTTGCTAGCATAAGGTCATACTTAGAAAATTGAACCCTCAATAAGATTACTCAGAGTCTTGGCTGCTTTCTCCCTGGCCATTTGGTCTTTAGGTTGAAAAAAAGAAACAGCTCACTTTCCTAAAGTGACATCACACGTCACTTGGAAATAAATACGTTCTATAGGCCAGCCTGAAATCTATGGTCTTTTTTTTTTTTTTTTAACTCATGAAAGAGAAACTTTTGTTTTTAAAAATGTTAGAAAAAAATTTTTATTCTAAAAATCTTCTCTGATAACCCAGTTATTAGGAAACTACCTGCTGAACAGAAGCAGTAGCAGAAGTGAGGATCTGGCCTCTTTATACCTGACTCATTTTTGCCACAGTGATAGGATAGCCTCAGGAACCGCTAGGGTGATTTAAATGAGAGATTTATTGGGCATTCAGAACTCGGTTCACGTCTGCTCTACTTTTGTAAATTCTTTTGTTATACGATTCAAGCGACTGAGATAAATCATGTCATTTGCGGCTGTAGCCGATGCCATTTGGAATATCTGCTCAGTCGCTCTGCTCACTCAGAGAGGCAGGGTCCAGATTTCGGTTTGGACAACAACATGCTTTATTGGTCACAGCTGCCTGGACCTGGGGTGGGTGGCTGACCCCAGTTCAAAGTCCTTCACGCGCCCACTGAGTCACTCTTGCGGGCCCTCTCCAAGTGCGAGCTTGGGAGCAGGGCTGCCTGTCTGCTCTGGGGGCCTCGTCGTTATGATAGGATGACCACCTCCCTTCCTTTCTCCTTGCCCCACCCCCTGGGGCTGAGTTGAACTGTATTTTATTACTTGCAGTCAAGAGAGTCTTAATTTATTTAGTTATAATTTAAAACATAAAAATAGTCCCTACTTGAGTTGGAATAAGAATTTCAATGGTTACAGCTGGGAACGCTGCAATGGGGGAGCCCAGTTCTCCAGTTAAATAACCACCCATACTCTCTAACCCCTTTCTCATCCCAAGAAAGCCTCAGGGACCCTTGGAGGAAGGGTGGCCAGTGCAGTGTGTTTGACAGGACTCCAGAAGCACATCCCTGTTGACCCAGAAAGAGCATTTGCAGGAATTTGTGTTACATGTAAACTTGTATAGGTGCAGGGAACATGGTATGCAGATAAAATTGTTGTTCAGTTGCTAAACTGTGTCTGACTCTTTGTGATCCCATACATTCTTGCCTTGAGAACCCCGTGAACAGTGTGATAAGGCAAAAAGATAAAATTGCACAGGTTCAAAAAAGACATAGCAGAAAGTCACTTGGTAAGGCACTGCTGGTAAGAGCAGACTATCAGAAACAACCTACATTTCTATTAATATCAGTTCAGTTCAGTTCAGTTCAGTTGCTCAGTCGTGTGTGACTCTGCGACCCCATGAATCGCAGCACGCCAGGCCTCCCTGTCCATCACCGTCTCCCGGAGTTCACTCAAACTCTTGGTTTTAAACAATGTTATACTGGGCTTCCCTGGTGGCTCAGATGGTAAAGAATCTGCCTGCCATGCAGGAGACCTGGGTTTGATCCCTGGGTTTGGAAGATCCCCTGGAGAAGGGCATGGCAACCTACTTGGTATTCTTGCCTGGAAAATCCTCTTGGACAGAGGAGCCTGGCAGGCTATAGTCCTTGGAGTCTCAAAGAGTCGGACATGACTGAGCAACTATATATATAGAGAGAGACTTTATATATATAAATATATGCTGCTAAGCTGCTAAGTCACTTCAGTCGTGTCCGACTCTGTGTGACCCCATAGATGGCAGCCCACCAGGCTCCCTCGTCCCTGGGATTCTCCAGGCAAGAACACTGGAGTGGGTTGCCATTTCCTTCTCCAGTGCATGAAGGTGAAAAGAGAAAGTAAAGTCGCTCAGTCATGTCTGACTCTTAGCGACCCCATGGACTGCAGCCTACTAGGCTCCTCCGTCCATGGGATTTTCCAGGCAAGAGTACTGGAGTAGGGTGCCATTGCCTTCTCCAATATATATATATATATATAGGGTTTCCCTGGTGGCTCAGACAGTAAAGCTTCTGGCTACAATTTGGGAGACCTGGATTCAATCCCTGGGTTGGGAAAATCTCCTGGAGAAGGAAATGGCAACCCACTCCAGTATTCTTGCCTGGAGAATCCCATGGATGGAGGAGCCTGGTGGGCTATAGTCCAGGGGGTTGGGGTTGGAAAGAGTCAGATAAGACTGAGCGGCTTCACTTTTTTGTGTATATATACATATATATACACACACAGGGTGTTGTCAGCTATTTTTAAAAAAAGAGAGTGAGAAAAGGGAAGGAAGGAAGGGAGGGAGTAGAAAAGAAGGAAATCGACAGCCTGTCTTCTGAACGGTCCATAGGATTGGTGGCACCACCACGAATAGGGTTTGTCTTTCTGAAAAAGGTGGGTGCATAGAAGAACAATGAGAGACAATAGCTATGCTAGATCGGGGCCACAGGAGAAGACTGGCTCTTTCTTGATGCTGCAGCTCATTGAATAAAAGCCGGAGCCACCAGCAGCCACAGTTTGATCAGAGAAGGGCAACCACCGCACTCACGAGATGCCGGACCCTGCAGGCAGTGTGGGCAAACAGCCGGGTGTGTGACATCACAGAGGCAGATTTCAGAGTGCGGTGAACCCAAGTGGGGTTTTTACAGCAGACACACGATTGCTTGCAAACGAGTAGCAGGTACAGTGAGCAGCGTTTTGTGTTTTTCTGCAGGTTTTCTCTTTGGTGTCTCGAGGGAGCTGGGAGAAACCCAGGTCTGAAATTCAAACCTGCCTGGGCCAAGATGCTCCCTTAAACTAGACCTGAACCTGGGGGCTCTTCTGGCTTTGTTTGCCGAATTCTAATGGGAACCAAGCCCTCCAGATATTATTCTTATTCTGGTGTGCTGATATTTTTTGCTGGAAACACATCATACCAAGGTGGCTTGGACTCCTTCCCTTTGCCGGACTGTTTGAAAGCTCAAGTGAGCAGACATCCAACTTCCGGGCTGATCCAGGTTTTTCATGATCAAGCCAGGGCAGGCAAAGATTCCAGGAAAACTCTCCTGGGAAGGCCAAAGATTTCTGAAAGTATCTGTGGACAAACGGATGCAATATTACTGGGCTAATTCCCATAATTCAGCTAAAGTGATGGAAGCACTTTGCGGATGACTGGCAGGTAGGCTGACCGTGGCCTGGGTCCCGGCACCTAAGGCCTGAGTTGGGGGAACCCGCCAGCCCTTCAGATGCTCTCTCACTGCAGAGGAGCAGGTAAAGTCAATGGGCATGCAGTGGGGACTAGATTTTTGGACACAGTATTGCCAGGTAGGGGCTTCCCGGGTGGCTCAATAGTAAAGAATCTGCCTGCCAATGCAGGAGACACAGGTTCGATCCCTGGGTGGGGTAGATCATTTGGAGGAGGAGCTGGCAACCCACTCCAGTATTCTTGCCTGGGAAATCCCAAGGACAGAGGAGCCTGGCGGGCTACATGGGGTTGCAAAAGAATCGGATGTGGGTTAACAATTAAACAACAACAACAACAACAACAGACACCTGGTTGAGCCTCCAGGGATGTGAGAGGGACCCCAGAGGCTTTTACTCTCTCTCAACCCTTTTCCTCTCTTTTCCTCTTTCCTCTTCACCCCTCCCCAACAGCTCACCAGAAATCATGGCCTAAAGCAGCAAGACGGCCACTCACCATCTCTTCCCTTCTAATCCTTCCTTACTCATCAGTAAGCAGAAGGTAGAGACGCTGCTCGTACAACGAGCACGCGTCAAGACATGAAATGAAAGCTGGTGACTTAGCTGGGTGCAGTCTTTCCACTGTTAGGGGAAGAATGGAATATGCAAATTGTGTAATTTTGTTGATTAGCATACGCGTTAAATGCTCTTCTATTTGCATTTAAAACAGGCACTGCACAATATTGAAATGAAAGGGGTAGAATTTATGCTAACAATTTAAAATTTAGATTTTCCTTGACTCCGAGTGGCATTCAATAGCTGCATTTTAAAAATAAAAACATGACAAGTGGAGAGAGAGACTGTGGAAGAAAGGCGAAGCTTTTCTTTAGTACCTCTAATGACACCTCTTCCCCTGCTTTTTAAAAAGGGGCTCCCACATTTTCATTTCGCCCTAGGCCCTGCCTGTACACTTTTCTTCCTACAGTGACAGAGGACGGCCTTCTGGCTGTAGAATCCATCCGTCCATGAGCACAGGCAGTGCCCAGGATCTGAAGTTCCCCGGCAGTGGCACTGAACCAGTGATGAAGGAGAAGCCGATAGAATCACCGCAGCTCCTGTGTTCCCCTCCAGCCCTGGCCTGGAGCAGCCCCCCATGGGTTTGATCCTCGTCACCCTCTATCCGGCTTGGCTCCTGGCAGTGTATCTTTCCTTGCCCTTCACCTTCAAGGTCCCACTTCCTCACTCCTTCTAGTTTTCCTGGGGAGATTTCTGCAATGATCACTTTCATTCAACCGGAAACATCATCACGTCCATATCTCTGAAAATCTGGGCCCCAGCCAGCTGAAACTTCTGAGGGTCTATGGACGAACTCACCTATCCTTCTCAGTTTTGTGATCTGTCTCTGACAAGGCCAGTGTTTCTGACAATTAGGACGTGGGGTAGGAACCCCAACACTACTGTTGTTCAGGCGTGAAGTTCTGTCTACCTCTTTTCGACTCTGACACTGCGGACCTCCCCAAAGCGCTCTTCCGGAAACACTGAGTCTTAACGTTTACACTGAAACTTTTTAAGCAGCAGTCTTTCTGTGCAGGTCAGAGGGAACCTGGAGAGTCCTTTGGAGAGTGGGCTCCATTGGGAGTCGCTCTGTTGTAAGCAGTATTGTTCTTGGCAGGTCTGGGTCAAGCCCCCAGGCAGAGAAGACCCAATGACCTGGACCTCAGGGAGATGTGTTCTATTTACCTAACGAGACTTGATGTCCCACTGTCCCCAGCTCTGCTTGCTTGGCTGAGGGAAAGGAAAAAGAAAACTTATAAACAGTGGGCTTTATCTTTTAAAATTAGTCATAGTTGGGGCTTCCCTGGTGACGCAGAGGTAAAGAATCCACCTGCCATTCCAGGAGACTCGGGTTCCATCCCTGGTCTGGGACGCAGCTAGTTCTCCCAGTTGTGAAACAAGGATACTAGTGCCCGCCTTATAGATACCAATGTGCCAGGCCTCAGTGCAGCTAGGCTGTGGGCTGAAACCACTGAACTCACGTTCTGGAGCCCAGGAGCCGTGACTGCGGAAGCGCTTGTGCTCCAGAGACTGTGTTCTTCAGCAAGAGAAGCTGTGGCAGTGAGAAGCCTGCACCCCGCAATCAGAGAGTAGCCCCGCTTGCTGCAACCAGAGAAAAGCCCGCCCAGCAACGAAGACCCAGCACAACCCAAAATAATACAGAAATAAATATATTTTAAAAAAATTAGTCATAATGTATTCTGTAAAAATCAGGCCAGTGCCAAAGCACACATTTGTATCATCTTTTTCCATTCATCCAGGTATGTGGTTACCTATCCTGAGCAATCTTGGGAAGTCTTTTCACCTTCTCTGCCAGGAAAATGTTTTCTCCATGCTTCAAAACACAGCACAATATCTACAGACTGCTTCACAGTCCATGTAAGTACTAGCTTGTATTTATAGTTGTGGGCTTCCCAGGTGGCTCAGTGGTAAAGAACCCGCCTGCCTATGCAGGAGACGTGGGTTTGATCCCTGGATAGGGAAAGATCCTCTGGAGGAGGGCATGGCAACCCACTCCAGGATTCTTACCTGGAAAATCCCGTGGACAGAGGAGCCTGGCGGGCTACAATCCATGGGTCGCAAGAAGTAGGACACGGCTGTGTGAATGCCTGACAGAGCACAGTGCTCAGCACTCCACACGCAGTACAGCCGTCCCTCTTCACGACAGCACATTGGCACCTATAAGGCGGGCACTGGTGTCCTTGTTTCATAACTGGGGAAACTGAGGCCAAGGAAGGTTAGGTAAGATCTTGCCTAAGACCACACAGCTCCCCGAGCTAACAGAGCCCGTGTTGTTTGCCACGGAGTAAACGAAGTTGGTGAGTAGGTATTTTCCAAGGTTGTTAGGAACAGAGCTCATTAGAAGGCAGGCTTGTCTGTGCAATGGCCTCTTAATTAAATAGAAGAGCAAAATTCCTTATATTAAAAAAGAAGCTGTTTTCATCTCCCAACTCTCCATGGAACCAGCTTTCATTTTAACCAGAGTTTCCCAAGTCTGTTGAGCTCTGGTATGGGAAGGTCTCGTTGCACAGGTATTTAGCTCTGTTGCAGATTTAACAGCAATGCGGAAAGCAAGCACAGCTGCAGAACCAGGCTCCTCACAGCTCACAATTACAGCTTGCTGGGGGCCTCCACCAAAACGGCACTGTGTGTTTATGACATTTAAGACATACTTGAGGGTGGTACTGATATACCAATTACAGGCACTGGTATTTTGGCCCCTTGGGGCAGACAAGGAAAGGGGATTTTATTTTGTTATGAGAAACACTTTCTTGCTTATACTTAACTTTTATTATTCACAAAGGATTTCAAAGCATTACCACGGAGTATGAACACCACACTTGAGTCATCTGGACGTACTAGACTCTCACAACCTAATGGGTGGTGTTTCACAGCGTATTTCTTTTCAGTTCATCTTGGATTCATTAAAAAAAAAATATCACGGACGTTCACCAGACTTCCTGCCCCCCATCCACCTCCAGCCTTGCTCACTGTGGATGTCAGAGCACACGGAGGGGCTTTCCAAGGCTTTGGTCAAGGCCAAGGACTTGCCTGGGCCCCACTGATCCTTCTCCTGGGGTGTCTGGCTTCCTCGCCCACTCAGGAGCCCAAGGCCCCTTAGTTCAGGCGGTCTGGACCTGGAGTTGTCATTTATAGCCACCCAAACTTCGAGGATGACCAAGTTCTGAAGACATGAGAAATGGACTCAGAGAGGAGGAAAAGTTTTGAGACTCATTAAAAAGAGAAAGGGGAAGAGCTGTGGAGTGGTAAAAGTGATAAACTGATGGTTAGAGGGACTTGGGTATGAGGTAGGATGATCACATTATTTATTACCCAAATTGGGACTCTTTTTGGGGTGAAGACTTCCCTGGTGGCCCAGATGGTAAAGCATCTGCCTGCAATGCAGGAGACCTGGGTTTGATCCCTGGGTTGGGTAGATCCTCTGGAGAAGGAGATCTAGCCACTTCAGTATTCTAGCCTGGAGAATTCCATGGACAGAGGAGTCTGGTGGGCTACAGTCCACGGGGTCACAAAGATATTACTGCTGAAAACTTTACTGGGACAGTAGGCATCCCTGGTGTGGCGTGGTCGCCATAGTACCAGGACACTAACTAGCTGTCTAAACTTCAGAGGAAGGTAGACACCACTAGCATTTTGTGCCAAGAAGTTGGGGGTGGTAGATGCTCTGCAATGAGCCATAGACATTTGTGTAATGAAGAGTCATCCTATCCCGCAAGTTAGAAGCACCCCCAACGAGAAACACTGCATAAAAGAATGGGCTTTTAATGATTACCTATAAAGAATTGTTGCCTTCCTTCTCCAAGTATATTAGAGAACCACTGGAGAGAGAAAGTTGTTGCTTCTTAGAAATGATGGGGTTGCAAAGAGTTAGACACGACTGAGGGACTGAACTGAACTGAACTGATGAAAGCTTTTATCACTGCTATACCCTTAAGAGCCTAAGCTCTACGCTTTTTGAAATTTTAGGGAGAGTGAGCCTATAATTTCAAGATACCTTAAATAGCAAAATTTGAACCACGTCTTCCAAGTGCCATTCTTCATAAATCTAGAATCAAGCTTAAAATTCACCACCAGCAAATCATTTTCATGGCCTTTATGGCAACTGAACTTTCTTCTATTTAATTCTTCAGCACTGCTTTATTATAAGACATAGGTTGCAAAAAATAATAAGCTATTTGTATTGTAAGTGGAAAAGAATGAGAATCATAGAGCAGATTTGCATAATCTCTTCTGAGGATAGCAAGAAAAATAGACATTTCAACTGTGCCTTTAGATTCGCAATCAGGTTGATGGAAACAAATATCCCCAGGTCATTCACCTTAAAAGAAACAAACAATTGGCCAACCAGAGGTATAGAATTGGTATAGAATTTAAAGACTCCAAAGACAGTTTTCTATAACCTGGGGTATCCTCTAATGCACATTAATGAAGTCTCCTTTATGTACAGTTGGGAAGGTTCCCTGGAGGAGGAAATGGCGACCCACTCCAGCATTTTTGCCTAGAGAATCCCATGGACAGAGGATCCTGGCAGGCTACACTCCCCAGGGTCGCAAAAAGTCAGACACGACTGAGCAACTAATACTAATACTATTAAGAGGGTTCGAGGTGGTGCTAGTGGTAAAGAGCCCAGCGGCCAGTGCAGGAGACGTAAGAGACACAGGTTTCATCCCTTGGTCGGAAAGACCCCCCTAGAGGAGGAAATGGCAACCCACTCCAGTATTCTTGCCTGGGAAGTTCCATGGACAGAGGAGCCTGGCGGGCTACAGTCCATGGGGCCACAAAGAGTTGGGCATGACTGAATGACTGGGCACACACAGAGGGCTCAGACCACGCTGCACTGCTTCCCATGGCGCCAGACCATCGGGCAGGACTTCTGCGTGGAGCCGCTTAGGTCTGATAGACCCTGAAAAAGAGGGAAGAGGAGAGGCGACACCAGAAGTCCCTGAGTAACCCATCCCCACCCTTATCTAAAGTACACAAAGTATTTTGCTGGGCGGTTTCTTTTTTCTCTCAGTGTTTACAGAATTGTTGAATGATGGTGTTCATTTACTTATGAGATGATTGACATCGTCCCTCAAAACAGAAAAACAACTTGGGCTAACTCTAGAATGCAGGTATGCAGCCCACAGGGCAGTCCTGGGTCTCTGCTTTGCCTTCTATGGTAAACTTGGACTTCTCCTGGGTTTGGTTTCGGTCATCTCAGCTCGGCGTGTGTGGCGAATACACTTTTCACCAGTCTCCCCATGGAATGGTTGACTCAGCTCTGCAGTCTCAGTGGCCTCGGGGGGAGCCGGCCAGGGCTCCCCCACTGTAAGATGCCTCCTGAAAGGGAAGAGGTCGCTGACGACCCACAGAGGAGGCTGTGGCCGTAAATATTTCAGAATTTGGTTTCCTTAACATCTTCAATAATGGAAAACATTTGCTTGTTTAAGACTCTTAAGTCCTCTCCGGTCTTCGGATTCCGTCTCCAAAGGCGAGGTACAAGCATGATGTCAGGAGGAAGGCAGAGCCCAGAAAGCCTCGCCTGGGTCACAGAGAAGTACTAAACTCTTGAGAGGGCCCTAAGGCAAATAAACGGATGCGGCCTAGCACATGTCAAAGACCTGTGCAAGGGCAAACATCTTTATGACTTTGGTCCTGGGAAGGGAGACCCGGCCCGGGATTAGAATTTACAGCTGACAAGCTGCTGATGAGGCAGTCACGGCCATTTAGGGCATGAATGGTCACTCTGGGGACAGGGGGCTTAGCACTCCAGGCTGAAAATCTCAAAGCGAAGTGGGGGCAGCCCCCACTCCCTGGGAGAAGCGTACTCACCCCACAACCTGCCCCTCCTCCGGGGCCTTTTCTTTGCCTTCCTTTGATTTACAGCCCTCCCTGCAGCCCTGTAGAGCTCTGACACACGTGACAATTCAGCATCAATGGAATTCCTAAGACCAGGGGAAGAATCTCTTTCTTGGCTATAAACGTCACTCTGAAATTCTTCTCCTCTATAATGTTTCAAGAGTGCTTGGAACATGCATGGCTTGCCCCCTGCAGAGTCCCCGTCCTCCAAGCACTCACAACTCCCTTAACCCATCTTGTGCACAAGTGTGCTGATAGATGGCCTCTCTGATCCCCAAATGTCAGCCAGCTTTCCTACAGTGCCTCTCAGATGGAGCAGTTTTGTCCCATGGGAGATGTTTGGTAAGATCTAGAGACTTTTTGTTTTATTTTTTTTTGGCTACACCGAGCAGCATGTAGGAGATTGAACCCACGCCTCTGGCAATGGAAGCTCGGAGTTGTAACCATATGACCACTAGGCAAGTCCCTAGACATATTTTTGATGATGATAAGCGGATGAGAAGGGTTACCAGCATGCAGCCATGAAATTAAAAGATGCTTGCTCCTTGGAGAGAAAGCTATGACAAACCTAGACAGCATATTAAAAAGCAGAGACATCACTTTGCTGACAAAGGTCTGTATGGTCTTTCCAGTAGTCACATATAGATGTGAGAGTTGGTCGATAAAGAAGGCTGAGTGCCCAAGAATTGATACTTTTGAATAGTGATGCCGGAGAAGACTCTTGAGAGTCCCTTGAACAGTAAGGGGGTCAAACCAGTCAATCCTAAAGGAAATCAACCCTGAATATTCATTTGAAGGACCAATGCAGAAGCTGAAGCTCCAATATTTTGGCCGCCTGATGCAAAGAGCCAACTCACTGGAAAAGACTGAGGGCAGGAGGAGAAGGGGACAACAGAGGATGAGATGGCTGGAGGGCATCATGGACTCAATGGACATGAGTTTGAGCAGACTCAGGGAGATAGCGGAGGACAGAAGGGCCTGGTGTGCAGTCCATGGGGTTGCAAGAGTTGGACACAACTGAGCAACTGAACAACAACGACAGGGGATAGATGCCAGAGATGCTTCTAAACACCCTACAATGAACAGGACAACCCCTCCACCCATCCGAAAACAGAAAGATCCAGTCCAAAATGTCAGTGGTGCCAAGGCTGAGAAATCCAGCACTGAGGTAAGGGTACATCACGTCTGCACAGGTCAAGAAAGTCCTCCTCTAAGCTTGCGCTGTCTGATGGAACTTTCTGTGAGAATGGCAATGTTTGGTACTTGTGCTGTCCACTATATTAGTCGGGAGACACATGAGGTTATTTAGCACTTGACATGTGGTCAGTGTGACTAAGGAGCTGAATTTTTACTTACAGTTTTTTTTTAATTAACCAAGTTTTGGCTGTGCCGGGTCTTCGCTGTTGCATGGGCGTTTCTCTGGTTGTGCCCAGCGGGGGCTACTCTCTCGTCGTGGTCTCAGCCTTCTCGCTGCAGTGGCTTTGCTTGTTGCAGAGCGTAGGCTCTGGGGCGGGCGGCCTTCAGCAGCTGGGACCCGTGAGCTCAGTAGTTGCAGCTCGTGGGTTCTAGAGCACAGGCTCAGTAGCTTAGTTGCTTCGAGGGACCTGGGATCTTCCTGGCTCAGGGGCTGGACTTGTATCTCCTGCATTAGCAGGTGGACTCCCACCACTCAACTACCAGGGAAGCCCTTTGGAAATTAAAAAATGTTTTATTAATATTTACTTTTAATTAATTAAATATTAGTCATCCCGTGCAGCGAGTGACATATTTTAGACAGTGCCGGTCTACATCACGGGAGTTTAGAAGCCCTGGAATAGCCTGCCCTGGCTGGTTCTCTACTCTACTGGCTTATAATTAAAATTCCACAGTTAGACACTCCTTCTTTCGCTAAGACTTTGACCCCTATTGATATGATATTATCCTGGGAGGGAGATGACCTTTAGCTTATCAACCACTGATGCTAATATGACTAATGGATCTGAAAGATGTCTGGGGGTGGGGCCCTGAAATGAAGGAGAGGGCACTATGAGATGGGGGACTTTGTAGAGGAAATGGGAGGGGGTGGTGACAGGCTAGAGGTAGCAGAGGCCA